>NW_022987212.1:4527910-5011004 GCF_010094035.1 Trematosphaeria pertusa | reverse complement strand
TAACTTAATATAAATAACTCTAATATATATAAACTTTTATCTAGAAATTAAGGTATAGTTTTAGCTCTACTAGTTCTAGAACTATTTAAAGAATACTTAGTATATATATAAAGAAAACTTAGTATATATATATAAACTCTTTTTAATTTTAGTAAAAAAATCTATACGTACTACTCTTACTAAAACTAGTATAACTTTTATACTTCTACTACTACCTTTATTTTTAAAAAGAAATTAATATAACTATATATTCTATAATAAATTTTTCTTATAAATATTATTTATAATTTTTTTTTTACTTTTACCTTTATTTTTATAGAAAAGTTCTATATTAAAAGTCTAATATTATTTTTTATACTAAGAGATTTTTTAGCTAATAGATAAGCTATAATAATAAAAGAATAGTATTATTTTATTAAGAATAATAGTTAGTATTAAAAACTATAAGTATATTTTTATTTTTTATAAACTATAGCTATAATTCTTAATTAGATTTAGAGTTTTTATAACTATATCTACTAAACTTATCTCTAATATAGAAATAGTAGTTCTACTATACTAATACTATTATAAACTACTTTAAGTATATACTTATTTAACTAAAAGCTCTTATATAGTAGTTTATTAACTAGTATAAGTAATATACTAATAATTACTAGAAAAATATACTATACTATAAGAAAAACTAGAAGATTTATATTAATATACGTAATATAAAAACTAACTATCTAATAAAGAAAAAAGATAATAAGATAGTAAAACTATATAAAGTTAAAAAAGTCTATTTATATACTTACCTACTAAACCTACTACTATTTATAAAAATCTTTTTAGTATTTTATTACTTACTTCTATAACTTTAATATAATATTAAAAGCCTTCTAGAATAAGATAAAATTAATAAAGTAAAGTTATACTATTTATATAGAAGAGTTCTAGAATAAAAGAATAGATTAAATAAAGTAACTAAGTAATAAAAATTTAATAAGCTACTTAATAGCTATAATAACTATAGAAACTTATAATATTTTATTAAATAAAAATACTATAAGTCTTTCTAGTAACTAGTAATAGACTTTAAAAACTAAAATAAAGTAATTCTAGTTTTCTATAGTATATATCTAGAAAAGCTAGAACTACTAATATAGATAAGAAAGTTAGCTAAGCCTTAATAGAAATAAAAAGAATTTTTTTAAAGTTAGACTATTTAAGATAAATAGTAAAGTAGAAGAAAGATACTATTATAGTACTAATATAAGTTTAAGTTTAGATACTACTTATATAATAGTAGCTAGTATCTTAGTATTTATATAAATATTTTCTATAGTTTACTAAGTCTTTTACTTTTTATAGTATAATATATTATATTACTATATTATCTATTTTATAATACGTAAAAATATACTATAATTTTTAATAAAAGATTTTATCTATATTAATATATAGAATATAAAAATAAATAAATCTATAAAAAAAAATAATAAGCTTATAAAGCTATATAAAGTATAAAAAGTCTATAACTAATTATATATACTAGAACTTCTATTATATATATAAATTTTTTTAGTATTCTATAACTTACTACTTTATCTCTAGTATATCTTTATAAGTCTTCTAGGTTAATAGATAATTAATAAAGTAGAGTTATATTATCTTTATAAAAGAGTTTTTAAAAAAGAAAATAGAATAAAGAAACTTACTAAAAAGTAGAAGTTTAATATAATACTAGACTACTATAATAAGTAACTAGAATTATAGTATTTTATTAAATAGAAAAACTATACTATAATATAGTAACTAGTATTAAATCTAAAAAGTTAAAATAATATATTACTAAAATTCTATATCTAGATAAGCTAGATAAGCTAGATCTACTATAATAAATAAAAAAACTATAGATACTAGTTAGTTTAAATTTTTTATTATTTTATAAACTATCTAAAATATATAGTATACTAGAAGAAAAGTATTATTATAGTACTAATCTATCTACTTAGTTATATAATCTTAACTATCTTAGTATTTTAGTATAGTAAATATTTACTTTATATCTTTATATCTTTATAGCTTAATATTATATAACTTATTATATATCTTAAGTTTTTATTTTTTATTTATACTATAATACTAGTACTTATAAAGTCTAAAGTTATCTAGCTTTAAGTAGCTAATATAGAAAAAAAAGTATAATTTATATAAAAAAAAGTAGATTTAGAAAGAGAATACTCTTATAATTAAAGCTAGCTTATAGCTAGTAACTTAAAAAAAGGCTATAGATTAGAATAAGAGTAAGAAGTAGTATAAAAAAGTAGTAGTATATAATAGCTAGCTAGCTTAGTAATACTATAGATACTATAGTAAGCTAGAGTATAATATATAAACGTACTAGATAGTTAAAGATAATATAAATAAGTTAGATAGCTTATCTAGATTTATCTTAAGTAGCTTAGAGTTAAAGAAATCTAAATAAAATAGTAGCTTTTTAGTAGAAGCTTAGTATTTTTAGATTATTTAATAGAGTAACTAGTTTAATAGTAAAGTATATTAGAGAAATCTAAATAAGATAGTAGCTTTCTAGTAGAAACTTAGTATTTTTAGAGCTTTTACTTATATAGAGCTTTTACTTATATAGAGCTTTTACTTATATAGAGCTTTTACTTATATAGAGCTTTTACTTATATAGAGCTTTTACTTATATAGAGCTTTTACTTATAAAGTATATTACTATTAATTATATTATAATATAATAAAGCTTTAGTAGAGACTAACTAAATTCTCTAGTATCTAGAGTATTTTTAACTTAGTATAGTAGGTAGTGTAGACCTTCTTAGTATTATTAAAGTTCTCTAAAGATAATATAATAAGTATAGTTACTACGTAGAAGCTATTTCTATTAAACGTTAATAAATCTTTAATACGCTAAATATCTTAAAGAATAATTAGCCTATATTTTTTATTAGTAGTATTTATGCGTAGAATACTATTACTAGAATTATATTATAGCTTATAGAGCTTCTCTATTTTATACTTCTTATTATACTCTAAGAATATTAGATTTAAAGTTAAAATTCTATTATAATTATAATGTCTATTAATAGTTATAGTCTTTTATAAAAAAGAGAGAGGTTAATAGTATACTATATATTTTTAAAGATAGAAAGTAGTAGAAGTACGTAAAGAGAAGTAAGTAGGTAGAATAGCTCTAATATATAGACTAGTAAGGTTATATATAACTTATATACTATATACTATAAGCTATAGAATAGCTTAGATATATATATTATTAACGTAGTAGAAATAGGTTAAGCTAGAATTTTATAATAAATAATATATAATATCTTATAAAAGGTTATACTTTTATAAATATATAAAGAGAGCGCTTTATATACGCTATATTTATTCTAGAGTCTACTTAGCTTCTAAGCTTTAAGAGGTTTATTTGTGTTAGAAATAGATACGCTAATACGTTCTCTACTATAATATAAGAATCTAGTTCTATATAGAAGATCTTACTAAGTAGATTATATAGTTAAATAAGCTCTATTATTTATAGATATTCTACCTTCTTTTACGTACTATAGTTTAGTACGTAGCTATCTGCTAGATATAACTAAGCTAGGTTCTAGACTTAACTAAAGAGTAAGTATAACTAGAAAGGTATAGATGTCTTAGTAGCTAGAAGAACCTAGTCTTTATTATTAAAGTATTAGTTTCTCTTCTTCTACGTACTCTAGAATCTCTCTAGAAGCTTACCTAATATTACAACTATATCCCTTAAGACATTCTGCTAAGGCAAGAAGAGCGCCTTAAAGAGTGTGTAGCTAGCGTATATCTTAAATATATTACACTCTAAAGCCTAGACGTTACTTACTCTAGAGGCCCCTAACGCTAGAATGTTCTTAGAAGCTAAGAATTAACTAGAGGTCGTGGTGCGCTGTAGTAGTTTGTTAAGAAAGAACGCCTGCCTAAAATTAATAATTAAAACTTTTAAGAGGAGTATCCGCGCTTTAAGGCTAGATAGGTCTCTAGAATATACTGTGTATTTCGGCGCACATTCTTTAATAGGGGTTCTATTAATTTAATAAAGCGTCTTACACACAGAATGCTCTAGGTAAGCATAGATCTGCTCTAGCAACTACAAGTTAAAGAAGTTAAGTTATAGTAGAATGTTTCTAGTGTATATGTCTAGACTAATATAAGATATAGTTAGTTTAGATTTAACTCTAGAACACAATTTACCTTTATAACTAATATTGCAGGTATGTAGATAATCTACTACCTAAAACAACTAGCACGCTAGCAGTTAGGCTAGGCCTAGATAACTATAATTAACTCTAGCTAGACAAGCGAGCCGCTGTCCTACTACCTAAGTTACTATACAATAATAATCTCTATTAGAGCCTTTAATAACGAAGTAGTCTTCGAGCCTTATAACATACTTGCTTCTATAATGCTTGTTATTACGTCTAGCTAGGTAGCGTAAGATTCTTAGCTTATTACTATCTAGATTAAAGTTAGCCCGCGTTATCTTAAGCGAGACATAGCGCTCTTGTAGCGTATCTCGTGCGAGCTACACTGTTGAGAAGCTGCTAAAACCTAGCTTGTAAACGATGCGGTACTAACCGTCTTTAAAGAAGTTGCTAAGCAAAATAGGATGTAGCCTGCCAGGCTTGTATTACTCTACATCTTCCGCCTTTAAGGTTAATAAGATCTTGTAAACGCGCCTTAGAAGCAGAGTTAGCGTGGCTATAGCTCGTTGTTAAGAGGTACGAAGTGTAGGCTCTGTAGACAGATAAGCGATAGCATAGGGCAGGCTATATTAGCTAGCGCAGGCGTACCTAACCGCACTAGCAACTGCCTTTAGCTAGCGTGCGGGCCTTCTAGACATTGGAAATGGCAGCCTAAAAGATAGCGCCGCACCCCTCTATTACTGCCCTTGCCCTGTACCCCTTAAGAAGCCAGGCTATTAGTAGCGTTAATTAATTGATTGATTTTTCGTTTTAAGTTACCTGTTGGCGGAAGCAGCTATGCCGAGCATTGTTTACTGTTAAGGATCTAGTGTTAGTCACGTAACCGCGCTAGCCTAGCGTATATACTTAGAGCTCTCAGCTCTTTTTAATTAATTCATGTTACACTCCACTTCGTTACTTCAACATCACCAACCTATAGAGGTAGTTGGGCGCATCAGATACATCAAAACTCAACGCAAGTGCGGATCATAAGCGAAGTTATCGAGTTCATCAACTGGGGCGACGACTTTCAGTATGCCGAGGAACGGAGGAGGGTCACCGAAGTCATACGAGGCGTCGCGGCGGAGCGCGGCTTCACCCACGGACAAGTTCAGTAAGTGCTGCTCCGCGCCGCCTCGCATCAAGACTAACCTGGCTGCATGGAAATGTTTATCAAGAATCGATACCGCACCATGTTTGGGCTCCACTTGACCGTGCATCTGCAGAAGCGGGAATAGGTCCATCACCAGCCGAACCGTTACGTCCCAGTGCACCTCTATTTCACCAAAGACTGCGCCCTCCAGGATCAGAAGCACAATCCGGATTGGTATCCAGAGGTCATACCGGAGGCCGAGTGAGGGACAGGGTGGCTGTGTCACCCCAAACCAATCAGGCATCTGGAAGCTCGTCACAATTCACGACCTTCCCGTGTCTCCGTGTCCTGCAGTGCTCCGGGAAATAGAAGAGGGCTTTTTGCCCATTCATCTCATTGTTTCCTATGCCCGCGACATCATGAGTGAGATTCCACTTCGTGCATTGCCATCGAGCTCCCCGTCAACATCACTGCGGCCCCCGGTTCCCCGACGTAAGCACAGAAATCGGACACTGTGCCTCGTTAATCGGATGCAGTGACACCGAAGAATATGCCAATGCAGTCTCTGCCTTCTCACGACTTCGTACCGGCGCTGGTCAAAGGCACAGATACCTTGCCGAGTTCTTAAACAGTGCACCGTTCGCGCTCGATGTCGATGACTCCGAACCAACGTCTAGTGCTGTTCCACGTGGAGAGCCATTCTTGACGCTCTACGAGATAGCCCCCGAGAATGCGTGTCCAAAAGACAATAACAAGCTCTCAGAGCCCAGGGAGTTTGCAGACCCGGAAGAGTTCGCCGCGCTTCCAGTACCAACCATCGAAGACGACAGAGGTCAGCTAATCTTCATAAGAGGCTATCCCACACCAGCGTGGCTCAACACGGTCGGCTCCAAATACAAGGTCGATCCGGACTTCTTTGCCCGCCATTTAGACTATCTCATCCCAACAACCTCCGAGACATTTCCCTCGCCTGCATTGCCATCCTCGCTTAGCCACATGGTCACGCTTTACGTGACGACGATAGGGTCTCGAGATCGCGCCCGCCGAACCTTCAGACAGAGCGAGATTGACAGTATTCGGATAAGTGACAAGAGAAAGATGGCTGGGTATTCTCGATCATTGTCGGCCGGCTCCGATTTCAATGCAGGAAATGCACTTGTGCGTTATTACTCGACCCTGGACGAGTCCCACTTCACCATCGAGCAGAGAATCACGGTCAATATTCATCGCCGAAGAAATGGTTGGACTGGTGAGAAAGCTGTAATCACTATTATGAAGCGCAATAACTCACTGTTCCCAAGCATTCGTGTGGCTAGACTGTGGAAATGATCTAGACCATTCCTTCGCCGGGCCTTGGTCAGAGCAACCCGAGGCCCAACTGCACCCAGTCATCTCATACAAGCACATGCACGGTCTCAACCCGGACACCCTGACTACTGGTGGTGTCATCGACACCGATCCTTCACATCGGTTCAAGGTACCACAGACGGCCACCTTGCTTCATCGGCGATTCGGGCAGACACTACTTCGGAAGGACATGGGGCGCGACATCCTTTACGCATTAGACAAGGTTTTCTCTCTTGCGATCTCCTCTGAGTGTCAGTTCCTCGACATGATGGAGAAGAAATTGGATCGAACTCTCGAAAAGGTCAACGCCGATGAGTTTGACACTTTACCTGACCTGAAATTTTTACGGCAACTTTTGTATCGACATATTCAACAGATCCAGGAAACGATTGTCGGGGTGGAGAATGCCCGATCGCCGTTAGTAGGACCCAAGGGAAAAACTGTTTCGCCAGCGAAGGAGGCAGAAGCCGACACTGAAGTCAACCAAACTGCAACCACCACGTTGCGGGATCTTGACCACAGCCTCCGCCATGCTGAAGCACTAGAGAGACGGATTCAGGATACAATATCAGTACTGATGAGCAGCGTCTCCATTGCAGAATCCAGGAGGGGTATGGAGCAACAAGAAAGGATCGGGAAGCTTACAATTCTTGCTTTCATTTTCGTTCCTCTTTCATTCACGTCTTTCTTCGGAATGAATTTTAAAGAGATGAAGGCGGACATCATGTCTATTTGGCAGTGGTTCACCGTATCTGTACCCATTGTAGTATTTACGCAACTAGCACTCTTTGTCACAGCAGAACAAATGAAGTCATCCTTACGGTGGCTTCGGGGACGTCGCAAGGCTGGGCCAATAGCTCCAGGGGACAAGGCAAAGTGAGCTAAATGAGATGTTTGTTGTCCGAATATTGCAGCCGCACAGTCGTACGAAACATCTGAGTAATGACCACCTACCTAAGTAGCTAATACCAGGGTGCATCGCTCCAGCCCTGTGGTGGATGGGTGATAAGGCGGCTACACAAGTCGGGGAACAGTGCTATCGGGCCCATGCTCACAAAGCGGCGACGAATAGCTCGGCTACGGAATCGGTTCGGCGCGCATCAGCCTTCGGTCGGCCCAATTGGTGCCACGAATCTTATCGAATGTCAAGTGAGTTCGACCAGTGAGCGGGGTCTGACTGACCACGCATGCATTAATCACACATGCATCCCAATGCGTGTCCTTTGCGAGCCATGTTCTCCACTCGTATCTTGCTTTTCAGCTTTGGAACTGTCCTGCTCGCGCCGGTCTCTTTCGATCTTGGGATGCGATTCCTGCCCCAGCTCAAAATTTGTCGCGCACCCTTCTCTCGCGCAGCCTCGTCTACGTTGCAGCCCGTGCCAGGCATGGCCGCATCATCGATAATGGCACCACTTAGCACAGTAGCACTTCTTGAGCTCGATGCATCGGGTCTACGACGAATGCTGGATGATGGAAAGCTTACGAGTGTCGCGCTGATGAAGCAGGTGCTGGCGCAGATCGAACAGGAAGACAAGGCTGGAGCTAAGTTGCAGACAATCTTGAATACTGCATCCCGCGAACTACTACTCAGGCAAGTAGCCGTGCTAGATGAGGAAAGGAAGAAAGGACAACTTCGCGGTCCATTGCATTGCATACCCATCCTCACTTGCTCAGGATGCCATCGCGACGCATCCGGACTTGGGTATTCCAACTACCGTTGGTAGCTTTGCACTTGTGACCTCAAAGCCTGCCAAAAATGCCGCAGTCGTCGACGAACTCATCAAGAATGGCCTCATCATCCTCGCCAAAACCAATCTAAATGTAAGCACTTCGACTGAGATGCTTCGGAGTGAGATTGAATTTAACAGGAATTCTGCAATTGGAAGTGTGTTGCCACTCTTAAATGGGGCCATTGTGAATAACACGTCTTACAGAGGATTCAATTCCGTCAACGGCTTCTCCGGGGTTGGTGGACAAACCAACTCTGCATATGTGGTTGGGGGCTTGCGAGAAGACGAGGCGTCCATGGGGCACTCGGTAAGAATGCTTAACTACGGATACTAGGTTCCAAAGATTGAATTTTGCAGAGTCCACTCGGTTCGTCCACTGGATCAGCAGTTGGTGTGTCAGCCGGCTTCAGTCCGCTATCTTTGGGTACTGAAACCGATGGTTCGCTGGTCCAGCCAGCTGCAAGAGCAGCTTTGTACGCTCTAAAGCCCACAGTGGGAAGCACAGACCACCGGGGTGTTTGGACGTTATCGAAAAGGTTTGACGCCGTTGGGGCGATAGCGAAGTCTGTTAGCGATCTCGCTCTTGCCACCGAGATGCTCCACACGATGGAGGTGCGATCAAGGTTACCCGAGGATGGCTACCTTTCCTTCCTGTCCAAGAGCTTCACGGGACTAAAAGTGGGTTTTCTAGACGAGTCGCAGTGGCATTTGCCGCCGCAAATGTGCCCGCAAATTCCTAGCGTAGTGCAGCAACTGGTGAGGGGCATTTGGCCTACTTCAGGATCAGCAACTGATCTCCACAACAGAATGGCGCATACAAGCTTGCTATTGAGAAGATTCGGGATGCCGGAGCTGAGGTACAGTATCCGGTAGTACTTCACGGGGTGGAGAAGCTACTCATGGAAAACCAAACAGGCATGTCCATCATCCTGTGTAAGCCACTCCGGAAATATCTGCACAGTCTGTTACTAACTAACGAATTAGTCCATGAGTACAAGAAAAACGTGGATGACTACCTCGAGGGCCTTGACTTCTCTGAAGTTCGAAGTTTGAAAGAGCTGATCGAATGGAACAAGGAGCACGCCGATATCGAGATGCCCTACCGTGAGTGCTTGAGATGCGACAATGATGCACATGCTAACTGTAATAGAACATGCAAATCAGGGTCGGCTGATTAAGGCATATGAGGAAGTACCGAATGCAACAGCGTATGAGTCGGCTATTGCGCACTTGCATAAGGTATCGATCAAGGAAGGCTTCGATCTGCTATTCGGTGACAAAGGATTGGACCTTGTTGGTGTCCCGATGGACAGTAAAATCCCTAGCATGGCCACAGCCTCAGGTTCGTTCAACCTTGCAAGTTCTACAAACATTGTTAAACCAGGTGCCAGGATACCCCATTGCCACAATGCCTCTCGGTATATTGGATCATCTCGGCCGCCCTTTCGGTCTTGCGATCAAGGCGCCAGCGGGACGGGAAGATGTGATGTTCAAATTCATGAGCGCTTTCGAGGCGGTATTCCCGAAGAGAGCGATTCCGCCGCAGCTAGTTAAGGCGGACGAGGCAGAGACGGAGCTCAACGACGCTAAGATATGACGACTAGATGAACCAAGGATCTCGTTAGTAGGCCTGACTAGGCAATAGGAATTGTAGTGTGGAAAATTTCAACCTGATCAACGCTCGGACCTGGTATCACTCCTAATCTCATGAAGTTCGTTCTCCTCCTCACTCGACGCAAATCTGCCTCGATTGGGCGTATGCGAGTGCCAATATAATGAGAAAAAGGAACTATTGCTTTGATTACTATCAATTCCCCAAGAATATGAATGGACATGCAATATGTACCGCGGAATTCTAAGAAACAAACCGCCCTCCAACACCACTTCTCCGTGGACCGACACCAGAACTACCTAGGTAGATTGGCCATAAGCGGCCCCCCAATGGCTTTACCCACAAAGAAGCAAACGGCTTGCACCGCCGCTTGGCGAAGAGCTTATTATTATTATTAGCACTGCCTGTAAGTCTCGACCAATCGTGGCGAAGACACGCTCGATGCGAGCACGCGCACGCGAGGAGACTTCTCTGGCACGGATAGGCCTTTGCTTAACGCTAGCTTATCGGTGACCCTTAATTCTTTGGCCACTCCCAGGTAGCGAAAAAAGGCTTCAACTAGCAGAGTAAAGCGACCGGAGGATTTCGGACGCCGTTTCTCAACGAGAATGCGAGTGTTCCAGCAGATAGCTAGGTTGTGAAGGGCTGACTGCGTGTGAACTATGCAGTGTAGGGAGAAAACTGCACCCTTTCTGTACGATTAAGGTTCCTGTCTCAACCCGGTCTGAGTTCGACGTGCTATTGTCAACCATAAACTAAAACTACCGATAAAGACCATGCCAAAAGACCCGAAACTCCTTGGCCGTCACTACCTCCGTAATCTCAATGCCTTGCCATGTGTTAGCTCCCTAGGGAAGGAAATGCGATGCTCAGCATTGAAGCATCAGCATCTTCCATAATGGGCAAGTTCTCCGAGGTTGTTCGAGTGCTTGGACCCTGCGACCAAATCAGTCGGGAATTTCGGCCGTGCCAACGAGCTCCCCACTTACACAAACGTTTCGAACGGCGTTCCTCGCAGACTGTTCTTCCCATCAACTACCTCCCAAGGGTCCGGAGGGGAGCTCACTCCGGCCCACTCAAGAAACAGCTGCCGCCAATAACACACCTGCGCTGTCGGTGAGGGGCTGCTGCCAGTTGCGATCCGGATCACTCACCTGTGCCGTAGGTGTAAGATACCCATCTCGAAATACTGCCATACTATTATTCATGATAGCCTCTGCGCGCTGCGGGTGCTGTAATAGCTCTTCCACTTTCTCTTCAAGGTCAGAGAAGTCACGCTCTACCTCTACGAAATTCTGATGAGGGCCTGCGCGGACAAGGAGGTGGTGGTGAGGCTCAATCCACTGGGCTTTGTGCATTATCACAATGGAAGCGCAATTGAGAAGGTATTTTCCTCGGCCCGAGTAGCCGTGTCCTGCAATTTTATGGCTTTATCAGTCCAAGCGCTCTTAGTGTGAAAGTGCCAAAAAGCAAATCTTACCTTCGGTATGAATGAGAAACTTGTACGCGCAGTGTTCCGCAATTGGTAATGCGGCCGCCGCTGAACCGCCGGTCACATCCGTCATGTTCTTCCAGGTCACTTCCTCCACATCCGCCCACTCTTTCCCGCGTGTAGCTCTCATCAACGCGCCGCGAACTTGTTTGTTCGTCTTCAAGGCTCCCCGCCACAGCGCCTTCGAGATCTTCTTATCCCATTCCACTTCGTTTTCCCGCATTGCTGCGCGTATTTGGTCGTACTCTCCTACCAACTCAAGCGGCCAGGACCAGTACCCAAAGTCTGGCATTAGCCAGATTTCGTCGTCGATGGCGAGCCGGGAGAAGGCCCAGATAGTGTGGTGCGCATGAGATACGTCTGCAATGTCGTCGACGGCGAAGGAAAATTCAATATTAGGAAGCAGGAAGAGGGATGTGGTCACGGCGCGATTGAGTTGGTGGAGAATGGCGAGGGCGCGGGTGCTGTGATAGCCTTTTCCGTCGAGCTTTTCCTCTATGATGAAGAGCTGCGGAATTAGCGGAAGCTCCGGGGACTGGTGGGTGAACGAAGAAGGCGATTAGTGGGATTACCTTCTGGTTGTATATCATGGCCCGCACTGCTCCGTACGTCTTCCAAGACAGGTCGATTGCCGAAGGGGATACCTTTCCAAGGCCTTTTTGTCGCGTTACTGAGCGTTCTATCTCCTTGAAGAGACCTAAGAATTTCGAATTGCATTCGGTGGGGAAGACTCCGTAGTTAGAACCGTACGCTGCTAGCGAGGGGCGGTCGATCATCGTTTCAGTCGGAACCTCTGGCGCCACCAAACTTGATGACCCCGACAGCGGTGGAAAGGCGCCCTGAATTGAGGCTGATGTCTTTGGAAGAGAATGGAACTCAGCAAGTTGGTCCGTGAGGGCCATGTCAAGACGATGACGAAGAAATGCTCCTGTAATAAGGATAACAAAAAGGCAAGCGATACCCAAAAAACAAGACCGCATCTGGCGAGGGCTACACTTTCTGGCCATGGTTGCCAACATTGGGTTTGGACGGTAAATTACAAAAGGTCAGGCCTGTATAAAAGTTATCTTTCCCCTTGGATTGCAACGTAGGGCTAGCAGGATTGACCCCGACGTGGCGAGATCGAGGCGGAGTGAAGGACAAGAATGGTAATGAGGCGAAGCGGAGGATGAGGGCGGCGTTGAGCTGAAGAAGCGTTCATGCGGCGTTGGGGCGGAAGACAGCGGCACTAAGGCAGAAGGATGCGGCGTTCAGGCGAAGAAGCATTAATGCGGCGTTGATGCACCATGGCCAAACAGCCACGAATAGAGCGAAGAGCTCCGGATTTGAGAGGCAAACAACATCACTGAAACATATCAACGTGCCATGCGCAGCGCCATAGGGTCGACCACCAGACGCTCAACGCGCGCGGATCATTGGCCGTTTGCCGATTCGTTGCTGGTCTCGATTCGATGCCACACGCGGGTTTCCACATTCTGTTTCTGCTGTCTCCTGCTTGAATCGACCACATATTGCTCGCACTTGACAGAAGCTCTCTCGCATGTAGTCTTTTTACTGCGTGTCAAGCCTAACTGATATATTTGTAATTACTTCGATATACGCCATGAGACACAACCCGAGTGAGAAAAGTGTGAGGTACACGACATGAGACCGCGGGGACAGTGTATATCCGAACCATTTAAAACGAGAGAAATCAATCAATCAATCAATCAATCATCTTGTGATGGCTATGGATTGCGAGCGCGATATGATGTCCATCTGGGAAGATAGCGAGGGCAAGGGTGGATGGATAAACCCCCATGGGGAACGGTAAGTCCGCATTCCTTGTAATAATTAGAACACGTTACTAACAGGATAGGTCTTTGGCGAGTGTATCAGGGAGTAAGAGAAGGCAGCTCTAATGGTGGGCACACTGAAACCCCTACTGCCTAGGTGCCTTTTCATTATCGAGTATCTTGGGTTTCAGGTTCTCTGTCCGGGTTCTAAGGGTATGTCGAACTGGTTAGGCGGACGTCGTGTGCAACCTGTTTGCAAACGACGTCTTTTACACCCAACGGAAATTGTGCCTAGAATACCAGATCATAGATTCACTTACGCACGTATGACTTTTGCCCCGAGTGGATGCCAAATGCCATTGGCCATACCTTCTAGTGCTACTCATTATGGCTGCGCTGGTCTTTCTTTCACCATATCCGGGTTCATCTTGATCCATCTATACCCAGCCACATCTCCAATCTCGAGTAAATGCTCAACCTCATGGTCGCCCTGGTAAACGGCGTATCTTTCCTTACCAACCCGTTCTATCTCCTCTTCTCTTTCCAACAAATCCGGTTCATCTTTGAGCAGCTCACATATTTTGTTGTGCCTCTCCTCCCTTGTCTTACACATATATGTCCCTCTCTGCGCATCTAGATACTTTATACTGTTGTAGGCATCCTTGAGTCCGCGTTGCCTAAGAAGAACTGCAAGCTGATCGGTACGTCGACAATACTCCGCACGTTCGGCGGACTCGTAAACCTCCCAGAAGTCTGGACGGAGCGGGACTAGCTACGTTGCTATCCAGTCCGCCTTCTCCTCAGCACTCCAAGGACAGAGGTAGCGATAGTTGGGAGCGAAAGGGTCGCTTGAGTATTGTTGAGGAGCCGTTCGGGGTGTCGTGGGATCAGTCTCGCGAGAAGCAGCTTGAGAAAGCTCTGAAGTGGATGCAGAGTCTTTGAAAGGGTCGCTTGAGTGTTGTTGACTGGCCGTCCCGGGCGCCGTTGAATCAGTCTCGCGAGGAGCGGCTTGAGGAGGCTCTGAAGTAGACGCCGAGTCGTTTTGTGCTGTTTCCTTATGAGCTCTCGGACCAGTAAGGTGTATAGACTTTGGGCCCGTACTAGTGTCCATGATAATCGACAAAGATTACGCAGCGAGAGGGGGGGAGTACTAAAGCCGGGCATCAGAAGAGGCGTTGTGCGGGGTATACTGGATGCTGTGCCGCACACTTTAGTCCTGTGATTACTAACACTATTCCTATTCGAGACCGTCTTGTGCCCTTATTGCGTAGCGAGTTTACAAGCAGGGCAATTATAATTAAATTCATAGAATCACTAGAAATAATATCTCTAAGCTAGGTGCAGCTATACTCTAGTATAGAGAAGCACTTCTACTTACGTACGAGACAGCTCGCGAAGATGTCGACTACCTAGGTACATAGTAATACGAGATGCGATAAGCAACGGTGTAAGCCGAGGCCTACTAGAGCAACATACGGCTGGTGGCCTGATATGATGTGATATAGTCGAACCTATGCAAAAAGATTCAGCTTAACATTAGGAGTAGCGAGAGGGTAAAAGGGCTTCTACTTTGACACCTTCCTTTCCGACCCTTTTGGTACGCACTGAAGGCGAGCGGGTTGGGTCGCATAGCCCACCGCGCATAATCCCATTTTTGGGCAAGCGAAGCCATTCTTCAAAAAAAAAATTTTGGTCCAACCCCTAACACCAAAATTTCGAAACTAACAGCATGTCCAAGAAGCCAACCTTTTCGTTCACTGACGATTCTATGGCAGCCAAAACAGGACTGCTTGGCGTTTATGCCATTTCAGCGCTGACGGACCAGACTAGGAGGTGGCAGATTTTAGCCAAGACGTTGAAATTGTTGCGAGCTCAGCACGTCAACAACGGTAGGTCTTCGCCTAAAATCGACGACAAACAGGTAGCGAAAAAAGTCCGAGAGCGCTGGCGGTATATCCATCTTCCTAAGCTCCTCCTCAAATGGAAGTGTTTCAAAACACTTCGGGCCTATGCTATCACCATATCCCGACTTTTCAATTAGCTGAGCAATCCTGAAATAACCTTGGTAGTTGGGGTCGGTGGGGTGAATCGTCACCGAACCAGGAAAGAGTCGTAAGAGCTTTGCCATTGCCCACGGATGCGGCCAGTGGCCTTGGGGCATGTCATTGGCACCGAACACAAGAGGGGAAATCCAGTCGAAAAGCTTTCTTTGTTAGTCTGAACACGAGCAAGACCCAGCAGAGTCGCTCACCGTGACAGCAAAAGCCCACACGTCGGAGCAATGAAAGCAGCCTATTCCTAACCAGACCTCGGGAGCGCGCATTGCAAGTGGCTGGACGGAGTACTCATTGAAGCCCTCCGACCGCACTATGTGGCGTCAGCATAGTTGATTACTTATGATCTGGGCAAGACAAATACTTAGTCCCAAGTCTCCAAGCTTCACCACTGGGGATGGTCCGTCGACGCCAGAGATAAGGATGTTATCGTTCTTAATGTCTGATTTAGTTAATATGCTTAGAAGCATCTCGTCTCGAGAGGGCAGCGCGTACCTGTATGAACGAGTTGTTGTGACTTCAAATCGGCAAGCGCCCCCAAGACTGCCTTAGAAATGCTCTTGAACAACACAGAATTTCGTCTGTGAGGCTCGGAAGACACGTCCTTTAGAGTACAATCCATCCACTCAAAGGCCAGGCAATACGGACTCTCATTCGCCGAGCTGCTATGGACATTGATGGCGTCGTACATGGCTCGGAAATGCCAAGACGAGTGAATGGCAGGATTCATGTAACAATCGTGCTCATGCTTCAGCATACCCAAAATTTCCTTCTCGGAGCTCGTCTTGATAACAGCCCTGGGAATGCAATCAGCGAGTGGGACGAGATGCGCGCCATCTAGTAGACTAACCATTTTCTTGGAAGTTGAGATTCAGCTCGCGGTACTATCTCGGCCTTGAAGACATTGGAACTTGCGGTGTGGTTGCCGAGAGTCTCAACAAGGAGATAATTCCACCTAGCTCCACGAAGCGTTTGTCCGATACGTAGCGCCATCGCGAGGTAGAGTGCTTGTCAGGTAAGTGATGTCTACAGTGGAGAGAGATGGATCTGGTCGCGCTTATGAAGCTTAAGGGTGACAGTGCGCACGGACTCGTCGCGTGACTCGTGTTCCTTGGCACAAACCACGTGGATCTCTTAAATAGGACTACTAAGTTTGTCGTCCGAAGTTGAATTGAGCGGTCTTGTACTCTAATTCATTCCTACACAATGTTATGCCAGCAACAACTGGATCCTAATGGTGCCAGAATTGACATGTTAGGAATAGGCACGTCAGGCTTCACGCACCAGTACTGTGTGGGAGGCACCGGAACCCCTTACAAGCGATATGGCCCGCCTGCGGGGCAGCAAAAGGTTTGACAACATTCACGTGCTGTGGCATGGCAATATTCCCACGCTAGAGTGCCTACCACTCGTGTATCTTGACGGGTCGTTCACTGAAACCGTTAGAATGTATAAGCGCCACGGCACAGCTGCGGCGCAGCAATATCCGCATACTGCAAGACAGCAACCTTTCCACGCTAGACGGCCTCCCACTCGTGTATCCCACCAGGCGGTTCAGTGAAACCGTTAGAATGTGTAATCGCTATGGCACGGATACAAGGGTGGAAAGCAGGATGCTCACCTCAATCTGATTGAACAGTTAAATGTCTGGGTAGGAAAGAGGGTATCAGACTACGCGTTTCACAGCGCGAGGAAACTCAGATATATATATCTCCTTTCTCTCCCGAGACAGACCTGCTAATCAGCTTTCAGAATCAGTACTTCAAAGAACCTCAAACTTACCAAACCACCTCCATTTTGATCACTCAACAGTCGATTTCCTCCCAGCAAACATGTCTAAAATCGGTACCGTCACAACCAAGGTCGGCAGGACGATCAATGTTGTCCTTGCGACGTCAGGGCCCAATTGGATGCGTGTCTCTGGGGCCATTGAAACAGGCTTAAAAACAGGAGGCTGTCGCGAAGATTCAACGAGCAATCGACAATGACAAACTCTTCAAGAATGAGGACCTAAACATAATCACTCAAATCTCAATTAGGTACTTGGTCAATCCAAGTGTTTGTGGACGGCCAGTTGCTAATACCAGACAGCAACATGACGCACACCAGTTCCAGTGACCCAAACTCTCACTACTCGGTAGTCGGTTACGACGGAAACAATCAGCATGTCACACATTCGCATGTCCAACAGGACGAGTCGAAGCAACGTGTAAGTCGTTCCTTTGAGATGTGCCGTCAGAGATCCAACTAACCATTCTTAATAGCGCGCCAACTAGACTAGGTCGACTTGCCGTTCCATCATACTGCAGGTACCGTAATACAACGCGGCCTGTAGTCTACGAGGTACCATTAAAAACCAGGGACGGCGGTTGCTCGTGCAGCGGAAAAAGGCTCGACAAGTTCATTGGGTTGGAATGCCTCGGGTGACGGGCACTTGCTAATGTCACTGGACTTGCACGCTTCCACTTGTGCGATCGATTGATTGCTGGTAGTGGGCGCTGTTGCGGCAGACGAAGCAGTGGTAAACTCGTTCTGCTGCTTGCATTCTGCGGATGGTGATAGCTTGTTCATTTCACCCGCATTCGAAGCTTCCGCTTGTGTATCCGGTTGATCGCTCGCAGTAGGCACTACATTATCCGGCGGTTCAGTCCAATCTTTGCTCAGTATCGTGCTCATTTTCGTTCCTCGCCCCATCTTGGGGCTGGTCCTCATCCTTCTCGACACCTCGCGCCTAGTCATAATCAGAAGAGCGCTCGTCAAGTAGTGCGATGAACGTACCTCATCCTCCATAAACCGGAGAATAGCATCAACCCAGATCCCCGCAAAGATACCATGCTTTCTGATTCCCAAGCTCGGTAGTTGTCTGCATTCTCTCTCAGTTTGAGGCCGCATCTTCGCCATGACACGCAGTGCCGAATCGGCCGCGACATAGCGCGGTGGAACGCCCATTCTGCGGGCAGCGGCTTCGCGCGCCTGAGCAAGACTTTGGTACAGCTGCTCTGCCGTGCTGTCGAGATCTATTGCAAGAGTTTCATCTTCTCCCAAACTTTCATGTATCAGGAAGAAATCGCGGGCCGTCATATTGATCGCGCCCGGTACAAGTGGCTCGAGCTCAATGAAGTACTCAGGAGGCCAACCACGTCCAACCATTTCGAGGTATTCGTCGATGTTTCTCGGAAGCGGAGGGCGCGGCTGCATATTCAGCCTCGTGGCGTTCATAATGTGCCAAACCATCAAGCTGGCATATGCATCGGCAGCTGCATAGTCCAGCTGCCTCTCGGTTAGCGGTGAGGTCCAATTTCCGTGCGTGGTGTTATCTTTGACCAAAGTCAGGCCCGGAAAGTAATCTTGAACGAGAAACTGCAAGCCGCCGCGAACATATCTCATGGTCATGTTGCTGTCAGGATGGTCTGTGACGAGGATGTGGAGGTAGCTGAGCTCGGACACCGTTCTTGGTTGCAACCCGAAATACTGTTTTAATCGCGCGCAATCGACCATGATGGATTGACCCGTCATCCGGATATCTGGGCTTTCGATCAATTCGCGCAACGAAGGTGCGATGAGCTGCGTTGGCGTGTTTCCAGCATGTCGACCGATGTGAAAAAGAGCGACTTTATCCTCGCTCGCAACTTGGATGAGTGAGACGCGCTGCTGCAGCGTAGGCCATGGAGGTGTCGGATAGATCCATTCCATATCGAAGCCGACGATGGTCTCTTTTAGAAATAGCCGGGCTATGGCTTCGGATGTGACGAAGTTGTCGCTGTAGAGGAGTCTTACTTGTCGGTTACCTGGGCCGCGAAAGAGTGTCTGGCTGAACTGTGCTGGGTTGTATGGAGTCGCATTGGTCGGGATGTGGAGTCTGAAAGATCGTGGCCAGGAAGCTGGGGTTGTTGTATCCGCTGAGGAGGATGAGGCATCATCCATGTTGAAAGAAGACTTAATGAACGTTACGAGAGGGATGAGCTAATAGAGGAATATGAATTGAAACTAAACGCAGAAGGGGTCGAGACGTTGATACATGCCTTACGTATGTGTAGCTGCGCCGCATCACATATTAGCAAAGCGGAATGCTGCGCTAGACCCGTTGTAGAGTGATTGGTTGAAGGGGATCAATCATAGGCGTGAGATTTTAGATGTGCGCTCACCGCCCCCTGAAAAGCAGACTTGGCCCATCAGGCACACTTGACATTTAACAACGCGACCCACGAAAGTCGACACAACTGCAACAAGACGTCCCGCCCCGGCGTAAACATGGCTGTCACGAAGAGCAGTGGCACATACAACAAGTTCCGTCGACCGATGATTTGTCGCAGCACTAATTTCCCAACTGCTGCGCAAGAGCCCAACCCTGCAACCTTTTCCGCCGCGGATTTGAACAAGCGCGAGCTCGAAGATGCCGACATCACTGACTCAGTGTCCAACTACGGGCCTGAAAGCAGGCGGCTGAAAGAAGAGTATGCACCCAAAGCGTTCCCTGCTAGGGGACGAAGAGTCATCCGATGAAGCCACAATGGAGGCTCCTGCCTACTCCAAAGTGTGAGGTGTGTAACTATTTTAAGAGTATGCATGATAAGAAACAAAAGCATAGCTTTACTTTATAAGAGTACCAGCTTAAACAATCTATGCTAATCGAAGCCTTAACCAACACTCTTATTTTAGAAGGCTGGGTTCGCATTAGACAACAGCTGCGCAAAGTACGCCTGGAACCACGTCCCCGCTTCAGGCGCCGGCTTCAAGGCATCCGCATAACCGCAGTGCGCATCATACCGTGGCGAAGTAGTGTTTGATGTCCCGTCGCATTCACCGCCAGGCTTGATCCAAACGAAGGCATCGAGAAGAGGGTCGTCGGTGGAAGTGCTGGGTCGAATGCCGAACCCGGTGCCGATAACATTGCACCAGTCGCCCCATGCCTGTTGCTGGGTTGGCTGGACGCCGTTACGACCTGGCAATACGTTAGCTTGTGCGTTGGGGAACGATGTTGAGCGAGGATAGAGAACTTACCCGTGTCGGTGATGAAGTGCGCAGGGAAGCCATTTTGCGTGAGCAGCGGAGCGATGGCATTCACGTATCGCTTCTCGTCGCAAATAGTGTTGCCTTGCGTGTACGACGGGCAGGTCGCAATGGTCCAGGCATTGTAGTTGGCGACGTTGGTAGCCAGGCCACGGACGGCCGCGGGGGATCCAGCGTCCTTGAATAGCGTGGCGAAGAGCTGGGCAGCAGGCGTGATGTTCGCGGTCCATCCGAGCCAGCCGGCGTGGCCGGCATCTAGGTACATGATGACGTTCTTCAGGTTAAGTGTCTTCATTGCATAAGTGGTGAGAGTCTTGTATGTAGTCTCGGCATTTGAGCACTTTTGGACGTTCAGATTCGTGACTAGATTGGCCAAACTGTCGGGTTCTACATCTGGTAAGCGCCGCTTTGCTTCAATGGGAATCGGGACCTACCAATGACGAGCACGAATGTGACTTCGGGAAAGGCGTTGATCTGTGCAGCAATGTCGTTGATATACTCCTGGTAGAGTGCGGTTCCGTTGTTAGCAAGCGAGAGCTCTCCGTTAGAGGCCAGCGCCGCGCAGTCACGCTCGGGCAGGTCGTAAACGACGAGAGGAAGGACTAAGTTCGCGCCCGCAGCGTTCTGCTTCTGGACATCTTCGGCAAAGGCGGCGATGGTGGGCACTTTGGCCTTGACATCACTAGATAGAAAGTTAGCGAGGGACCAGAAGTGATGATGGATTGTGTGATTACTTACAGCCAGTAGAAAGTGCCGACCTTTGCGACATCAGTAGCCTTAGCCGCTAAAGCAGCGGAGCCGGCAGCGGACAGCGACGGAGCGGCCAGGCTTATAACCTCCGAGGCGTAGTAAGGGTTTGCATAGAAGCTTTTGCCCGCGAGCGGATTCGTGGAATCAGTTGGCGCACTAGTAACTGTACTTGGAGAGCCAGCGGTGGTGACTGTTGCCAAGGTCGTTGCAGCAGTGGGCGCTGTCGCAGTGGAGTCGGCTCCAGTGCCTGGAAGGCATTGAGAGTAGTCTAACGACAATTCAGTCAATCTAACTTGAGCATTGGTATCGAGAGCGATAACATACAATCATTGATTTTTGAGCAATAGGATCCTGCAACGCAGGTCGTGCTTCCGGTGAATCCAATTCCGCCGCCTTGTAAGAGGTGAGTTAGTCGCCGATGATTGGGGATGGGAATGGCAACGGCTCACACTGCTCGTAAAGGCCGGCTTGCGCCCTGATGGCAGGAGCCAAGGAGGCAGCCACGAAGATTTTGGAACCTTTCATGGTTCTGATGTGCCCTAGGTTTCAAGGGAATCCAGAAACTTGAAGAATAAACGAGAGCTGTGGATGCTGACGGATGCTCGGGTAGCCAGACGTGTCCCCTTTTAAACTGTCGAAAGCCCGACGAAGGAAGTTAGATAGCTTGAACGAGCCCAGGGTAATATCATCGGACTGGCGTTCAGGCTCGAAAGCCGCAAGCAGCATGGCTCGCCACAGGAGAAGAGGCCGCTAACGGAAGCATTTGGGCTGTTCCGACATGGTGAAGGCTGTCATGAACTGGCTATCGAGCGTAAGGTTGCTGCGTCGTGTCCAGCGAAGCCTAATCAGGACAGGTTGTTGCGCGTACGCCTCGGTTGTGTGAGTGACGAAGCTACGTACCTTGTCACGAGATGCACATGTACCAGGAACAGATGCGAGAAGCACGCCAGCCTACCCGGTTCTCTTCGGCCGTTGCGATCCATGGATGGGTGGTACTTTCAACCACGTGTGACTGCGAAATTAGAGAGGTCAAGCAAGAGAAGCGAGGTGGCCCATAGGGGAAGTAGGCCGAAGCACGCCCGGAACGAAATCGCGAAAGAATGTTGCGATGATTCGAGAACCGGACGACCCAATATAAAATAAATGGAAGCTAGACTAGTTGCCTTATAAAGTAAAGGCCGATTAAGGAATACCGGGGAGCTAAGGCTTGTTCTCTGCCCCAAAGCTTGTTCGTGAGTTAGATGCCGAGGTCCTGGTTGAGAATTAATTGCTCCGTGGGATCGTCGTTCCGATTTTCCCCACCTCTAAGTCACGCAAACGAAACAAGCAAGGGCTGGTGCATATACGAGCGATAGAGCCCGGTTTCCTGTCGAGCCTTGATATCCAGAACCTCGGACGGAATACGACATTCTTCGGAATGCCTCTCCGGAGATGAAGAGTCTCAGCGCTAGAAGGCTTCCAGTATGTCGATGACCATGCAAGATAGATTCGATTCGAACTCGAGTAGAATGAAAGCTCTGGTAGCGGGGGTCCAATTATTGACATGTAATCTTTGGACTCCATAGAGCGGACCATGCAGTTGCTGAGCAAGATACGTTTCCCACAGTAAATTGTACCGGTAAGGCATGTTCGATAGCGCAAAAGGTTGATCATATATATGGCCGGTACAGGAACATGCCAGATCAAGGCCGAGCGCCATGCGTTGGTAGTTCGGCTGGAGGCTGATGGGCTGGCAGCTCCCTAGCATGCGCGTACTTTGCGGCTCCCCCATCCGCTTCGTTTACCGCCTGATTCTCGTCCAACTCGTGCTTCATGGCCATTCCGTGCGTCTCTGCTGGAACGTACGGGCTCGCCTGCGGTTTCCTCTGCCGTTTGTGCCGCAGGATGTACCAAGCCAGAAGGGCCAGTATCGCTATCGCAGCTATTCCACCCAACACGCCACCAGCGATTGCGCCCACAGGTGTCGATGAGCTATCTGTCGGCGATGCATTCGTAGCCGATGCCGTAGCTGAGGAGGCCGTACTCGAAGTCACCGATGCGGTGGATGTGTTCGACGAGGGAGTAGAGACTATAAAGATCAGCAAGCGGTTAAGCTACACCACACCCAAACGTACCTTGGCCAGCCTGTACCGTAGACAGAATCGCCTCGCCTCCCTCGAACTGATACCCCGGTGATGCGCAGCCATCCGTCCCCTGGTTGTCGTATCCAGGCAAGCCATGCTCGCAGCAAAAGTAGCCGCGGTTGTCGAAGAGGTCCCACGTCGAGTTTGAGCATTTGGGCTCGGGCAGGAGCGCCTCCGTGCAATTGGTCGTGGGTGGGCAGCAGGCGACGTTGTACTGTGGGGGGCATTCGAACCCGATGGGACAGCATCCGTGAAAGGGAGCCAGAGTCTGGCCGCAGTCGATCTCGAAGCCGGAGAGACAGGAGCCGTTGCGACGGATCGCGAAGCCTTGTTCGGTCGTCATCGTGCACTCAGAGGGGGAAATGGGAGGGAAACGAATGGAAACAGAGCTCGCAGGCTCACAAAGGAGCGCAAAGAAGAAGGCTGGAACTCCATGGCGGTCAGCCTGACGATGGTGTGCGGTAGCACAGCTTGCCGTGGGGTCGTTCAATCCCACGCTAGGCTCTTGGCATGAAGCCGATCTTGGTGTGCATCGTGGCGCTCGACTTCTACCTCTACAGCGTCAGTCGACCAAAAGGGTGGCCTTGTTTGAGGAAGAGCGAAGTAACGTGCAGCATCCCAAGGGGCTTCAGAGCTCTACCAGCTACTGGGCGAAACCGGCGTTGCGTTCCCCTTTTTGCTATTTTTCAGATGCAAAAGGATCGCGCCAATCCTTCTGCTCTTTCAGTTATGACACCTTATATATCCGCTAACACTATTGATATGAGCGTGAATAGATTGAGGGTGATCCGAGACTAAACGTTGAAGAGCTCTGGACACATGACCTATGCTACTACGAGGAGAATAACCCTGAGGTACTGTGCCCACATCCAGTCTCCAAACCCACAAATCCGGAAAACCAAGAACTTCTCGCCCACCTCCGTACAGGCGGGCGGCATTCCGAGTCCAGGCCTTTCACGCCACCTTCACGTATCAGGGGAGAACGACGACCCTCCGTTACTATCACCACATCCATGAAAAGAAGGCAGCACAATGCGAATTCAAGGCTCACCGTCCCTCAGGTCATGAATCACGGATCCGTTTGCCTCTCACGAACAGACCTCACCATGGAAACTTTCCCTGAAAGAGACATTGCCCGTTGGTTGACGACTTCGACGAAATGGTCGATGGATGCGAACGAGATGATAAAGACGATGATCCCGGGGGAGCGCGATACGGAGCCTTGTTCCAATCCTGATGTGAAAAAGAACAAGAGAAAATCAATCAACAATCAATACGGACTCGAAAGCCCCCCGCTTGATCCCCAGGCTTTATCGAGTTGATCCTACTACTGGCCCCCCAAAGCATGCAAACAAAACACCTCCTCTGCGGTCGCATCATCCGTCACATTCAACCGATCGACCCTCACCGTAACCCACAACTTGCGCTCAATCCACGCATTCGCAACTCTAACACTAGGCTTGTTGTCCCCCACCTCACTCGCATTCAGCGTCTTAAACCCACACTGCACCACCTTCGGCGTCACTGCGTCCACATAGTCCGCGGGAATATAGTCTACGCCCGTGCAGTATACCGGCGTGCAGTTGGAATCGGTCCCGCCGGTGCAGCTCCATCCGCACACGTAGTCGTAGCAGTTGGAGAACCAGCCGTGGACCACGGCTGTTATCGTTGCGTTTGGGGACTGGAAGTAAACGTCAACGGGGTCGCCGTAGCCTGTGCATGGCCAGGCGGTCGCTTTGCGGACGGAGGATGCGAGGGCTGCAGCCGTGGCGAGAGGCTTGAGGCGGATGGCTGACATCTTGGTCTTCTTTGGACGACGTCTGGAGGGGCTGCCACCTCCGGTCTCTGAGTCCGAGCCTGGGTAGGGCTCCCTCACTTCTTGCACCTGGCGGTTTTGCGGTCGTGGATTCAGCCTACGTCTCCTGTCGAGCTTGTTCGCGACAACACCGAGAAGCTTGTATGCAACAAGGGTGCCCACGATCCCACCAAGAATCGTAAGGATAATAATCGCCAGCTGCTTCCGGTACCCTTTCTTCTTCTTCTTAATCGCCTCATCCTTGTACATCTTCCCGACGACATCCAAACACTGAGCCGGATACCTATCCTCCACTTTCCAATTCCACATCAAATTGCCGTCACAGATTACGCCGGGGACAACAGCCTTCGCAGTCTTGGCGCATGCATTGAACGCCCAGTTTGTATCGCTGCAATCGTTGCAGCCATTGTAGCATCGGTCGTAGGCTTTGTCGCGGGCCACTCCGGCCCAATAGGCTGGGTCGTTGTTAACCGCAGCGCCGGCCATAAGGTCCTGGACGCGCCGGACGAGAGCATACGTCGTCCCTGCGGTTATGCAGGCGCCGAAGAGGAGCGCGAGAGGGAGACGGAATTTGCGGAGGATGAGGGCGGTGCGGCTGGTGTCATTTGGGGCGTTGGCGATGCTTGATAGAAAGGCCATAGCTCTTCACAAGGTATGAGGAAGGTTGGTCCGCAGTATTGCGAAGAGCTTTGAAAGCCTTGAATGTGGGATAAATCTCGATCCGCCTTTTGACTTTCGATGCCGTGTTCGCCAAAGGTGGTCGGAAAAGACATTTCGAGGGCTCCATATCTTATCAACTCTCCCTGTAGGCTGGAATCGCATTCATCGCATCGGGTCTCGTTTCTGCACGAGGCTGTGCTGGGAAGAACGACGGGTGATGCATCGTGCGTCGGCCTGAGGCGCTAAGAGGCGCAGGCCTGGAGTCGCTCAAGGCAGACTTTGGGAAGGAACTTCGGAGACCATTGGACAGATTTCATATTTCATAGTACTAGGTTATTTGACCTCAAGCATCGAGCTATGAGCCCGCATAGCAATCCGTTGAGGTGAGGTGACCGCGATCGTGTTGCGGCAGTTCACCGGAATGGGGCCGTGATCGGATCTCGTAATTGGGTGTCTCCACATGCTAACGGCTTCGGAAGTTCAGGATGGTCTGATGAAGCACTGATCTTAGAATTGCTCGACTAAAATTCTCTGAGGAGCGTTCACGTACCTGTTTCTGGTGACTGCTACTAAATAATGGGCTACTGAAACTGCAATATAGACATGGTCAATCTCCTGAAAGTGACACGCATGTGATCTGCGCAACGAACAAGGCTCTCTGTGCGCAAACCTTGCGGTGATTTTGTAGGGCTTGGATCTGATAGACCTGACTTGGTAGAGCGCAATGTTTCCATTCTCTTTCTAGATGTTGAGACTTTAAGGAGGCCTCGCACACATGCCACTAAGATCTTCTGTGACCTTTTCACGACTAATAACGAGTCCATCTGTAGAAATTACCATTCCTGTTAGTCCAGTATCCTCACTATGTTGAGCAATAGGGAATTTCATGTTCCATTCCGTTTCCGCCTTGTGCTACCCCTCAGACTCCGCTGGTACCCGGAATACTACCACAAGCAAGACCACGATCAAGCATCGAACGTACCGAAGACAAAAACGGCGCAACTTTCTCTCACAGGCCCCGTCAAGCATAACGGACCTCAATCCATGCATAGCCAAAGAACCGAGCCTCCAAGTCACGATACAACTATCTGTTTCACCCTGAGGCGGATCAGTCGCAAAACCCCAACCAACGCACCACACCTGCCGCATGTTTCCAAACGACTTCCAAATCTTCAAACGCTCTAAAAATAGAAAGTGTCGAAACTTTGTATCGCGAAAACTGCCGTTTAAGGTCGGCTATGTAAGAGCTGTCTAAGGTAAGGCTGAGCGAGAGTCTAAGGGCGGGATGAAGCAAGAAGGTCGAACCAGCCGAATTAAAAATTGAAGCACTACTCAGCCATGTATACGAAGATGCAAACTTTAGGTATGAACAGAAACCAAAAACTACCCTCAAGGAGACTCATATGCTCCCCCCAAACCCAAACGCCTCGAGCCCACTTTACACCCTCAAGCCTCTTCCCCTAAGCAACCATCCCCACCGGCCGCTTCAGCACCCGCATCTTCCTTTTAGCCTCTCTCTTGATATTCCTCGCCTTAATCGTCGCCATCGCGCCCTGAATCTGCCCATTCAAGAACTCCACGCCCTCATCCGCCCTCTGGCCATACGTCAAATGCGCCGGCAAAATCGTCAGCGACCCCCTACACACCAGATCCCCCGGCTGACAGATAATCATGGTCTTTTCCTGCGGGAACCCCGGGATCTGGCTGTTATCCTGCTGCTTCTGCGTGTCGCCGTAGAGCACGACGCCGGCGATGCGGGCCTGCACCGCGGGGTCGAGCGACTCGATTGCGCGATGGTTGACGGCTGCGCCTTGCGAGTAGCCTCCGGCGACGATGACGCTGTCGGGGCATTGCGAGGCCATGGCGTTGAGCGTGGAGGCCATGAGCTGCGCGCTCTGTTGGTCGGTGCCGCCGGGCAGGGCGTTGGGCGCGAGGGCCGCGGCGTAGTCGATGCCTTCGGTTGCGACGTTGTCGGCGCCGAATTGGGCTTTGATGCCGTCGGAGGTGGGAGGGCCGGCGATGGTTCCCTAGGCATGTCAGATGACACTGGTGCAAGGCGAAGAAAGGAGACATACCATGTTCCCAGCCTCAGTGGATCCACGTGCCCACGCGAACAAGACCTGCCTACAACCACCTTGAGAGAACTCCTTCGATGTGGTTTGTGTCTGGCGCTTCTCAACCGGGCCAGCAGTAGCCAGTCCCGCAAGAGCCAGCGTGATGAAAGCCCGAGTGTACATGTTGCACGGCAAAGCGAGCTTATGTGAACGTCCCTTATAGATGAGCGAGTGAATCGAAAAGGTGTGTAGAAAAGAAAGGAAATCTGGCACCGGTGCCTGAGGAAGAAACTATTTGAACTGTTTGCCACTAACTACTGATCAACTGTGAGGCAGACGGCCCTCAGCTTCCTTTATACTCAGCACATCTTTCGAGGAACACACCACAACCTCGGTATCTGAGCCATCGAACAGCCAAGAACGCACAGAATCCTTTGCGTACAGCAGAGCGTAGGCCGAAAATAATGCCAGTAGAGTGCGGAAACATAACACGGCGCTGGGCACCGATCTGGAGGGCTCAGATCTGGTGAGCGCTCGAAATACCGAGGAAGGTGTTGACAACGATTGGCTGTGAACGTTCGAACCAGTATGTGCTAAGGCCATCGGCATGATGGCGGGATGTGAGGTCACACAGGACGTTTGTCGTTTCACCCTTGCGACACCGTTGGTATGGTTTGAGCGAGGGCCTTCCCGGGACGTTCCGCTTGGCAGCAGGTGCCGCCTATGCCAGGCAATTTGAATGGTGTGACCTCAGATTGCTAAGTTAACATCGATAAATCCGAAATCCGTAGGTTTGGTCTATTACTACCGCAGCAAGCCTGTTGGTGAATGTAAAATCGGCCGAAAGGGTTCTAGCACTACTACACTCCCAGCCGAGGCACTGCTGTGTAGACCCACGCTCGGCTCGCGGCAGTTGGTGCTTTCATCTGAGTGGGTCGAGAGGGTTTTTGGACATACATGGTACCTAGGTAGGAGAGTGCCTGATATTCCGGATCGCGCATATGGTGCGTAAAGGTAAGCCAAGGCTGATGGTCGATCTTGAATAGGTTGCAGGGCAAACAAGCATTAATGATAGCTAGAGCCTGTTCCCAGAATAGACGGCCGCAAAATGCTAGCGGTGGAAGCCCACTACTAGATGGCGAATTTGTTCACTGAGAAGGCTATAGCCTCCCAATGCATGCGACTGGCGGCCAGAATTCCGGGATACCACGAGGTTTGAATCGCTTTATAGACGACCGCCAAGGTGGGCTGTACGGCAGAGCGGTTGTCGAAACGCGGCAGATGGAAGGCGTGGCCGGGATAGAGACGGTTTGACAGTCCTTAATCTCCATTATCCACATCCACCACAATCTGGCCCTGGTCGCCCAACTCCTTGTGGACCTCGGTACCAAACCCTTCGCATAGCATTCCAAACCTTCTCTTCACCCACTCATGGTCGGTGTCGGCCTTGTCCAGCAGATTGGCCTGGAAGCGCTTGATGCGGCTCGGAAAGACTTCCAGCCTCCTCACCCGGAGTCTCCGTCCCTCTGCACCCTCGCTCTTCTGCACTTCCACGCGCCATATCGCGGAAAGATCGTTCCGGAATTTTGCATTCACCGCATAGTCGTCAACAAAGTCTCCACATCCGTATATAATGAGCCTCCCCTTGTATACCTCCACGCCCTGGATATGATGCGAAGAATGCCCATGTATCATGTCGACGCCGCATTCATCAATGAGAAAGTGCGCCAGGCTTTGTATCTCCTGTGCCGGCATCCACGCGTAGTTGGGACCCCAATGTACGCTGAAGACCTTCAAGTCCGGCTTTACGGCGGGTGTGGTGAGGAGCTGCTTGAGGCGGTTGCGCGTTGAGGGGAGGTAGTCGATGAGGTGGAATTTCGGAACGGCGGACCAGTCTTCGGGGTGGTCAGAGGCGGAATAAACGTGTACCGTGTATGCGTCCTCGCCGTCCTTCAGGCCAAGCACAGCGGGCTGCAGAGCCTCCTCACGGGACTCGCCCGCGCCGGCGAAGGGAATGCCTGCGTCCTTTAGCTTCCGCACTGTATCGAGCAATCCCTCCTCGGAGAAGTCGAGAGTGTGGTTGTTCGCCAGCGACGCGTAGTTGATGTGCGCTTCTTTCAGACATTGTATGTTGGCGGGGTGCATGCGGTAGTTGAAGACCTTGTCGGGCCATGGCTTCGGATTCGTAGTGATGGATGTCTCGAGGTTGATTAGGTTGAGGTCGGCGGCGTGGAAGAGCGGGAGGGTGTTGCCCCAGGGCGACTTGAAGCTGGAAGAGTGAGCGGAGTTTGGTTCAGGACGGGCGGGGTGCCTCTACTTGTAATTCTTCAGCGCCGCATTTCCAGCTACAAAATAAGCGATGAGCTCGGCTTCCTCGGGGCAATAGACGTGTGTCGGGAGCAGCTGATCTATAAGTCGGCCCAGCATCACATCGCCGACGAAGTTGAGGTGGAAGCGGATCGGCGGCGGCATTGCGGGTATGCCTCGGCGCAGTTCAGTCGTTCGGCGGAGCGAGGAGTATCAAAGGGAGATCAATCGAGGAGCGGCGAGACATGGCTGGCAGAGCGGTGGTGAGACTTGAGCTTTGAAGTCTGCCGTTTGTCTTCCGTCATCTGAGCTCGAACGATGCACGCCTTGGCACGCACTACCCCACAAAGCTTAGCCATCACCTACGGACTGTAGCCAGCATAATATCCACCAATTTCATAGCCTTTGCCCCAGTGCATTCTGATCATCTTCGACATCTTGTCACAATTCGACCCCTCCGACAGCGCAAACGGCGCACATCTGCTCGGCTTTGACGGTCTATTGCGGTAGCATGAAGTATAAAGCTGCTGCCAGGCCTCTGGTTTCTGCTCGGAGCGGAAACGGAGATATCAAACGGGCTTCGCCATTGACGGAGACAACTAAGGCGAATGGAATTATATATATAGCACGGCGATCCTGCAGGGCGCCGGATCGTTGCATTCTCGCGAAGCGGCTATACCTTCCTAGGCAATCCGAACGGCTCGCGGGAGGTGCCCTACGGTAACTTGAAAAGTAGCCTGCATAAGGCAGAAGCCGCGCTGCGAGTATGAGAAGGCGTGGAAATGCCAGACGCCTCGAAGTGTGCAGCTTTGTATCTCCGGCCCGCATACGTCACTATGGAGCTGGGAGCTTTAAAACCGGGGTCGATTTCTCTCGATCGAGCTCCCTTCTCACCACTACTCGAAGCTCTTCAGGAGTGCTTTACGACCCAAGTCCACAGCTCTACGAAGGAATCCGAGATCAGCCTGCCTCTGCTGAAGCCTCCTTAATTCAGATCGGCCCCATCTTCAAGATACTACGCACGAGTACATCATGTCTGCGCAGCCGCAGAACTACACCCAAGGCCACCACCGCGCGGTAACAGCGAACCATGCGACTCGACGCGCAGAAGTCGAAGGCGCCTTTGTCCTGCCTCATTTGAAGCCCGACCATCACATTCTCGATGTCGGCTGCGGACCAGGTACGCACGCCACGGTACACACCAGCACGGCTTTCCATTGAAGGCCTTCAACTCGCTGAACAAGCGCGGCATGCGGAATGACTGCGCTATACCAATTCAACATACATGCTAACATCCCGCCCCCTCCGCAGGCACAATATCCACCAGCTTCGCCAAATACGTGCCCTCCGGCACCGTAACCGGCATCGACCTGACCCCCGAAGTAATCCAGCAAGCCCGCGAACTGCTCTCCCACCAATCTCCCCAACCCACCAACGTAACCTTCTCCACGGGCAACGTGCTAGCCGGGCTGCCCTTCGCGGACGCCAGCTTCGACGTCGTCTTCTGCCACCAAGTGCTGAACCACATCCACGACCCGGTCGCGGCGCTGCGGGAAATGAAGCGCGTGTGCAAGCCCGGCGGCGTCGTGGCCGCGCGCGAGGGCGACTTCCCGTTCCGCTGGGTGCCGTATCTGCCCGGCATCCAGCTGTTCCAGAAGTATCTGTACGAGATGGTGATGGGGCCGACGGACCACGCGCACCCGGATAGCCCGCCGCATCCGCCGGGGCACCGGTCGGGGAGCCTGACGCATGTGTGGGCGAGGCAGGCGGGGTTCGATCCGCTGAAGATCGAGAAGGGGGCGTCGGTGCAGCTGTATCGGACGCCGGAGGAGAGGAAGCCGTACTGTGAGCTCATGACGGGCAGGCTTGTGGCGGGGGGACATAAGGACTTGTATATGAAGCTGGGGGCGAGCGAGCAGGATATCGAGATGATGATTACGGATTTCAAGCGCTGGGCTGACGATGTGGATGGGTGGCATGCCATTTTGCAGTGCGAGACTATTTGTAGAGCGTAGAGCGCGGAGAACGAATGCGGACCCAATATAGCATTACTGCTCGTAAACACCGCTCTAAAGAACTGATCCAAAGCCACACCCAGCCAGCTCCCGCGCAGCTCTTTTTCACAACCGCTACGCTTACAACTCCGCATGCGTCCGAATCCCCCACTTCTCCAGCACATTATGCCTATGCCAGAAGCTGCGATACCGCTTCCCCCAATAGAAGAACACGGGGGTCGTGAGAATCATAGCCGCGCTCACGCCGCCAAACACATAAAACACGGTCGCGGGCCCAGCCTCGGCCGTCCAATCATTCACAAAATAGCTAAAGCCATAGAACAAAAAGTTCTTGAACACCATGTTTGCGATGAAAATCTCGCTGCTCATGTCGCGGTACGCGTCGATGATGTACGCGCCGCTCGCGATGGCGGCGCACACGATGCCGAAGAGGTCGACGCCGTGGAAGGTGGCGGTGGCGTAGTAGGAGTAGAAGTTCTCGCACATGTAGCCGAAGACGAAGAGGCCGACGACGGTAAGCAGCGAGGGGATCATGCCGATGAGGCGGTACTCGGGCTCGTAGACGCCGCCGTTTTTCTTGGCGCACCATTTGATCAGCGGGTCGAGCGTGGCGCCTAGGAAGATGGAGCCGAGCAGGCCGCCGAGGAAGGGGCCTAGGGAGAGGTAGCCGACCTGTGCGGCGTCGAGCAGGTAGGGCGGTGCCATGAAGATCTGCGCCATGTCGTAGGATTGCGCGACGAAGAAGGCGGTGAGCCCGCCGGTGACGATGACCATCCAGAGGACAGCGAGGTTGGCGCACACGGCGAAGGGCGCGATCACCAGCTGGAGGAGATTGTCGTCCGAGTAGGTGCCCGTGAAGATGGCGAGTTCCTGCACGAACGTCTTCTTCGGGCGGTACGCAGGACTGGTGGAATTCGCCGTCTCGACCTTGACAACATCGCTACCAGACTTTGTGTCAGAGCCGCCGGCGTGGCGCTTCTCGATGGCAGCAAGGTCCGCGAGGTGGTCATCGGCGAGCTCGTCGATGTCGTACCGGTGGTCGCGGTTGTACGCCGTTTCGGGGCAGAAGAGATAGAGCATGATGGTCTCAAAGGCGGTGAAGGCGATCAAGAGGTGGAAGAGGTATTTCCAGCCGAGGTTGGTAGCGATGGGTCCGACGATGATGGCGGAGAAGTTGGAGGCGGCGCCGAGAATGAACTGGATGACGGTCATGTATGTGCCACGCTGATGGACGAAGAACAAGTCGCCGATCAAGGCGACCACGACAGATTCAAAGGCAGAGCTAGCCGTGCGTTAGCTGTGAAGCGATAGCCTGCGCAGTTAGTTGGAACATACACTGAACCACCCTGGATGATTCGACCTGCGAGCAGACCGTCATAGGTGTTCGTCGCGCTGACAATAATAGTACCAAGCAACCCAAAGAGACTGGCAAGGAGGAGCATTGGCCGTTTTCCCCACTTCCGCGAAGCGGCTGAGACGAGCGGACCCGCGCAGCCCGTCACGAGAAGCATGTATCCCGAAATGACGGTGATGTCGCCGACGCTTTTGTTGAACTCCAGGGCCACGACGACGAGGACGGGCGACATAAGCGGTGACAGTACAGCAGCGTATATGATGGAGCCGAATGCGATGATGGACATGACGACTAGCTTCTTCGACGTTGGCCAGTTCAAGGGGTCATTGGGGTCTTCGGAGCTGCGGCGGTGTTAGAGCAGCACCCGATGGCGTAGAGGGATACATACGGTTGAGGGATGAGGATGATGTCGGCATTACTGCCCTTTCCATGCTTCAGTCCTGCTGTAGCCTCTGACCTGTGGTGCTCCTCTTCGGACAGGATCACAGTTGCCGGCACATGCTGGAGGTGCTTGTCCTCGAGGATGCCGAGGAAGCCCATGGTGTCCAACTCTTTCTTCGCTTATTCCTCTTCAAGGTCCCTGTTCTTCAGCCTCGTTTCGAGGTCTCTGGAACCGTATGGGATGAACAGTAGTAGCAAAAGTGGAAAAATTGGGATGAAGTTTCAAGAAAGATCAGCGCGCGGGACATGCTTAAGAGCGCTGCCGACCCATGCAGCTTAGATATAGTACGAATCTGCGGGGACCCAGTCCCTCGGGGCGCCCGCATGCACCGCTTGAACGTTCAGACCTCGTCGTGGCTGTTGCACTCCCCTTGTGGGGTTGCCAATTCATCTCCAGGCCCCACAAAAAGAGCAGCTCGTCCGAAAAACCGCCAGGCATTCGTTGGAGACACCCTGCCGATAGCAGCCTCGCTTAAATCTCGTTCACTGTAACTGCATCACCTGCAGGGTCAGATAGTCAATATGAACTGCATGGGGCGTTCAACGCTGCTGACGACATTGATTGCGGCACTGCGTACTGTATACAGCCAGCAGTCTATGGACGACAGGAAGACGCAGGTCAGCGACGGAGCAGCGTGAGAAAAGCGCCCAGGTACCCCAACCGCCAAGGGGCTTAGGGCAGCCACCGGTTGTGGAGAGAGGCACGAGCTACCCCGCAAGAGCACTCGTCCCAGCATCGCCCCACAGACCACGAGTCAGCAGCGACGGTCGCGAACACAAGAACTGCCCATGTACCGGGCGCCAGGCTCTCCAAATGCCTAGATGCTACTCCAATGCGGCGCGCGTGCCTGTCATGAACTGGATGGAGGCCGTGACGATGCTCAGGGTGACGTCGACTTCCGCCTCGTCCCGTGGGGCATATACCAGCACGTAGTTGACCGGCAGGCTGAAGCCGAAGAGCTTCCTCAAGACGGCGGCGCCCGAGAAGGCGTGTCGCTGTCCCCACCCGCGCTCAATGACCTTCTTGCAGTCGGCCGGGTGTAGGACGACGTGAATGCTCCCATCAAGCCCGGCGTGTACGTGCGAGATCTCGCCGCGCGTCTCCCGGGCCACGCCATGCCATTCGCGCGTCGCAGCAACGAAGAGCGCAACATGCTGGCGCTCGTACAAACTCCGCTTGACGTCTACCAGCCCCATCTGTTGTGCCCTCTCCCCCAACTCTGCAAAGCGGCGAATGAGCTTCTGCCGCACCTCGTCCGAGGGCAGTTGTTCGAGCTGTCGCTGTGGGACAGGATGCGGCCCGATTCTCGGCCGCGACGAGCTTCGTTTGGGCGGGAAATCAGAAGGCAGGAAGCCTGGTTCGTCGGCGAGAAGCAGCTGTTTGTTGTCGTACGGGACGGTTGAGAGCTGCTCGCGGGAGAAGACGCGTAGAAGGTGCGCTGCCAGCCAGCCGCCGACGTTATAGGGTAGACCGCCCGGCCCATATGAAATATAGGTGCGGTAGTCGTTGATAGCGACCGGTAGCGCGACGGCGACGCCGAGCGTGGAGAGGATCGCGGTTCGATGGGAACGGAAGATTTCTGCGAGCCGTCGGCCATTGAAGACCTCGGTAAGGCTATCGAAGGTCAAGGAGGATGCCATGATGCCTGTGGTGAGTTCAGGAGCCTCATCTTATGGAGATTGTAAGTTCTTTATACGTGGGTGCAACTGGCTGTGGTGTGAGGCTGGTGCGATGGGTGAGCCGGAGTCGGAAGCGGCCGGGGAAGTCCGAGCTCTCGCACGAAGCTTGAGCCGCATATGGGTAATCCAAGTTTCCTCTTCGCAACCCTTTATCTTATGTTACAAACAAAATCCAAGATCAGTAACCCTAGCCTGTAAAGCCCCTATCCCTTAAAGTCTCCAGCCCTTGAAGCTTCCAGCCCATTGCGGACAGCCCCCATATTGAGAACCCACAGACAGGGTTTGACCTCCCAGAACCTCGGGTTTGCAACCTCGCCCGAGCATGCGCTATCGCAGGAACCCAGATTTCGTATACAGAGCGATGTGGCAATGACCTTTACACGTTCGCTCGCGTAGAAGGGTGCTAAGCCAACGCGTGTCGTGTCAGCTGGCACCGTCCAACATCACCCTTCCTGGCCCGCCTTCATCGACGCCAGACTCGAGAAGCTCTCATTGATCCAGCAGATACGTCTCGTGGAACTCTTTGACCTGCTCATTGGCACCGCCCAAGCCCTTCGGTGGCAAACCCATCACCGTCAGTCCTTCGAGAGATCTCGCTCTGCTGACTTCGCAAGCAATTAGCCCAGGTAAACGTTTCTAGCCGCGATAGTACGTACGGGCAACATAGGTTTGGCTTGGATCAAAGGCTTGCGATAGATCGACCTTGACTCTATCAAGTGTCATTCCCTGCAGATGTGTCAGCGCCGAAGGTGTGATTCGAAGGATAGAGCTTACCTGGGCCTTGTGTACCGTGATTGCGTAGCCAGCCATCAGCGGGATCTGCGTCCGGGAAAGAAGACTGTATGGCTCATCATCGCCATATTCATTGGTGGTGCAATCCGCGTATATCGTTCGTTTAAGTGCGTTGTGGTCGAATTCGACAACCGGCCAGGGCTGATAGTCGTTCTCTTCGACGAAGTCCTTGATCTGTTGTTGACGATACCTGGCATGGGAGCCACCAAGAATGGGCACTCCCGAAGTTTCCTCGTCGTCCCTGTTGTCGCCTTTTCTGGGCATCCACTTGCTGTCATAGTGCTCGAAGTCTACGATCGTTCCCTGAGACCCGTTCACGAGGCCTGCGGTCGGTTCAAGGTTTTGCAAAAGAACCACCCGCATGCCCACCTTCAACTGCACCTGTCGTTCGTACCGATGATCTTTCTACAATCTACGGTGAGCTGTGGGGATCGGCTTAAGAAACAAGACCCACTTACCAGAGCGTCAAGGGTTCTATCCCCATGCCTCTTCTTGTACTTCTCAAATTCCTTATGTTTGTCTCTATGGTGCGGTTTCCAACTGAAAAAGTCCTTGCATTTGTAGTAAAGAGGCTGGGAAGGGAGTGCAGCGATCTTCTCGTTATTAAGCCTATCGACAGCGTTGCGTTTTGAGAAGATTTCAATTGCAAGATTTTGCTACTAACTGAAAAAACATGCTTAGATTAGTGAGCCACGAATGGTGACTGGAGGGCTGCGGGAGTGCCTTCTGTCGGAGTACCTATGCTTCAGAACGAGAGCATACATACCGATGCGTATTTGCTGGAGAATACTGATGAATTTTTCATCGCTTTGCCGGTGGATCTTGGTTAGTTGTACGTGCTCGAAGTCGCAGTCCTAGTCTTATCAGCGTCCACCCCAGAAACACAGCATCCGCCATTTACCTTCCATGCCTGACTCCTAAAAGCCCATTTATCAATATCATAGAATGTCAGTTGCGAGCACCTGCGGTTGTGGCATTCATATTCCGTGGGCATCCATTTGTGGTTCCCGACAAGCTCTGATCCGCATTCAATATACAGGACCTGAACGGTTTAACCGGCGACAGTTGGCAGAACTATGCCTGCATTAGCATGCCGATTTTCGCGAGTGTAGCACATACTTACATCCCCGGTCACGATGAGCTGGATGCCACCGAAAGCCTCATCGTTCTCCCTGCCCTCCTTCAGCACGGCGTTTAGGCGCTCAAAGAAAAGATTCTCGACCATGCTAATTTCATCTATGATAAGCACATCAGTCTCGGCGAATCGCTTGAAGATTTTCTTCCCATGAGCGCTTGATTTCAGTGCAGCTAGAGGTTGTTTGAGGCTGTCCGGTACCCAACCCGCAAAACTCCTGTCAAGTATTAGCAGCTGCCTAACGATTTGAAGACGCTGAAATCCAAAAGGATCTTCTCTCCCGGCATCGGAGCGACACGACGGCTAGCCTTGAACAAGATCCAAGAAACTGTAGGCCTCAAAGGCCGGGATGTTGGGGGAAGGCAGAGAGGAGTATACGAAAGAACCCGCCCACATACCAGGTCGTGATGCCACCGATGTTGAGTGCGGCAATATTTGTTGGCGCAGTAATGCGGACCTTCTTTCCTTGCGCTTTTAGCTCCTTCACAAATGCCCTCAAGACCGTAGACTTCCCGCATCCAGCGGAGCCCGTGTAAAACACATTATGACCCTGAAGGATGAGTTCCACCACTCTTCGTTGTTCGTCACAAAGTTCAGGCTCGACGTCGACTGGAGCAACGCCCGACTTCACAGGGTGTCGTGAAGGCGCAGGGGGTGTGGGGCATCGATGGTCGGTGCGGGCTCGCTTCGAAGCTTTACGGGGTGCCGGCTCGGGACTAGATTCTATCTCGAAGGGGGCATGCTGAGTGCCATCTGGCGCCTCCTTCCTCTTTGGCGGCCTCCCCTCCGTCTTCTGTCGCTTATCCGGACTCGGAGACTGTGACCTTGCGTGTGTCCTCTTTGATCCTAATCTTGCCGGTTCGATTGGGTCGATCACCATGACCTTACCCCCGGCACATAATATCTTCAATGGCTCCGAGCCTTCTGGATCCCAGTTTGATGGAATCCAGTCTACTGGCACCAATTCTTCTAGATCCACATCTTCTGGGTCTAATAATTCCAGTTCCAATTTTTTTCTGCCTGCCGGATCTTCGTGAATTGCCGCGTTATAGATACGGCCTGAGCAGCGCCTTCCTGGGGATGCATTCGGATCCGTGGCCTGACGGTATGTCTTTCGAATCATGCTGAATGGATGGTATGGGGTTGGAGACTGTTGCTCTACGGAATACCTAGGACGCGGGCCGCTTCCGCAGGGAGACGGAAAATCCATGGTCCCAGTATTGGAAATCAGGATAAGAACTTGAGAAAGAGTTGTTGGAGCAGAACTCAAGAAAGAACAAGCGCAGGTAGATTGTTACATGAAGGGCGGTATGAGGGGTCAAACGCGTGCAGCAGACGCATGATACATGGTCGGTCGGGAGCTTGGCACGCGCCTGAGAGGATGACGTAATGTCTGTCTCCGTGCAGGTGCCCATCTTCATATCGCACAGGTCCGTGCCAGCGCTCAATCCGTTCAGAGCGGAAGTTGACTCGCGGACTCGACAGCTAGTGGCCTAAATCCATCCCGGATGATGTATCACAATGCAGTTCCCTAGACCTACTCGACGCTCTCGTTACGTCGCAAATCTCCACCCCTCTTCATCAACTCAACCTTCTCATCATCTCCCACCAGCTTCTCAGCAAGCGCCGCATCGCGTTCGCTGATCCCAGCGCACTTCAAAATGAACCCGCCGATCAATCGTTCAGCCTCGAGAGAGTTCCGCCTGAGCGCATGATCATCGCCATTGAATAGCTTCAATTCTCGATCGCCCCTCGGGCCGTATTGCGCGAATAGCCTCTCAGAGCAGCTGTAGCTCAGCGTGCGATCACCTGTGCCATGAAGCAGCAACACCGGCCTCGGCGCGAGCGATCGGACTCCCTCAGTCTCTGCGGTTTGGCTCGCGACAGTCGCGCATCCGACCACGCGCAGATCCGGTCCCCCGACCGTGAACACCGGAGCTCCCCCAAACGACCATCCGATGAGCACGAACTTGTTGATCTGATACTGTTCTTCCAGCTGCTGCATAGCGGCCAGCACGTCTCTAACGCAGTAACGATTCCTCGCGGGAAACCGGTAGTCAAGTCGCAGGACCGGGACAGGCCGCTTCAACGACGCCAGCTTGTCTGCGAGCGAGAGGTAGATTGAGGATGGCCCGACAACACCGCCCCCAGCTCCGGAGAGAAGAATCGCGGCGGTGTTGCTGGGGGACGCGGTCGTAGATGGCGGAAGGTGCAGGAAGCCCGGAACAGCGCCATCCGGACCATCGTCAACTTTGATGGTGAGCGGCTTGACGATGCAGGGCTTCGCAGCGTTTGGCGGATGCGAGAGACCAAGGTAGTCGTCGAGCTTGGCTGGCTTCGACGGCGTATTTGGTCGGGAACCCGACGATAGCGAGGTAGCTGGCGGTGCCATCTTGGTCGCAATGCTTCTGAATGCCGAGACAAATTTGTACATGGATTTCGTGAAGCCTAGGCGATGGCATTCGGTTGATAGACCCGCTGCGATTTGCCACTCCCCTCATCGTGATGTCACTGGTAGTAAAGACCGAAGCATTGCACCATTTGGTTGCTCACACTCCTCAGATGCAAATTGCAATGCTGTGCGAGATGTTTGAAGATGGGTCTATGGGTAGTGCACTATGAGTGGCTTGCCGAGGTTGATATGTCGCTCACTAAAGACTACTGGTCCTGAAGGCCTATATGACCTGGTACCGTCCGACCGCACTTGCGACAGGTTCGACTACACTCCTGGACGGATGCAGGGCCGCGTGATGCCACCCGGGTAGGGAAAACGCGTAATCACGTGATATTCACGTGTCCGTCATGCTGTCCTTTCAGCATCGCGCAGATAGCACAGCAGCAATACTATAATCCGGCCCAATGGTTGTGCTAGGCCATAAACGTACAGTAGCTTCCGGCACAACATTGTTGTTTTCGTAGTGCGTTAGAGCACGGGGTGTCTGCGGGGTTTAGCCTCGGGGCGTCGCGAGACCCTCACCTCAGCTGGGGGCCTCGTACCCTTCGACGCGACCTGCTAGCGTCAGAACACCAAAGGATGCCCCCGTGAGACCGACTTCCATCCCTCTTACGCGTCACGCAGCAGGGGATCCATCATGGCTTCGAAAATCATTGGAGTTATTGGAGCCGTCAAATCGGTGGCTACCGAGCCCGTTTTCGCCGGAGGGCTGTTGTACCTGCTTACGCGTGGGCCACTCCAGGTCCGCGAGCGCATTCTCCAGCCCTTTCAGAGCAATTTACTCTCCAATAATAGCGTCACAAGACTAGCTGCCTTCATCACCGTCCTCAAAGTCCTTACTGCCGCCGGAGTGCTCAAGCACATCAACCGCGCTTTGAATGCGCTCGCGCTGAACAACTGGAGCTTCAAACGACCGGGCGCGCCGTTCAAGTTCGGGCCGGAGAAGGAAGAGCTGGTTGTGATCACGGGCGGCAGTTCGGGCTTTGGATATGAGATGGTGAAGGGCTTCTGCAAGCATGCGAGGGTTGTTGCGCTGGATGTCAGTCCGTTTCCGCCGGAGCTTGAGAGTTGTAAGTCGCGTCGTGTTGTCGCGACTGACAGTGTGTCTGATACGTTGTAGTGCCTGGCGTCCACTTCTACCGCTGCGATGTTACCGATACCCCAGCTGTGCAAGCGGTGTGCAAGGAGATTCGAGACACGCACGGCGATCCGAGTGTCCTCATCAACAATGCTGGAATTGGAACCGCAGGGACTGTACTTGACGTGAGCGTCGTCGCATTCGAGCAAAAGTTGCTAGCTGACGCCCGTAGACAAGCAACGAACACACCGAGCAACTTTTCAAGGTCAATCTCATCTCCCACTTCGTGCTCATCCGGGAGTTTCTGCCGGGCATGCTCCGGATGAAGAAGGGTCACATCGTTACTATTGCTTCGATGGCGTCTTTCCTCGCCGGGGCCGGTTTTCTAGACTATTGCTGCTCCAAAGTCGCAGCTTTATACTTGAACGACGGTATTCCACCATATCCCCTTTGAAGCACTCTGCGCTCACGAAGTCCAGGTATCCGCGCAGAGTGCCTATCCCGCTACGAGGGCGGCGAAGGCATCTGCACGACGTCCGTCCACCCAAATTTTCATGCTACGGGCATCATCAAAGGCGTGGAGAAATCGCTCCAGAAGCGCGGCCTCCGTATTGATCCGCCGATCAATGTATCGAACTTGGTGATTGAGCAGGTGCTCAAGGGTAAGAGTGGGCGGATCCATGTTCCGTTGACCGATGAGCGCTTTAGTGGTCTGAGGAATTGGCCACTGTGGTTGCAGGACATCGTGTTTGGGCTGCCATGGAAGAAGAAGCGAGTCGAGAAAATAGATCCAGTATTGGAGGGAGCAGAGGGAAAGTAAAAAGTAGGCAGGCAAGAATATCCGCCGTGTGGTCTTTCGATGCAGCACAGGAGCAGTTGGTTCGTTCCTTGATTCACAGGCCCGGGCCTTTGTCCAACTTATTTACGTCTGCGACCTGAATACGACACAAGGTATAGCGCACGAGAAGAAAGTGTTTACTCTACGCAACGCTGGATCAAATTCGCTCGTGTTGTTTTTATCTTCGGACGAACTTGCCCGGACAAAACTCGGCAATCCGTCCATCATCCAGTACCGGTACTCTGAAACGATCGACAGGTCGCACAAATAACAATGACACATCGTGATTCGTCCCGATCGAAATATGCGGTCCGTGTCTTCTAGGAAAAAGCGCGGCTTACAAACCGCCTCTCACATACTCAGCCCCTTCGGCCAACTTCGCAGCACCGAATGCCCGAGCATGGCTCATCAGGTACCACTTTTCGAACGTGGACATGCGCGATAGGGAATCCTGATGAATAATCCCATCAGCCTCCTCGGAACGCCTTCCATCCGATTGGCTGCTTTCCTCTATGCTCAACTAACTATATAATAACCCAAAGACGAGAAGAGCTTACCTAGACATCCATCAAACAGTCCAAAGGCCTTCCACACATTTCCACCTCCTCCAACATCAACATCTTTTCCATCCCTCGCCATCCAGCCACCCCCAGCATCCACCATGTCCCTCCAACCCATCAAGATCTGGGGCCAACAGGGTCCCAACCCGCCCAAAGTCACCATGATCTGCGAAGAGCTCGGCCTCCCCTACACGCACGTCCCCATCCAATTCTCCGAAGTCAAGAGCCCCGAATACCTCGCCGTCAACCCCAACGGCCGCGTCCCCGCCATCCACGACCCCAACACGGACCTCACCATCTGGGAGTCCGGCGCCATCATCGAGTACCTGGTCGAGAAATACGACAAAGAGCACAAGATATCTTTCGCGCCCGGCAGCCCCGAGAGCTACCTCGCCAAGCAGTGGCTGTTCTTCCAGGTGTCGGGCCAGGGCCCGTACTACGGGCAGGCCATCGTGTTCCAGCGGTATCACCCAGAGAAGGTGCCGTCGGCGGTGGAGCGCTATGTGAATGAGATCAAGCGGGTTACGGGCGTGCTGGAGGGGCATTTGAAGAAGCAGAAAGAGCAAGGTGGTGGAGAGGGGCCGTGGCTTGTGGGGAATAGGTACTCCTTTGCGGACCTGGCGTTTGTGCCATGGCAGACGATTATCAGTTTGGCGGTGAAGGACGAGGGGTTTGATGCAGAAGAGTATCCGGTTGTGAAGGAGTGGTTGGGGAATATGAATAAGAGGGAGGCGGTTAGGAAGGTGATGGAGCCGGCGATGGCGGCGATGGCGGCGCGGCAATGAGCTCCGAAATGAGAAGCTGGAAGAGCTTAGTGACTCCGGAGGGGCAGGGGCGTAGTGCTAGATTATAGAGGGCACTGATAGGTGGGAGGCAGTAGGAGCTAGATACTAAAATAAAAGATACGAAGCTTTTGAATAGGTGCTTTACTCTGTTGTGGTTGCTTTACGGCACTCGTGATGGCCAACGTCGCTCCCTTACCACAGCTTTCGGGCGTTGGCTCATGCCCAGAAGAGATCGAACAGGTACGGCGAGATCGCATCGAGGTGAAGACATTGATCGATCTTCAAGTCGGGCATGATGCCTGTTTGGCTACAGAAACGCCGATGAAGGGTAAGGAACCCCCTTCACATATTCGCGGCTGATCGTGATGCATTTGCGTCGCAGTACGGCCATGGTATGTACATGAAAACGAGTAAGCTGCTAATACCACAGAACCTTATTCCAGAACAAACTCTTATCCGTCGCAAGGTCATCGTCCGCAATCGAAAGTGTAGTGTTGAAGATGATCTGCGTCCCAGCAGTCGAGTTCTTTTCGTTGTATTTGGGCCAGTAGAGCTTGTCGTCAGCCCACATCGTGTTCGGGTCACCTGTGAGCACGAAGGAAAGGAGGTACTTTTGCATTTGGACGGCGACCGTGGCATCGACGCTGCTGCTGCCCATGCCTCCTCCTGCGCCACCGGTTGGTCCGCCGGTCGAATTCCCCGTGGTGGAGTTCGATGAGGACCCTGTAGAGGAAGAGAGGGTGTATGTGGAGTACCAGTAGTAGCTCTGATCGGTGCCGTGGGTCGCGGAGCCGAGTGCGACTTGTGCGTTCCACGTGTTGTTCTTCATAGCATGGGTGGCGGCGAGATTATGCGCGGTAAGATCAAAGGACTGCTTCATATCGGCGAAGCGCAGGCCGGGCGACGAGTAGTCCGATTCTGGGTACAGCTCAAGGGCCCTTTCCACGACGTCGTCTGTAATGGCCGGGAAGAAGATGCGAAGATACGTGGAGACGTCTTCGGTGGTGTTAACGCCGGACCATGCTTGCGAGTTCGCTTCATGCAGCTCGTGGCTCAAGACGAGCGGGCCGGAGAAGTTGAAGCGGCCTTGGTAGAACTGCGCTTCGTATGTATCTGCGATGATGTCTCCGTCCACACGCGGCTGGAATTGGTAGGTATACGCGTCCACGACGTCGTCGGCCGCCGTGCTCAACGTGTCGAAGTCGATAGCGCGCATGCAGTCCAATTTTCCGCCTTCGCATCCGGCTTTCGATGAAACGTTGAGCCAAAACTGCTCAGCGTGGTGGTGACCGGCGCCGGGGACGAAACCTGGAGACATAACATAGGCCTGCTTGAACAGCTGCTCCGCGCGACCAGCGAATCGCGTCATCTGGAAGAGGACCTGGGAGGCGCCGGCGGAAAAGCCCATGGCGGTGATTTGGTCCGCGTCGCCACCGAAAGCACTGATATATTTGCGTGTCCATTCGAACGCCTGCTGGACGTCCCAAATCGCCGTATTGGTCGTTCCGCCTTCATGCGCATACGTCGGTCCGTTTCCGAGTCCGGTGATGCCGAGGCGATAGTTGTATGCAACAAATACGAATTCCGTCGACAGGTTGAAGAGGCCTTCAGGGGTATTCTCGGACTTGGATCCGCCAGTAAAGCCTCCGCCGTACGTCCAAACCAGCACGGGCAGCTTCTTACCCTCTGTGATATTAGCTGGAGCCCAGACGTCCAGGTACAAGCAGTCTTCAGCAGAGCTGCAGTCCACATCTGAGGCTGCGAGGTCGCCGGTGTTGATTTCGGTCTCAACGGGCGGCCATTCGGGCTTTGCCCATCGCAAGTCACCGGTTGGCACGGCGGCAAAGCGTATGTTTTGGTACTTAAAGTACCCCAGGCTGGCGTTTCCAGCGGTCGGAACGACGGTTGTGTAGTCGAGGGTTATTGTTGGAGTGGTGCCGTTTGTGGTTGCGGTCGGAAAAGCTGACACGAGTGTCGCTCCCAGAAGGAAGACGCTATATGCAAATCGCATGGCGATTTAGGAATACTGGAAACGAAACGAATGTGGGCGGGGAATGAAACGGGACGGATGCTGTAGCACGTTATGGGATTTATGTTATGGAAGACATGGCGATGTCGATTTATCTTCGTACGTTTACGTCAATGCGAACGCGTGGACTCCTACGCGTATTCATTGTACCTACGCCTGTAGGCTGGCGAGGAAGAAGCCTCCTAAAAGATGGTGTAGTAACTATTCATGGACGGGCCTAGATTTGGCTCCGACAGGTTGCAAATAAAATAATTCAGGGGTGAACCTAAGTATTCGTCATGCCGTGCGCAGGAGCCTCTTGAATGCACAGTGGACCTGTTGTACGAGGAGTCCAACCTTAGAACACTTTGGACACCTCGTGGAAGGCGCCGCAGAAAGCCAGGACCCATATACATGTGGTGGGTTGTTCTATATAGGGTAGCCGTACACCAAAAGAGGCGTAATGGTGCAGCTGAGGAAATCGAGGATGACCTTGGCGAGCTCTGTTTGTACGATGCTTTCTCTTCCGGTGAAGACGGGAAGGCTATATATCGGTTGTCTCTGAGTCGGCCCGAGAGCTGACGGTGTGATTGGTAGCCGGGCCTAGCTTCATTTTCTCATACCACCGGTACGGGCGCGATATGCCGGATAACGTACTGTGAAAGGAGTAAAGAGGCGCTTAAGTCTCGCAACCTAGAATCTTGTGCAGAGGTCAAGACTCAATTTGGAGATAGTGTATCGTGACCTGCGTTGATATCGTCATCGGCGGCCTACTGAGCCCAGTATGTGGGGCAGGACAATTAGTGGTAGCTAAGGAGTTAGGCTAAATCAAACGATCAGCACCGAGTACCGATGAATAGCCCTTCCCACCGCGCATGAACACTTGTTCTCAGTGATATCTGTGTGGTATTCGGCCCGATCGCGCTGGTCTCCATAAGGCGGAGGCTTTGGGCGGCGTAGCGTCTGTGCTCACTATCGTCGAATCCGTCGCACACGTCACCAAAATGACTCTCGTGCAAAAGCGCCACAAAATAATCTCAACGCCTAATTCGAGAATTTAGGTATATCCGCGGCCTCCTCAGCACTCTGAAAGAGACGATCGAAGTGCAGGAATCATCCAATGACACTTAGTCCGCTCCGTTACTGCAGGTGAACGACAACGATGGCCTCCTCCATCAATTCCAGCAGCTTCCGGGCCTTCTTGACTTGCAGATCCGTAGTCCGCCTCAAGGAAAGGCCTCAAGAAGCTTGAAAGTGTCCTGAAATGGCCATGCAAGGAATCCGAGGCGCTCAAATTGCTGAACGCCGTAAGGGCCTTTTCAACCTCGCGTTAGAGGACAACTATATTCGTCCTTCAAACGTCATCCACGGTGAGATGAGAGACTTATCCGATATCGTTCGAGAAGACCTACAAGAGGCCAGACAAGGCAATGGAGTGCTCGCAAAGGTCCATCTTGATATCCAGGAATCGAGAAACAAGTTGCAGCGGAGCAAAACGCAAGGTTCGTAACTTTTCACCTGGTAATGATCTCAATTGCCACAGAACCCCAAACCCTAATCGCTTGTGTAATCTCAGCTCCGTTAATATCCTCATGGATGCCGAGTTCGATGTCATCTTTCGGTAGCTGACAACGTAGAACTTTTGGGTCCGTCACCGCGACATATTTTCACAGCGTGTCGGCGCCACTGGTGACTAGTTCCTTACCTCTGCGGAGTTTATCAGCTGGATATCCGGCGTGGTCCAATAGCTCATCCGCTATGGTGCGCCTGGAATTAGAAAGAGCATTCTAGCATCGGTTGTATCTTACTTCTGTTGCAATATAACGCCAGAAGGTCTCTAACAGCTTTAGAAAAATCTGAGCCTTGTGCAAAAAGTCGACTCACCTTCTCATTATTTAAATCACGGACTAAAACATGTGCTAACATATACTCCCCACACCGCAGCACCTCCGCGCGAATGCTACGGCTGATTCCCGTGACCTACGGTTCTACTTCGATTGAGCGTACCATTCGCCCAACAGATATGAAGACCTCTTAGTTTCTCTGCTACAGCCGTTAATCCAGATTCAGTGCTTCACGTGGGATGCCATCCGTGACACGTTCCAAGAACATAGCCATAAGCCTCGCCCCGCAACCGCCATTCTCGTTGCTCTCCTTCAAGAAGAGACAGTACTCCCAAAAAGTGTACCTCGTCCTCGATGCTTTCGACCAGTGGCGCGCCGAAGCTGATGATCTCTCACTCGTATCCGAGCTTGAGAAGCTGGGACCTAATGACAGTATTCTTATCATGTCACGGCCGCTCCCACTGCGTGAGGGAGTTTTGCATGGGAAGGTTCGCATGGAGATCTACCCTCTAAAAGCGGATCTAGAAATGTATGTGCGCTCCCGACTCGAGACACAAAGCTGGCGCGGCTTTTTGAAGCATGACCACGCATTGAAAAACGCGATACAGTGTACTATTCTGGAGAAATGCGAAGGCTTGTAAGTTCACTTCTCCATGCGTGTTTTATGAAAGCTGACAAAGTGTCGCAATAGGTAGGGCGATTCTGTCATACGCTCATGCACTGCGCATTACGGCGCGGAAACTTGACCCTCGCCCAGCTTCCAACGGACCACGGAACGAAGCTGGGTAGCCTGTCCAACGCCGTGAACAGCCTGCATCCTGGAATCCAATCTAAGAGTTTGTTGATGGTACAATTTGTCATGCGGGAGCAACTACAAGACCTCTCAATCGGCCCAACAGACCAATGACGCCATTAACCAAGAGGCCATAGATGTGGTTGCGCTATTGCTTGAGTCAGGCGCACCTACATCGGCGCCGCGCGATTGAGGCCCGCTCTCGACTACAGAGGTTGCCATCACAGCCCTTATACGGCGCGCGACCGGCGGACAACGCTCGAGCAAACGCAATACGCTCCTCGATCGTATGCCTTCAGGGCAAGAATATGTCAAGAACTACCTGCTCCAAGAATATCGCTGGTGGGTTTTCATACAGTATCACCGTACGCGAACACTGTCGAGCTTGAAGGCCCGCTTTTGGGGCAACAGACATACTAATCCGCAGGGTTTGTCCTCTAAACTCTGGTATTGTCTCTGCGAGGACCAAGAAGAGGGCGCTGAAGTCACCGCACAAGATCCGAGCTTGCACACAGCTACTGCAGTCGAGTTTGAGCAGTCGAACATCTTGCTCTTTTGTGCCTATCGTGGCTGGAAGACTGCCACACGACATCTTCGATTAGCCGATGCCCCTCAATGCCACTCCAAACTCAAGGATATGGCTCTCTGCGAAGCAATCGAATCCTACCACCATGATCTGGTTCGTTTACTACTAGACCCTAGTGCTCAAACAAATGCGGTCCTTCGAGTGGAAACCCACTTTCAATTGCAGCCCTGTCGCGGGATCTCGAAATGGCGCGCCAGCTTCTCGAGGCCGGAGCCAACCCCAACACACCATGTCCAAGGTATGGCAGTGCCATCCACGCGGCCTACTGTCATCAGTCTGTACCTTGCGACTTCGCGGAGTTGCTATTGCCTCTCCTCATTAGCCATGGCGCAGACATCAACGTAGCCCACGTTGATCGCGGTACCATCCTCACATCGCTCGCAAGGATATCAGAGGATAAGAGCGTTACACGCATAGCATTTTTGATTGACCGAGGGGCCGACTGCAACCTTACCGGCGGATCACTACATACGCCTTTGATCGTTGCAGCAGCATCATCAGGTCCGCAGTCACTGGAGATCATGCAATTGCTCCTCAAATCCGGTGCTAAGCTCGACATTTATGGTGGGATCTACGGAAGCCCGTTACTCGCCGCTACCAGTCTGTCCTCCTTTTCCAGCGACGAAAAACTACTGGCATTGTTCGTGGGGCACAGACATGAACGTCCCGCAGGCTGTATTCTCCAACGCAGTTGTTACAGCAGCTGCTTCCGGTGGCACAGAAGTAGTGCACCACCTCATTCAACAAGGCGCCGACGTCAACTGCGAAGCGGAATTTCTTGGGACTGTGACCACCCTCCTCGTTGCTGCTATCGCATCAGACGCTCTGGATGGCTTGCAAAAGGCGCAGTTGCTAATAGCCCATGGTGCTGAGATGAATGCTCCAGCGATGGGCTATTCCAACGCGTTGCAGATGCTTCTGCACTGCAAGGTACCGTATTTTGCTCTCGTCGAATGTCTCCTGGATGCTGGAATGGATACCGACGCGCCGAGTGCCCCGAATGGAGCTGGGACTTCAAGTGAGATGGCCGTTCAGCATTATCGGCAAGACGAAGCCCAACGCGAAGCCTGGAAAGACATCATCCTTCTTTTGCGTCGAAATGGTGCGGTCTTTTTCGAAGGGGATCTCGACTTTCTACTTCAGCAGACTTGGTTCCTTGACACGTTGACGGCCGACTGTAGCTGAGCCTTTCATTCTTTATCCTCTTGCAGCGGAATCTTGTTTTCTCCCCTTTCTTGTTACCATTTTCCTAGTTCTGGTTTCCAAACGTTTACTCATGTGACGTGCCGTGACTTTGCCTTGCCTTACGGGCTTTGAGTTTCTCTCGCCGGAGATGCCAGTATTCCTCACTGCCCTGCTGTTTGAGTCTCGCATGTTCAAGTCAATTGCCGAGAATCATGAGATCACGAGATCATGAAGACATGCCGGACGCATAGGGTGAGCTCGGGTGATGTCAGGCCGTCCTCCGTCAAGTACTGTACACGTATTTGTCTATTCAGTAGAAAGCTCCTGGACTCACTGAGGCTACTAACGTGACATCAGGGCATCAGATGACCGGATGAGCTCTTGCAGGTTCCCAGCCATGCGGGCATCGCCCGTTACGGGAGACAGCTACGTGCAGCTCAAGCTAATAATCCATCGATACAATGCCTAGGCAAATCTTGAAAGCTACGATACAAAACAAGGAAGCAGCAATACTCTGTCCCACGAGCATATACGTGGGCCAGCCTCGACGCAAGTATCCGCTACCCACGGTACGGATAGATACGACAAATGCCCCTCGCCGACCGCAAGCCGAAAACAGGGAATCGGTTCTTGGATCTGCCAACTCTCATGCATCTTATGTATGCTCATCATGTGCGCCCCTGAGTGAATGAAGATCCGGATCCAGCCGAAAATTAAGCTTTTGCAAGGGAAGCGTGGGGCCCTTGCAGTATCGCCCCTACAGTATATTGCTTTTCCCGCGTCGCCGCTCGAAGCAGTGTCCAGGGTTCACGATGCTTCTGGATTGGGATTAGCGTACCCGCCTTTAAACTTGAGACCCTGGAACCTCGGAACCTCGGAACCTCAGTTCGCCATGGGGATAATAAAGTTGAAAAGCCAGACCGAAGCACTCCAACCGCCCTCTTTCGACCGAGTATCTACGCCCAGCTCCAACAATTTCCCTTCTATCCAGTCCAATCCAATTAAACAGCCACGAAAAGTAGCACCACGACAACCCGGGGTGCATGCACGCGCCCATCACTTCCCACAAGAAACTCCTCCACAAACGACGATGGCAGGAGTCCGCGCTTCCCCGGCGGTCACCTGTTACCGCGCCTGAGACCGCGCTTCCTACAAACAAGGCCAGACCGCGAACAAAACTGGTCCGCGCTGCTAGCCTCGACAACACTTCAGGAGAAAAGCAGGGTCGCGGGGGAAGAAAAAGCTGGCAAACAAAATTTGCGATAGCCGTAGAAGTGTGCACCGCGTCTGATTCGCCGCGGCCCTTTATTCCGGACGCTGAATCGGGTTTAGCGCGGTACCCTAGCGGCCGCGACCTCGGGATCGTGAAAGTTAGTCGCGGCACTACTAGAATAGAAGCGAAGCGGGACGGAGAAATATACCGAGATACGGTTACTAATCGTACTGGACCCTTATTTTCAAGGGTGCGACGAAGTCTAGTCCGCTTTCGGCACTGTGGGATTCTCGCGGCGAAAGTCACCGAGCCAGTGGTTCGTCGGCGCGGGTCCGACGGGGCCTTTGGAAGCGTCTCTACGCGGGTTTGCATTATTACCGTAGTGCTAGAAGTTGGAATGGATAGCCTGACTGGCTTCGATGCACGATAGTGTCTGGGAGAGGTCAATCGGATGTGGCGACAGGCGGGGCCAGTAGACCTAACTCTATGCTTAGCCTCTTATTGCGAGATACCCGCGTAGCTACATCCGATCTCCGATGGCAGATATTCAGCAATGTCCCTCGGATATGTCTATGATTTGGAGCAGATGGCCGTGAGGAGCGACTGTTTTTCGTCGTCTGCTGTCTCTAAGCAAGCCTCAGCCTACCACCTCACATGAGCTGCGGCAATGCCTCGGATCTAAGAATGCAAAGGCTCAGATGCGATACTATCAGGAGACAGCCCTACTAGCGGTTTTGTATGCATGCCCTGCATGGGACATGTCAAGGCGACCAACGTCCCCGCCTGGAACAGTCCATTGTCCCTCGATTCCCGTCACGCGTAGCGGCCTATGTGCATTTGTCACTATGGCGCCCACTATATGGGAGACGTTAGCTGGTCAGACGGTGGTGGGCAAGCGTCGAAGTGCGGATTAGGGGTGCTGAGCTGCACCTCATCTTCGATATGCAGGCGGAAAGGCCGTCCTTGATACGCGCTCAGGCTAGCATTGCTACCGCGCCATTGTCGAAGACGAAGGCCTGGAGCTGCTGTGGCCGCGGGATCAACCCACCCTAATATAGAGTCGGTTTTGTCCTAAGGCGCGGCTAGGATGGGAGCCATTGTGTTCGCCACCACTGCTGGGTTACGATTCGCTAGGCAACCGACCAATCAAGAGAGCCCCATGTACAGTACGAACGTTCGGAATCGCACCGCGGGCCAAAGGAGGTCAAATAGGTACTTGCACTTTGTGCGCCGGCAACCTGGCAGTGAGAAGGCCATAGACCGTCTATCGCAAAACCTGGCATTGCCCAATGGGACAACATGGACGCGGCCAGACGAGGTGGCTGTGCCTGGGCGTCTTCCAGAGTCTGGGCTCTCGCAAATCGCGGCCGACCGTTGTGCGCAACATTATCCGCCAGCTCAAGCATAACGATGAGACGTCCTGCGGTCCAACAAGTTATAGAACCGAGACAAACGTAGCAAAGAGCGAGCGCGACGAGAGCAGAAGCATTCGGCGAGAGGGGGACGGGCGGCGCGTAGGGGCTGTGGCGAGGGAGCGCAGTCTGGACAACACTGTCTGGAAAGGTCAGCTTCGCGCATCGAGCGTCTGTCTCTGTGCGCGTCGGCGGCGGGACGATGCGGGTTTTGTACCTGGCGCGAGAGACGGTGATGCGGGCGAGAACGCGGCAGTGCGGGCTCCTGGTTCCAGCCCCTATTGGCCAAAGGCGGCTGATTGGGCCAAGCTCCCGGGACACGGATCCGCCTCCACTAACGGGCCCTCATTATTGGGTGGGTTGACATCATCGCAGTCGCAGGAGGTGAACGTCGGCCCTGGAGGCCTTCTTGCTCGAGACCGCTTTGCCATCAAGTTGCTGCGCGTGAATCGCCATACCTCTGCCCCTAGAATGCCTGCAGTCGCTTGCCGATGCATTGCCGCGTCGTCATCGGACCCTCTGCGCACCCAACGCCTCGGCGCCTGCCCTTGCCTTGTCCGCCTTGATAAGACGGCGCCGAATTCGTGGGAAAGAGGACCGCACCCTCGCCGAGCCCGAAGCCATGTCTTCGAATCCGCTCAGCTTCACATCCGCCAACTATGCGCCGTCGGCGGGCGCCTCGAGGAAAGTCGCGATTCCACGCCTACAGCGTCGCAGCCCGCCCCACGGCGCGTCCAAAGACAGGCGGCGAGTGCGCCGCGCCTGTACCGCCTGCCGCGCCCACAAGATCAAATGCTCCGGAGACGCTCCAACATGCAGGCACTGCAACTCCACCGGTCGCGAGTGCATGTACATCATGCCGCGCAGGGACAGGCTCAAGATGTCGGTGCCGCCCGCTCCCAATCCATGCTTCTCTGACTAGTCCAGTGTCACGGATCGATGCGTTGAGATGTCCGACCTCCTCAGGGCGCTGAGGAAGTGGGCCAGCGAGGAGGACAATGCGAAGATTGAGGAACTGCTCGGCGCGGTACGCTACAATGGTCCCAGTCACATGCGGCGCTAACATCTCCAGGTCGAAGAAGACACTCCCGACACGCGGCAGGAGGCTAGCACGCCTTCCATCCCCGACACTGATGGCGACGACTGGACCTCATCCAGAGTCATGCTGGATGCCGACGTTGTCCCCGCGCACGACCAGGCAGACGCCGACTACCTCGATCTTTTGGATGAAAACCTCCATGAAAACGACCAGTCGCGAGCCACGGGTTTCGTGGGCAAGAATTCCGAGGTCCAGTGGCTGCGGAATTTGCTGAACTTCGAACGGTGTGAGGAGGATCCGGCAAAGGCGTCCATGTCTCAGCAACGAGGCTCGCACGCTCCCGGGGGCGGTAGTGAGCAGGTGAGCGCCGTCACGTTTTACTTGGACAGCGAAAACGTCGACCTGGACTTTTTCGAAGAGCCGTCCGAGCTGCCAGAGCCAGACGCGGCGGAGCGGCTGCTAGGTGTCTACATGGACAAGGTGCACGACTCCTTCCCGATACTCCCCAGAAGACTGTTTGAAGACCAGTTCCGCAAGTACTTCAACGCACAGCGCAACGGAAATGCGCCGCGTCTGAACCCCAAGTGGCAGGCCATCCTGAATCTGGTCTTTGCCATTGGAGCCAAGTACTCGCACCTGGTCAAGGCCGGCTGGCGAGCTGACGAGCGAGATCACCTCGTCTACCAGGCAAGGGCGCGTGCCTATGGTTGGAACGAGGCCACCCTCTCGCAGCATCCCGATGTGCCGCAGATCCAAGTGGCCGGCTTGTTGGCCTTCTACTATCTCTCCGTAGGACAGGTCAGCCGGTGAGTTTCCTCGGTCCTGCTCCACGCTCCTGCCTTGTAGAAGCATCGCGCGCTGACATATAACAGAGCCTGGGTGGTTGTCGGCCTGGCATTGCGCTTTGCGTACTCGCTCGGTCTCCATGTTCGCAATCAGGATCCCTCAGCTTCCGCGCCGAAGCGAGAAGTTCTAGTGCGGGTATGGTGGAGTCTATACTCTCTCGAGCGCCAACTCAGCATCATCACAGGTCGCCCCAGCGTAGTCGTCGACTCGTGCTGCTCCGTCCCGTTGCCGATGCCCTTGTCAGAAGACCAGATATCGGGAGAATCGAGTGCCGTGAATCGCATGCGAAGGCCTAGCTCGTCTTCTACCACGTCTTCCGCGACGACAAGTCCAACGTTTGCATCGCCGCGTTCGGCTTCCTGGACGGATTTCCCTCAAACGCCCATGGGCTTTGGAGCCGTGGAGGCCAACTCTGGGGCGTACTTTAAGGCTACCGTCCAGATGGGCATCATAACTCAAAGCATTCTCTCGTCACTCTACACCGCTGGAACAATGATACGTTCTGCGAGCGAGATCCAGCGGGATATCATCCAGCTCGGCCGGCGCCTCGATGAATGGGCCACATCGCTTCCCGCTGAATTCAACTTCCAGATTCGGCGCTCGGGAGTGAGTACACCATCGCGCGCCTTTTTTCGAGAGCGTACGCTGCTCGGCTTCCAGTTCTGCAGTGCCAGGGTGCTCCTCACACGTCCTTGTCTCGGCGGTCTATGGCTCCCGGGAAAGGATGGAAAAGACGCGACAGTCCCTATTAGCTTTTTCCGGAACATGGCAGTCATCTGCGTCGACGCTGCCAAGATGGAAATTGACTTTCTCCCCGACCAGCCAAATCCGCTCTTTGTCTACGAGTACGGGCCGTGGTGGAACATTGTGCACCACGTGATGCAGGCCTTCACTTCCTTTCTCCTTGCGCTCTCGTACTCGCAATTGGCTCCCCCGGACAGCCACGTGTTGGCAGGGTACGCGAAGAAGTCGATTCGCTGGCTGCGATCCATGAACGATCCGCTCGCGGCACGCGCTTATCGAGTGGCGTTTAAATCTCTCGAGCTCGTGGCAAACAGGCTCTCGCTGGACGTCTCGGACTTGTGGCGAGAGCATTCGCTGGCCTTTCCAAATACTGGACCGGTGGTCGAAGTGGACAGGCACTTTGATATGGAGCCTGTTCCGATGCTGACCGCAGCCGGCTCCGTTCCGTCGATGCCGATGTCCTTCGCCGCCATTCCCATCTCAGTGCCGCATTCTGCTGGCCCGATGCTGTCGTCATATAGTCCTGTGGCGGCGAGCCCGACGTTTGCTCCTCCGGGAGGCCCCGTATTCGACGATCCGTTCTATCGCAGAACGGGTTGAGGCGTTGTCGGGGCAGCACTTCGACTGGGCTTTGATAGAATCATGGCTCAATAGACCAAAAAAACGGAGGGCGCTCGCGGTGGTGGTGGTTCTGGGAACCTCGCGCCAGGAGGTCGGAGTATATAACATAAGAAATCAGTCGATGCCTGCAGCAATCTCCGCCGGGGGCGCACGGACGCCCTCAACGCGCGGACGTAAATCATGGATGCTTGCGTGGGAAGGTGCCACCCCAGGCGTATATTTCTCCTTCTCTTTGGACGGGTCTGCCACACGTACCACTAATGCTCAACGATGAGCGATGCGGGAATCCGTGCCGGAGAAGCAGGCTAGCGCGGACTCTGCGTCGCCTGGAAGAGGAATGGTGCGAGGCCAAAACGTGATGGGATTCGTTCCTGCCGCATGCTGTACCTAATGCTTGGCGTCCGTAATCACGGCTCAACCCGCCGAACTGGCTACACCAACAGCGTGTAGCCGGAGAGCGAGCCGGGCGAATCATGTGTGGCTGCCTTCCTAGAGTCAACTGCTGCCGGAAAGAGGCTTCCTCACATGTGGAAGTTTGATTACGCGTCTAAAGAGGACTCTTTCGACCTATAGATGTTGGTGAATTACACAGTTCCACGCCCGTCGAACTGCTCAGGAAGCGGATGAATACGACAACTTAGATACCGTACCCGCGTGCCCCCATTCCGGCCGAGGTACTTTGTTAGAAGTCAGGCAAAGTGGGACGAGATAATGCGGTGCAAGACCACCGCCGCGCAAAACACTTGCGGGGTGGTTATTCCCCCATCTTGCTAGAGACTGCCTATACCCGTGGTCGACATTATTCTGGTATGACGCCGGTGCGGCTGTCTAGCCTAACGCCCTCTCGAGCCTATGGGGCGATGGGGAAATGGTCACTCCGCGATTCTAGACTACAGTCCAAGGCACCGGGTCCATGTCGACACGCATCTAAGGGAGCCCCTTGCCACACTCGAACCCTTTTCGTAGCATGTTACTATCATCACACTTCAGCTCGTTCTTCGTTTCGGTTGGATAACAAAATCAAACCCGCAAAGAAAAAGGCATATTGCTTTTCGTTTCGATTGCTGACTCTAGGTTCACCTGCAACGACATCATAAGACGCTTCTTCAGCATGCTCCTGCATCTCCGCCATCCTTGCGGCTGTGGCCCCGGGAAGAGGTGCCTCCTCTCCACTCATCGCTACCACGATTAGCAATGCTCTCTAAGAGAGGTATCCTTCTCGTTCCGTCCCGACTACTCTTACCGCAGGCCTGCATTCTATTCTTGTGTCAGAACCTTTGGCAGCAACTGCTTGTGCGGGAATGAGATCCTGAGTACCGCTGCCCTGACGGACGGGCGTATTCGCACTTGTTCGAGTGGAAACGGCCAAGCTTGCGGGGGAGCGAATCTGATATTATTAATCTACAGGGAGAAACCCTCCAGTACTTTGAGTTTTGTATTGACTTGTTCTGGTAGAGATATTTCGCGCTCTAAGCTCTGTGCCTGTGTTTTCTATGTTCGAGAGGAATGTGTGGATTTGCAAGGTGGGTCGCTCGTGGAAGCGGTGGCCAGTCCACCATTGGGTACGTACCCTCAACCCCCAGCCACCTATATTTATAGCCCCGGATGTATGGGCAGTACTTATGCAGCGGGGAGTGCGATTAGACTGAGGCGATGTGGTCCCGCGTGGCCATCAGGCTGGCTTGGTGTTTGAATGGTTGGCGAACGAACGTGAAGTGAACGTGACCGCATAAATTGAAGACATCCTGGAGTCGAGGGAGGGAAGCCAGTAACCTAAGGGTGTTGTCTCTTGACGTTGAATACCTCTCGGCGAATTGGTACAGGATTGAGTCGAGACGTTTAATGTGCTATCAAAGAGGGAACTGGCCCAGACTCGCAATCCTGTAGAAGTTCAGACTCGATTTGGTAATGTGAATGTTCTTGCATGTGTTAGTCATAGAACCTCGGCATGCATCTTAATCTAGTTAGCGGTCAACCACCCCTCGTTCTGCCATGTCAGCTCTGCCGTCACTCCTCCACGAACCTCATCGTCGGATTCCGAGTCTCCTGAAGGAGACTGCTCGTTGGCTTTATTTGTCTGCAGCCTTCGCGACCATTACCACAACAGTCAATATGCACCTGGAAACCCATGCTTCACCAGCGCCTTCCCAAACAGCTAATGACGATCAAAGTTTCAGCCGAGGCATCAGGTACTTTAAGACGTCACCGGCAGCCAATATGCCACTGTGAACGGTCCTCATCGCTTTCGATCGCGTTCAGCAATGCGTAAGCTGCATACCAGGCTGAAGCAAGGCAGTTATTTCAGTAGCACTTCCTCCAGCTCCGCTCCGTCCCTCTCATGCCCACCATGGAAACCAACTCATTCAACGTCATCCTCTTGTCCTTAGCAGAGTCTGCAATTGCCTTCTACCTCTTCCCTCATGTCTTTCCCGCGGGGACTCTGACGTCCTTCTTTCTTATTTTCTCTTTGGTTAACTTCGGTGTCCTTGGCTTCTACATTCTCATCATCTACCCCTTCTTCCGCAGTCCGCTCCGCCATCTACCGCAACCGCGAAGGGGGTTCTGGCCGATCATCGGTCATGGCTTGGTCATGTTCAAGCGCCCGCCCGGAGAGGCGCATTTGAAGATGATGAAGGACGTCGATAACGACGGGGTTATTTTCTTTCGTGGCTTCTTCCACACAGACCGCCTCCTTTTGACCAACCCGGCTACCATAGCGGATGTCCTTGTGCACAGGAGCTACGATTTCGAGAAGCCGCAGTGGGTCCGCACCTTCTTGCGCCAGTTTCTTGGCGACGGGCTGTTGATGACCGAAGGCGACGAGCACAAGCACCAGCGGAAGCAGATCATGCCGGCATTTAGCTTCCGCCACATCAAGGAGCTCTATCCGGTATTTTGGGCGAAGTCTATCGAGCTTTGCGAGGTTACCAAAGCGGAGTTGTGGGACAAGCCGGACAAGGTGCTCGAAATCGGCCACTTCTCGACGCAGGTGACGATGGACATCATCGGGCTGGCTGGCCTGGGGCGCGACATCGGCTCGCTCCGGAACAGCGATGACGAACTCATCAAGAACTACGAAGAGATACTTGAGCCCACGGCGGAGAAGGCCATCTATTTCGTGTGCCATCTGCTGTTTCCGCCGTCGGTCATGCACGCGCTGCCTTGGAAGCTGAACGAGCGGGTCAAGGTTACGACGTCGAATTTGAAGCGGATTTGTAGAGAGTTCGTGGTTGAGAAGAAGAGCAGGATGAAGGTTGAGAGCCAAGAAAGCGTCGATATCCTAAGCATCCTGATCCGATCGAACACGTTCTCAGACGATGGCTTGGTAGATCAACTTTTGACTTTCCTAGCAGCTGGGTACGTAACACTCCTTGCAGACCACAAAGCCGATCTTTTCAGCATTGAGAAATGCAGAGGAGAGGCGCACACCCACACTGCTCAATGACGCTCATACAATCTAGGCACGAAACCACCTCCTCGGCCTTCACATGGGCGACTCACCTGCTATCCATACATCCCGAAGCGCAAGCCCGCTTACGGACTGAGCTCTACGAGAACATTGCGGACCCAAAGGCTCTTTCCGAACCGTCCTTCGATATTGCCGGACTGCTCGAATCGCTGCCATACCTCAACGCAGTGTGCAACGAAACGCTGCGACTCTATCCCACGATCCCAGTTTCGTCGCGCGTAGCAATCCGCGATACCACTATCTCTGGACAATTCATCCCCAAAGGCACGCAATCCTTCGTCGTCCCCTGGGCCATGAACCGCAATCCGAAGCTGTGGGGCGCTGACTCGGAAAAGTTCAGGCCGGAGCGCTGGATCGATGCCGAGACGGGGCGCGCGACGATGAACGGAGGTGCAGACAGCAACTACTCTTTCTTGACGTTCCTCCACGGGCCTCGCAGCTGCATCGGCGAGAAGTTCGCCAGGGCGGAGCTGAGGGCGCTCGTTGCGGCTTTCGTGGGGAACTTTGAGATGCAGATGGCGAATCCGGATGAGAAGATCAAAGTTGGCGGGACTATCACGAGCAAGCCAGTTCAAGGCATGAGGCTGAGATTGACGCCCGTGGAATGGGGTAGTGGTGGACATATGGCGAAGATGGGTTAATGTGCTTGAGCAGGAAGGAAACCATTAGGAGCATATGACTCTCGAAGTGTTTGTGCACCTTTGACTGGACGTTCTATACCATATATAACTCGAAAGCCTTACAAAATTTTCCAAATGAGGAATATAAGTAGGGCACAGCCCGCAAGCTCCTAGCTATCCTCGGCCCAACACAATTAGCACCCCTTTCGTAAGATTTACCATTGCAATAGATCTTTCCTCTACGCAGTCTAGCCATTCCTCATTCTCCTTTCCCCCATCACCATCAAGCAAGTGCGAAATCCCACGCTCTAGCGTCGCATTCTCGCGGAAACAGCCCCGAAGTAGCAAAACCCACCACAACACCAAAACCAGGGACATGCGAAAGATCCCTGCCAAGATCAGCGTCAGCAGTATCCGCATCCCTATAAAACCGCCACTGCAACTTCCTCAATCCTTTTAGCTTTTTCGACATAGTGGCCGCTTTTCCTTCTTCCCTCTGTTCATACACGTCAAGGCATCTAAGATGGCGACGCAACAAACGAGTTTGAACAAGTTCCTCTGGGAGCGGCAGGCGAGGCTCACGCCGCTGTTTGAGAAGGGCGATGTGGATGCGATTTTGCACTTCTATCATGCGGATTTAGAGTTCTCGGACTATGGTGAGTTGAATGGGATGGCGTGTCGTTCGTCCATCGCGAGATTGCTTGCATGGGGCCTGGCTTCAGTTGTATGGAGCGGGGTGAATATTTCCCAAAGCGTTTATCCTCGTGGAGACACCGTCCTACACTAGCAGCGGAGTAAACTTAGACTGTCAAAGCACTTCTGGTTTCCATATCCCCAGCTCGCAGCACGCCCACGCGCTAACGAACCGGCCCCCGCAGCATGGCACGCCACAAACCTGAACCTCTCCGGCTTCGAAAAGTTTCTCAGATCAACCTACGACACGTCGTCTTCGCTGAAGATGGAAACGCACGGCGTGCACGGCACGAAGGCGTTCTCGGTCTGGGAGTGGACGCTGAGAGTCGTCGCCGGCGAGGACGACCCGATCCGCGGGCTGGTCAAGGGGAAGGAGATTGTGCTAAGGGGGTGCAGTCTGCATCATTGGAGGCTGAGGGAGGGTGGCGATGAGGATGCGCTGGCGGACTGGCGGATTGTGAGGGAGGCGGACTATGCGTGTGGAGGGGGCCACTGAGTGGCGAGTTGAGAGTATGGATAGAGCTCTAATGGGTGTAGGGGGGCCAGTCGTGCAAACGGAGGCGAGCGCGTGGCTGGTTCGCGGAGATGCCCTAGCAGAAGTTTGACGGGCGATCATCTCAAACTCATTAGGTTTTAACCTAGTCAATGATGTGTCAGTATCCCTCGTTCGAAGCAGACTTAGGAGCTCTCGTCTTGGAGCGCATCAGAATATCCAACGTAGGAGGCAGTAGTAGTTGAGCCATCGTTTGCCAGTGTCATCCCTAACGTTAACCAGTAGAGCGGAGACTGGCGTCAACAGCGACTTCGGAGTAAGTACGTACGTAGCGGGCCGTCCGGCTCGACACTGTTCGAGCGCTGTGATACGTTTGCGAGGATCAAGTACAGCGTACGGTATCTCAAAAAGCCGCCTCTTGCTGCTCGGTTCAAGTATTCTATACCTACATTTAGCGCAAAACTTCTCCATCCTTGGAGTAGTGGGAACTAGATCACGCATGGGGCGTCCGCGAAGAATCGTACAGGAAGGGAAGCTCGGAATGGCTTTGCGAGACGCTTGGTACCAGCAACCCGAGTAAGGAGGGAGTGAAGCACAAAGTCGTACGCGCAGTTCTGATAGAAGGTTCTTCGGGACGAGTTCATAATCATGAAAGGTATTCAACCCAGCATTTCTTCAATCGTCGCATCGAGAGGCTTTAGTTTCCGTCCCGCCTCATTCAAGATCTTCTCCAGCGTAGCGTCCTTAATGTCGCATTCCCCATCCTTCAGCGCCTCGTACGTTGTGCTCCACCACTCCACAGCCGGCCTCTCCATGTTCTTCTCCTTGACATAATAATCCTCATACTCCTTCCTCGATACGACCTTCAGACTCACATCTTCTGCTCTCACCCTGCTGACGATTCGTGAGATTTCGTGCAGCGTCCAGGTCCGGTTCTGCGAGAGGTAAAGGGTCTTTCCCATCCACTCGGCGCTTGGGGCGCTGAGGATCCTCGCCGTCGCATACGCCATGTCGGCAATTGCAGTCCACGATATCGGCCCGTCTCCAGCTACGATGACTTCTTTCCTCTTGTCGTCTTTGAGGCCATAGTAGTACCCGAAGTACAGTGGCCAGCTCTCGTTGTACAGTCCCTCCCGGATGATTGTATAGTTGACCTTTCCCTGCTCAGCCAGCTCATTAAGATAGGTCTCGGTGCGGATATGCGCCCGCATGACGCCCGCTTTCGACGGGTTCCCGAAGGCGAGCGACGTGTAGTAAATATGCTTGACGCCGACCTTGACCGCCGCATCGATAGCCGCTCGGTGGTGTGCCTCCCTTCCTTTCCACAACGGCGCGTCGTTGTAGTCCATCGCGATGCGAGGCGTGGAGACGAGGAAAAGCTTCTCGCATCCTGTATAGGCGCGCTCGAGCGACTCGGGCTGGTCGAAGTTATTGTAGCGTACGGTGATGTGCCGATCGCGGTAGGTATTGAAGCGTTCATCGAGGGGGTTCGTTGACGTCTGGCGGAGTCAGTTGTGGCTCTAGAAAACCATCCTGAAGGCCTTCAGTGAGTTAAAACGAATCAGACCTGCCGCTGGGAAAATGTTCCTGAAGGCCTTCGATGGTTGGAACAAGCTTTTCGTAGGATGGGGCTTACGCAGATGACGAGTTCTGTGGGTTCGACGAGCTTACTCTCAAGGATGGCGTTGAGGACCGCGGATCCGAGCTTGCCTGTGGCGCTTGTGAGGGCTATCATTGTGATCACGAAAGAACCGGTTCCAGCGGTAAAAAGAAGACGTTAAGCGGAGATATAGCGTGCAGTTAGTAGTGTGATGTGAAGCTGTTCAATGGATGGCCTCATTAGTGACATGGGTCCAACGCTCACCCTCGTTTCCAACAGTGGACAACCGGACGAGTTATCCTCAGCAAATGTAGCAGTGCTGTGTATGAGAAGCCGCCCTAAAGTCAATGCCTCCAACCGGGAGCGTCTGGCCGTTGGATATGTTTAAAATAAGCGCATGCGTGTTAGGGTCAAAGTTCTGCAGCCAGAGTGTGGGGAAGACACCATCCCGAAAATGGTTAGCCTCAAACTCTACCCAAAATAGAACCTGATTAGGCTCATCATGAGTTCGTGGATATTCGCTCGAAAATGTAACGGTAGATATGACTCAATTATGGTAGAACTTGGCTGCGAAATACCTCTAGGGCATGGATTTATCGTTCTTGGAGCTTTTATCTCGATCTTCTCCAGCTCCGTTCCCGTCCGCGATCTACCATTAAAAGGAGGCCCGTCTACTTTCCATTTGCTTCTTCATTTCACACATCTCTTCCTCAATGGATTCAATCAACGATCTCTGCAATCCACCGACTTCTCTGCGTGCGAACGCGACCGCAACTACCAACCCGTAGGCTACTGGAAACTCCCTCTTGTCACTAGATCTATTTCTTTATCCGGAACGCTTCCGTCGTAGATCCAGATCGACCATTACGGGAGCGGCGTAGCGCCCAACGATATCCTACGCCGCTTACACGTCACCACGTCTATTGACTACGCCGCTGGGGCGCTATCGTACAGCGTCTTCGAAGAGAAGACGTACAGGTACCCAGCAAGCCTCAAAAGCCACAACGGGACTGAAGGCTAACCCGGGGCTGGCTAGCGTGCCGGGGATGCGATCACTCAAGATGCTCAACCTGACGTTGACGCATGAGAGACCTGGACAAGCCACCGAGTTCGGCAAGATCTCCCCCGTGCTCAAGATACTTGAGGCGCAAGGCGTTACTGTCAATGTCGTTTCTTGCCGGCGCTCAAAGTGGACGGATTTATCAAGCTTGTTTGACGAGCCTGATCTAGAAGAGCTGTAGCAGCTAAGGAACAGGAGATCGATCCGGAAAGTATGAGTATTAGTTTTGCGGGTTTTGTGGATGAAGCTTCGCAGGGTAGCGCTTGCGGATCATTATCGAGGATTCCGAGAGAAGGAGCTACAAGAGAAGACCAGAGCGTTGCATGGGCCGGCCATTCTAGCAGCGTTGAACTAAGACTCTTTGGCACAAGTAATCCCAAGGAAGGAATCCAGATTTCACGGTCTGGAGAGCGAGAGTTGAGATGCTTCAGGGTCCTGTTTCTTTCTAGATGCTTGCAGACGTGTTCGTTGGTATAAGGTCGTACCCTCACGCCGCATTTCTTATTCCATGCGGCGCATCTCAAATACATCGAGCGGAGACGCGGTCGCGGCGAAGCTCTCAGAGCGCATGCAAATTAGTCCAAGACAGGATAGCGCCTGTCATACACCCCATCTGATAGGTGCCAGCCCTCGCCGCCGAGATGCGAGACGATGTAAGGCATCCCCACGGCTCACGTAAAGCTGTGCCGTGTTAGATTTGGCGCTTACCTGCCCGCACTCGTACATATACCAGGACGGCGTTCTGTTCGGAGATTTTAACGGCCTCCGCGGACGTCGTCAGAACAGTCAAACATCATGGATTCCATTCGCGCAGTCCTCTCCCCGGACGAGATCATCGAGCCCTCATCGCCCGACTACGCGAAGGAAAGCCAAGTATGGTCTGCGCACAAGGATCTGCATCCACAGCTCGTCGCTCGCCCTCAAACCGTCGAATCGCTCTCCAAGCTGCTCAAGACGCTCAATGACACCGAAATCGATTTCAACATACGCTGCGGCGGCTGCGGATCTGCTTCCTCGCGAGGCGTCTTGATCAGCATGTCCGCTTTTGACGGCTTTGAGTTCAACAAAGAGGAGGAGTATGTTGTTGTCGGCGCAGGCCAGTTGTGGCGCCATGTTGATGCGAAGGTGGAAGAATTTGCGCCGGGGTACTCTGGTGAGCGCGTGTTTCCCTTTTCATCAGAGATCAATTAGGGTGGATGGAAACTGATAATAACAGTCGTTGGTGCGCGCTGCACATACGTTGGCGTCGGCGGCGGCACTCTTCAAGGCGGCGTGTCGTGGATGTCATCCGAGCTGGGATTATCGAGCGATCCTCAAAATATGCTGGATGCGCAAGTAGTACTTATGGACGGCTCGGTCCTATGGGCGTCTAGCGATTCCGAGCTACTCTGGGCGCTGCGCGGCGGAGGCGGACGTTTCGGCGTCGTGACGGCGTTCAAACTACGTGCGCACAAGTATCCCCAAAAGGTCTACAGCGGGATGATCTTGTACCCGCGAGAAGCGCTGGACGAGCTGGCGAAGAAAGTGCCAAAGTTTGCGGCAGAAAACACTGATCCGAAAGTCGCCATGCACTTTTACTGTCTAGACATGACCAATGGGGCTTTTGTGGGTAAGCCGAGTGTGCCTGGTTTGGGGTTGCTGGTGTATGATGCCCATGGAGAGGAGCATGGCCGGAACGAGGCGTTCAAGTGGGCGCTGGAAATTCCTGGGGCGACGGATACTACGGCCGGGATGAGCTACCGCCAGGTGAATCAGCTGAATGGTGAGGTTCCGTCGTTGAATCTACAGAGGCTGGGCTGACTGGGAACAAGACATGCTTGAGGCGGTCAGAGGCCAGACAAACCAGATGATGACGGCAGTAGTGATCCCGACCGTTACCGAAGATCTAATCAGGCGGACTTGGAAATGGTTTGACGAGACGCTTCTCCTGGAGCCAAAGCTGAATGCGGGTACTTTCGTGCTCATCGAAATCATGCAAAAGGTAAGGAGCTCTATGAGGCTCGTGTAGTGCACACATTCAAACCATCTTCCAGGAAGCCTTCCAGACCGTCGGCTCCCGCACGGCGACCGGCTGGCCTCGCCCGAAAGGCCGCCACATCCTCCAACTCGGGACGGGCGCACTCAACGGCTGCACACCAGAAGTGCACAGTCTAGCAGTTGAAAGGCTCGCTGCCGGAGCACACGAGATCTGCGACAAGTACTCGGGTGGCGACTGTCTTCCGCGAGATTTCGAGGAGTTCCACGACCCGGTCGAGGTGAGTATTTGGCGCGGGAGATGATCCAATATGTGCACTAACGACGAAATCAGATGTTCGGAGAGAACGTGGAGAAGCTGCGAGAGGTTAAGAAGCGCGTGGATCCGAAGAATAGGCTAAGAGGAGCCTATGAGCTATAGGAAGTTACGAACGCAAGAGAGAGTAAGAAGTTAGAAGTCGCAACGCTCAGTCTGAAGCCCTTCACTGGTTATTTTAAAAGCCCCATTCTCCATTGACAGAGCTGACGGTCTTCGGCGCCCCATCCAGCGAACTGCGGACAGAGTAGTGTGTGTAGATGACTAATCAGGGCCCAAGAAGATATCTGGTTTGTGTTGATAGGGTCATTCGACTTCAGTCGCCATGCAAGCGTTGCGGAGTGGCCCGACGCGGCATGTTAATGCCGGCACCCGAAGGCTTTTTTCGCGATACGATGATCCGTGGTAGCCACAGCTCAGTGATTGTGTTGATGTATGGTTTCATCGGTCGTTTGTTCGCCCCAGCATCACCATTAACACGGAAACTCCCATAGGACACTAGCGCGATACGGTCGGCTCGAAATGAAACAGGCATCTCAGCAGCCCGGAGAGCTATTTGATGCACCCACAGACTAGCCATCTCTTCTTTCTACCCTAGCCCGGCCGGAATCATAGCACTATGCAACCATCCTGGACCCGTATCCGCGGACCGTCCAGGAGGAATCGCCCGATTAATCCATTTCGGCGAAGCGTTGCTGTCGCTCATCCACATATTTGCCGAGCATGTTCAAAAGAGAAGTACTCGCTTCCCTGCACCAATACAACCTCAGGTCATACTCACATCTGGTTCGGCGACGCAGCTGCGAGGTGCTGTGGTTCGGACGATGCATCACAGCGTCTCTGCTAACAGTATTCCGAAGTAGTCGCCGGAGGTGTTCGGATCGGCGCAGAGTTCTTCCGATATCCTCTGGAGACGTCTCGAGATACGATGCATGGCGTTAAGGATAAGGTGACATCGGCGAATTGTGTTCCCGGAATACTACTCCACGTCTCGTCGCCGTTGAAAAGAGCCGGTGCTATCGCATTGTTGTTACACATACCAGCATGTCTTAGCTGAATCCGTATAGCCGCTCTCACGAAGGCCTTCGGCATTCCGGAGGGGAATCACGTGCCCGGTCGTTGTTGGAGACGCCGCCGCTTGGTGTCTCCTCCGGTTCACGTAGACTAAGAGACATGTACGTGCGGAGTCAGCTTGAACTCTCTCGATATATCGCGTTCAGACCTTCAGCCTGCTCCGAGCACGTCATCTGCAAGCCCCCCTTCCAGCAGGAAAAGCGAGCAAACGAAGTGCTTTCTCGAAGCCTTTAGCGAGCGGGCGACACGAACACGCCGCATGAATTTGCTTCGGATGAATTTCCACTTGGCCGTCGTCATTCGCTAGAAGGCCCTGACGTCGGCGAGGTGAAGGATACGGAGCAAGTTGAACCGACGCCTAAACCCCGGGATCGGTAAGGCCCTCCAGCTACTGCCAACGAGGCATAGCGAGATGCTTCCAGAAGCTGAAAGGCATGGGATTCAACGCCTGATGGCAATCCGATGATGCCTTTGGCGCAGCGTTAGGCCTCCCGCTGTATCACGGCCTGCAGCCTGGTCATCTACCGTACGCCATCAATTCCCCAAAAGAGAGCGAAGGACGAATCCTGGAGGAAGCCAACATGCGAGTACTCCGTATCCTGCGTGCGATATCTCACCGCATTTCTTGCTCAGCAGTTCGGCGACCTGGAGAGCCCCCAAAGACGGCGAGCGCGGACGATGAACACGTCTCCGGAAAGGTACCCGAAGCACTCCACATCTCGCAACAGTCGCATCAAACAAAATGCGAAACCGTGACGCGACATCCCAAGCCCTCATCTCAGCAGCCTCGTCGGACGAAAAAAACGAAACAAAGGCCTTGTGGACGAAGAAAGGAACATTCTTTCATCGGCGAGGTGGCCCCTCGCTGCAGCCACTCGCGTGCGCCCCACGTTCGCGCTAGGCCCACTCGGGCAGCCTGTAATGCGGATCACATCCACGGCACGGCGCCACCAGCCCTTTACCACGGAACCGACCCATGCAACAGCTCGGCTTTCCTTGTCGCGTTTCGACATGTTCGGCGACCGGATTTTGCTTCTTGTGATGTCGGGGTATGTTTTAATGCGTGGCGAGCCACTGCCACATAACTAATCATGATACCCTACCCGTGGATGTGGCCTGTGGAGTGACTTGTCTCCCCTTCTTTCGTCGTTGACAAATCTTCAAGAGGGCCTTTATTAGAGCTTTTTGTTCCGCGCTTTGTTAGCATGGCATAGAACGTTTGTTTCTTTGTTTGAATCGAATAGACGAGTTTTGATTGTTGGTCATGTTCACGCCTGTCGAAACGACCTTAGGGGCGCTGCTGCTCCACCAAGCGACCAGCGTACTCCTATACCAAAATGGCACGATCCTTGGAGCGTCCGGTTATGTGCGACGACTGTTTTCGAAGCCGACGAAGGGGACGGTGGCATTTTTCGTGGGGATGGCAGCGAGCTTCTTGCCGTTGAAGATGTTTCTCCCCGAGTTGCTCACCAAATATCCTCCTATACCGTCAACATTACCGCAAGCGCTGGTGACGATTGGGCTTGGAATGCTTGTTGGATGGGGCACGAGGGTGAGTACATATCTCAGGATGGGGTTGAAGCGGTAGCTGACTGTGATGAAGGTTGCGAACGGGTGTACTTCCGGACACATGCTCTGCGGCCTCTCGAGACTCAGCGCCCGATCCGCTGTGGCCGTTGCTACATTCTTCCCCGTGGCGATGATAACGCATCATCTCGTTCACCCGTCGATGATCACCGAAGCTTGCCCTGGGAATATTCCCTGCTACACGCCGACATACCCATCTCAAGCCACGACGACCTCGCTCGCACTTCTTACCGCCGTCGTCATCTTCGCCGCCCAAACCGTTCCCCGTCTCGTAGCCAAAGCTACTGCGACGGAAGACTGCAAATGCGACCCAGAATCGCCGGCTCGCGACGCGACCCAGTTCTTCGCGGGCTTGGAGTTCGGCCTCGGTCTACATGTTTCAGGAATGTCCAGCCCGTCGAAAGTCATCTCCTTCCTCTCTTTTCCGAATCTCCACGCGTGGGATCCGTCCCTGGCTTTGATAATACTATTTGGGGTCTTGCCGAATTTGATTGAGAACCAGATAAAGGGATTCAGGGAGCCACCTTGCTTCAACGACAAGTTTGAGCTTCCGAAAAAGACGCTAAAGGATACGGATTGGAAATTTGTTCTTGGAGCGGCAGTATTTGGCATTGGGTGGGGATTGTCAGGCACGTGTCCGGGTCCGGCTGTGCTTCGAACCGTTGCTCAGCCGGCGTGGGGGATACTATGGATGGGCGGATTTTGGCTGGGAGGCCGGATCTTTACGGAAGGTTGCTGAGTGTTGATGGAGGCTAGATGATAATATTGGGTTAGGGTTCGGTGTTGTTTCTGACTGCTCTTTAGCATGATACCCGTCGCATCAAAGAACAACTGTTTTCATCTGCTGAAGGATTTCGGGAGCGGCTATATAGATTCAAAAGTAAGACGCGGCCTGATAGCGTACAAGTCCGACCCTAGAGAAAGCCGAGCGTAGAGTGATGAAGGCTCGTTTGCTGTGGGTAGACGCCTCACTCAGCTGTGAACTTCCGGTCAGTGTACTGATGGGGCTGTGCTTAGAGGTGTTCCCTCCTTCAGCCTCGAGCTTCGTGACCACCACCACCACCACCACATAAACGATGCACCATGCGTTTACTCAACACAAAGACCTTGAAGTTCCAAGCGTTCGTCCAAAAGATACCAGAATATGTGATCCTATCGCACACCTGGGGCGATGAAGAAGTCACCTTCGGCGGCATCGACAAGGCTTACGCCAAAGACATGGCAGGTTGGACGAAGGAGAAGGGTCTCTGGGAGATTGTGTGCGAGTACTCCGAGGACAACGTATGTGTCTTCGCCTCCCTTTACTTGCGGACATTGATTTTCGTACGTCGTATTAGATCCAGGAATGAAAGAATCCATCATCAAGGATGTATCAACTTTCTTTGACACCCAAGACTGGTACGTCCGACACAAAATCCCATGGAAACGGGGCATCCTTGTCCACGGCCATGCTAGAAACAGCAAAACATTGAGTGTAAAAGCATTCATGGGCTTCTTGGCTTCCTGGAAACAATCGGTGTCGTTGTTCTATAGGTTTCTGTAGCGGCCTTTGACGAAAGTTGTATGAACGCCCCTCGCTGCCCGCATAACGGTTGGCATCGTCACATATCCATCTCCCAACAAGTTTCATTGGCTCCGCCGGTATGTCCTTGCACACTGCTAGACCTGCTCTTGCTTTTGCTCGAGCTTTGCTCGATCATGAGTGTTTCCCTCTCTTGCGACCGCCATTACTTGAATCATCAGAAGGTGGCGGGCGAGACTTTGCAGCCTGAGAAGCCTTCTTCCTGCTCTCCTCTAGAAGGGCGTCCAAGGAGCCTTGAATCTTTTTCAGTCGCGTATCTTTGCCCCAGTCGATAATGTTTCTGACATGCTTGCGGAATTCTAGAAATTGCTCAGGCTTCTGAAGTAAGAAGCTCTCGTATTCTTGCATGTAAAAATCCTGCTCGTTGTGCTTCCAGGTAATGTAGAGGTGTGCCTGCGTACCGTCCATAGCGATGCTGAATGTAGTACTGTCAATAGGCCTGACTGTGTCACTCTGACAGTTCAATAGCTTGCGGTTGAGGCGCTCAAGAAGGTTAACGCAAGACGCAGATCCTCCAAGACATTGATTTGCGGCTCCCTGCATACTTCCACCGTCACCCTTGAACTCTATCGCGAAGAATGGGTATATCAGGCATTGGCTGTTGGCCCACAACTGACTTTCCATCGAGCTAAGTTGAAGTTGTTGCTGAGGAAATGCTACACGGTTCCGATATCCGTAAAGGAGGTCAGGCGCGGGAGTGCTGATTTCGTGATGAGTGGATCTCTGTGTTGGGGTAACATGTTTGAACATGGATTGTCTTTCGGCGCGAACCAGAACGTCCGTTGGGTCGTAATCGGGGAATACTCTGGTACTGAAGTACTTTTCAACTTGCGCTTCTGTTGCGCCATCGCCGAGCGCTTCTAAAGCTGTGTCTTGCCATACTTCGTCTGTCGACGGACCGGGAGACTGACGGACCTTGCGCGTATGTTTGATGAGAGTAGCAATATGTTCTGGAGGGTTCTCGCGCGAAGACCGCATGTAAATGCCGTTTTGCGCCAAATTGAAGTCCCTGTACCCATGGGTCTCCACGAGGGCAGTCTTTCTACCCGAACCACAGATATCCGAAGGCGCGGTTGATCCAGAGTCTATGCCATGCGAACGAGATGCAGTGGAGACAGTGGTTTGTGGGATAGTATACCCATTCGCATCTTGCGTGTAATTCATCTCTGGCGCTGATTTGGTGAAATTGCTCGCAATAGGTTCGTCGCGAAGATAGCTATCCGACCGGGAGCAATTCCAGCGATCTGGCTCAAGAGACGTGAGCCAGTTGGAGACTGAAGCGTAGACAGATTCAGCTTGAGGGCGAGGGTCGGGATCGATAGGATCGACGAAGTCTCGAAGGAACGAGGAATACGGGTGCTGGGGAGGCTGGGGCTTGGGTTGTTGAAGGACAGTCTGCACCATCTCTTAGCCGTTGACTTGCATGTGAGAACACTTTCATACCTCAGCCGCCTCCTCTACGTTCTCGCCCTCAGCTCGAGGCTGCGCGTCTATCCGCGACAATGGAACCTTCGCGCGCAACGGATCGATCTCGGAGGTCGTGCTCAGTCGCCTTTTTGTCCCGGATCGCAGTGGCTCTTTTCGGGCAAGATCTCTACTCTCTCGGGGTTGCGGTTTGAAGTTCCACGAGGACTCGGCGCCTAACAATGAATTTAACACGTTTTACGGACGATGGCTTCTGAGGAGTGCGTACCTGCGCCCATATTTCTGTCTTGTAGGGCCTTAGATAGTTTCTCACGCGAGCGGGGGGATACCGATTTGAGAACTGCGCTGTTCATGACAAAGAGCGGGCTGGGTGGGCGGTTAATAGGCACGCGCTGGTTGAGAGAAAGACCGACTGAGGTGGATGTCTCGCGTCGGCACTACTTCTGAGAATGCCGAGCCTCGTCCGCAGGGCAGGAGTTAGGGAGCACCGCCCTGTAAGGTAGCCTGCGCGCGAATTTTAGGTAAGGGTTAAGTAGGATCCATGGATTAGGGTTAGAAGGGTAAAGGTTAACTCCTGCCCGTCCGCAGCGGGCGGGAAATAATGATTGGCTCTCAGTAGCTCCTCCCAATGTTGAACTCATTGTTTGCTGGAAGCCTACCGGTTGATGGAACCATGGTCGCACGACGGCAATCCGTGGACAACTCACGATCACGATCCTTACGATCCTTTGCACCTACACCATGATCCTCCGCAAAGGCCTCATCAGACACTACAAAGGACACGTACATCAAGATTGTCGGATTCAGTCTCTTCAAGGCGAAGAAACAAGATAAAGAACCGAGACGCCCACGGCTTTCAGATCAGTTGGATCACGTGATCTCTCAGATAGTACTAGCGTATTCCACTCTGCATAATTGAGTAGCCGCGCGCCCACTGCTTAGGCGCAATCATCCACTCCCAGCCAGCCACGCTAACGTTCTGTCCCTGACACAGCAACACCTCGCCAGGGTACCATCACCTTGACGACTCGATCCCACATGTGCAAGGGGGCTGCCTTTGCAACAATTGGTCGACATCCGCATGCGAGGAGACGGATGTGATACCCCGCCAGCAAGGACGAGCGCTAATATTCTGTCAACGATTGGCTTCTATTCCAGGAGATAGCGCTATGCCAAAAATGAAAAATAGTCCATGCCTTAGGCGCTAAAGGCTCAGCCAAAACCAAATCGTGGCTGTGAGAATCATTTTGTTCAAATACATGGCCCGCCTTCTCCATGGGCCTCACGTATCGCTCTTGTTATTCATTATTTATTATTACCTGGACTTCCACTTCTAAAAGTCTAACGTCCCTTCCCTTTCGCTGGTTGCCTTGATGGCAGAGGTGATAGGTGTCACCTCTGGGCTTCTCACCCTGGTGGTGTTTTCTTTGCAAGCTAGTAAATCGCTTTACCAAGTAGTCAGGAGCTTTCAAACGAATAGGAGATCGATAGCCCAGCTTCTAGAAGGCCTCGAAGCCCTTAATGAGGTCTTAGAATCTCTTCAAGACGTCGTCGCCAATTCCACCGCCGATCTTTCAGCACTTAAGCTTCCTCTCCTACGATGCGGTAAAGGTTGCAAAGAATTTGAAGAGGTGATCATCAAATGCACGGCGCATTCCGGCGGCTCTAGGGCCAGTTTTCGAGATTGGGTTAAGTTGACGTACATGGGGAATGATATCTCTGGATTTCAAGATATGCTGGAGGCATACAAATCCACCATCATCATTGCGCTCGGCGATGCTACCTTGTAAGTACGATGTGAAATCTCTACGGATGGGACTGATGTTCTATCGCATAGCCGCACAACCACCGTGACCGTCGATATTCTCAATGAATATAAAGAAATGATCACGAAAACAACCACCAATCTCGAAGAGCACCTCGAAGATATCGACTATAAGTTACGGGAAATCTCTGCACATGGCTCTGCAAAGTTCGATGAAAATGCGGCTGAGCAAAAAGAAATGGAGGAGGAGAGGGACAGCACAAAAAAATGCCTTGAAATCTGCGCCGAGGTCTCCGCGCACATAGACAAAGTTCAACCCGGAGCCTTCGGAAGCATCTCTACAACCTCAGATGCCTATCAACCGCCACTTGCCACACTTCTGGGTACTCCTTCGGCTCGAGATACCACTGCCAAAACTCTTGATACATGCAAGGAGAGTCTGTTCAATACGACCGCTAGGCTCCAAGCACGTCTCCTGGATATCGAGGATCGACTACAACAACATCTCTCCTCAAAAGCGCCTAGGCAACATGAACAGATTGCTGAGCGAGAAAGATTACAGGAGGAAAGAGACAGCAAAAAACAGATGTTGGCTATCTGTGCGCAAGCTTTTGAGCACGCAGAGAAAACCCGAACTAGTTACTATGAGGATATTCGCCTGACTGACGATGCCCACAAAGTCGCGGTCTCAACGGTTGGAGACCTTATTTCAGCCAAGCGCATCACTGCTGGGGCCAGATCGACGCTGTGGATGGGGCAGATGTCCGATGCTTCTCTCCAGCAGCTCTCACGGGACCGCGTGCGCACTACTCCAACGCGCGAACCTCCAACAAGCGAATCTCCTACAGGCGAACCTACTACAGGCGAACTTTCTACCAAAGAAGCTGTACAATCCCATGGGCAATTTGAAGGTCGGTATGGAACGGGACGCAGGCTTAGCCGTGAAAGCTCGACGGGCGCAGGAGCGGAACGCAAGCTCAGTCGAGGGAGCTCGTCGAGCGCAGGAACGGGACAACAGCCCACCCAAGAGACTTTCACGAGCGCAGGCGCCAAGAAATCTCCTTAACCTATTGCCATGTGCAACTGTTTGTTTCATCACGTATTGCTTCACCATGCATTGATTCACTATGTATTCTTCTACTGTCTTTCTCCTCACTTTTTAACTCAAACTTTGCTTATTCAATGGCATCCAATTCCTGGCATTCTTAATGCATCGTGAGATCTTACGAGGATCAGAAAGCTCCTCAAACCTCGAATTGGAGAAGTTGCTACCCCGTTTGCGCGTAGTTTAGTAGGAATTAGTTGCTCCTGCTGCGCTTTTATTCCCTAGAAGGTAATGTAAAGCAGTAAAGGGATAAATAATGGTGAGTTTAGAAATGTGAAAAAAAAAGACAATTTTTCTGTGGCCGCGAAGCCTTGGATAAATCCGTAGGGTTGACAGATCTTGCATCGATACACGGAGCAGCGCCGAGCTGTCAGAGGTGATCAATTCGATGTATCAATGGTACTAGCGAGTTGAGATCTGCTATGCGCACCTAGCCGACGTGCCAGATGGACTGTCAGTCCCGGCCCAAAACCATTCTTTCGGTAATAGTCGCTGGTTTAAGAGGGGTTGGACGCTCCAAGAATTACTCGCTCCAGCCTTGATGGAATTCTACAACCAGAACTGGGTATGGATAGGGACCAAAGCAAGCAAAGTTGACGCCGTGAAATGGATTTCGAGTATAGAGAGGAATTACCTACTCGATCAGGAGACGATAAAAGAGGTGAAAAGCGCGACCGTCTTTTCATGGGTTTCGAAGCGGGAAACATCAAGGTCTGAAAATATCGCGTACTGCCTGCTGGGTCTCGTGGACGTCAACATGCCACAATGCTTTATGGAAAAGGAAATAAGGCCTTTTACCGTCTTCAGCTCAAGATACTCAAATGGACAAACGATCATTCCACTTTCGCATCGGAGCGTATGTTCTACGACCGCGATATGCTTAGTATCTTGTCCCCATCACCAAAGTACTTCTCATACTATAGGCAGTACAGAAGGAAGATCCAGACGCTTCAATCTGCGCAGGCTTCGACACATGAGGTGACGAACAAGGGCTTGAGAATAACGCTGCCATGTCTTCCCGGTGAGGCCGGGACGTGCTTAGCGATCCTCAATTGCGAATTCGCCTACGGGGCCTATGTCGGGATATGGTTTGAGAGGAACTTCCTCTCTCCGTCTGTGATACATGTTCCAAGCATCGAAAGAAGTGAAAGGCACAATACTCGTGGATCGATGTGGCCCCGTGGACGATGATCCATGCGTGTCCACTAGTCCAGATATAGTATAGCGGATGTCTCAAAATCCGACCTTTTTCCGGTATCGATAACGGTCGCAACATTTTCTGCAGAAAGATCCACCTCTCAATTCTAGCACAGGTCAGAAGTACTGGCTCTCCTCCGTTAGTCCACCGAACGCTCCCGGCTGCTGACTGCAGCGCGCTTCTTCATGGCCTCCGAACCCTCTTCCAAGCCCCCTGCGACCCGCCGACCCTCAAGACCCGCACCCGTCACCGACGAAGAAGAGCGAGCGAAAGCCCAGTATGCCAAAGCCGCCGACGAGCAATACGGCCGCGGCGGACGCATTAAGACCAAAGCCGTCAAAGACAAGAAGCTCCGAGCAAATTTGAGGGCAGTGGAATCCAAGCACCGGGACGCGACGCTCCAAGCGAAGAACGGTAACACTTCCTGCTCCGCTATGTACCTTGTGTAGGGTAATAATTTTGCCCCAGCGGAGATTCTCTTAGAAAACGAAGCGGGCTTTTTGGAACCCGACCATGAGTTGGAGGTACGCTCCCCGAACGTCCCTCAATGCACACTACTTACGCCAGCTAGCGGACATACAAAGTGCGCCAGGACGAGGTGCGGCAAGCAGTTGGCGTCGAAACAGCGAAGAAGGGGTTCGAACTTCGACTACCGGATCTAGGACCCTACGATGCCTGCGAATATACGAGAAATGGAAGGGAACTCTTAATTGCGAGCAGAAAAGGACATGTGGCAACGATGGACTGGCGAGCCGGCAAGCTGGGCTGCGAATTGCAACTCGGCGAGACTGTACGCGACGCGAAATGGCTCCACAATAACCAGATGTTTGCAGTGGCGCAGAAGAAGTGTGTGTACGTGTACGGAAACGACGGCGTCGAGATACATCGGTTGAAGAAGCACGCCGAAGCCGTTCGGTTGGAATATTTGCCTTACCACTGGTTGTTGGCATCAATATCGACGGCAGGAGTTATTCGCTATACGGATACATCGACGGGTCAGATGCTCACAGAGCTCCCTACAAAACTTGGTCCTCCCACCGCTTTCTGCCAGAACCCGTACAACGCCATATTACACGCCGGACATCAAAAGGGCACTGTAACCCTCTGGTCGCCTAATTCTTCCACTCCCTTGGTCAAAATTCTCGCACATCATGGCCCCGTCCGCGCGTTAGCGGTCGACAAGTCGGGCCGCTACATGGTTTCCACATGCCAGGATCGCCGCGTCTCTATTTTTGACATCCGCAACACGTACAAAGAGTTATTTTCCTTCCACCTGCGGCAGCCAGCGCAAACAGTCACTATCTCAGACCGTAACCTTACGGCCATAGGCTACGGGACCCACGTCTCCGTCTACAAGCCCGATATCTTCTCCATGACCCCCGACTCAGAAATAAAGCTCCCGGCGCCCTACATGAACTGGGGCGGCGACGGACAAGCCGTGTTCCGCCTTCGATTTTGTCCATTCGAGGACGTGCTCGGCATAGCCCATAACAGCGGCTTCAGCAGCATTCTCGTCCCGGGTGCAGGGGAAGCAAATCCCGACAGTCTAGAGCCCGGCACGAACCCCTTCGAGAACACGCGCCAGCGCCAGGAAGCAGAAGTGCACTCCCTCCTCGAAAAGCTGCAGCCCCAGATGATCTCGCTCGATCCCAACTTTGTCGGTAATCTGAACCTCGCGTCGGAGGAGCAGCGGTGCCGCGAGCGCGATCTAGATGCGAAACCCGAGGACAAGATTGAGAAGCTGAAGAAGAAAGCTCGGGGGAGGAATAGCGCGCTGAGGAAGTATCTGAGGAAGAGGGGCCAGAAGAACGTGATTGATGAGGAGAAAGTCAGGGCGAGGGAGGCGATGCGGGCGAATGATCGCAAAATAGCGGAGAAGCTGGCAAGCGATAAGAAGAAGTATGGGCCGGCGCTTGAGAGGTTCGCTACGAAGGGATTTTGAGGGGCGGTGATCACGAATAGGCTTGAGCGGAAGGAAACGAGGAAAAAGTGATTTCTTATGCATAGCGTTTGGCGTTTTTGGTGGCTCATGGATGGGCAACTACTTCTGGATGTATACCCTTGCAGTGGACGCGACTCCCGGCTAGCTTCGGTGTCCAACGGTACGAAGGGTGGGATGGGGCCGAGCCCACGCCGCGGTCTGAAACGAAGGTATTGGCTCCGCTTTCGATTGGGGCAGCTAGCCAGGTGATCCTGTGCAGATCTAGCAAGATCGATGGACGTTGTGCTACAGGTAGAACACGAGGCAGGATGGTGAACATTTACATAAGATCTAGTCCAGCACGTAACAGCAATCAAACCCTCAACATGAAACACAAACGCCTTCACCATTTTAATGCTCTATAGAGGTATCATCTATACCATGCATACCACCGCGCAGCAAGTTCGCATGCCCCGCTCCTACCCTACGGCTGCCACATCCTTGCGGCCCTCGGCCAAACCCTCTTATAAAGACTCACAGCTACAGCATCCATGGGATTAATCTTCCCATCAAAGCTCGCCTTGAAGTAGCCATGCGTACCCAAACTCTCCTTAATAAACCCGCTCCTACCCCTCTTCGTCCATAGCGGCAGGCTCTTGAACCACTTGACGTCCTTGTCGTTGAAGAACATGTAGCGCACGGTGACGACGCGCTTGTTGATCTTGTAGGGGTGACCGGTGAGGACGATGCGTTTGGCAATGACGCGGTTGAGGGAGGGAGGGAGCGAGGTGCCGGTTGCGATGAGGCGGAGGGTGGAGGTTGGTGAAGAGACGGTTGGCTGGACGTTGGATTCGGCGCCGGAAGATGACGAGGTAGTTTTGCGTTGGAAGTAGAGAAGAGGGACGTTGCCCCAGGTTAGAGGGCCGATGAAGGTGGCGATTGATGAGTGGCCTGGGTGCAGGAAGCGGTCGAACTTGTGGACGTTGTTGGGGGTATTTCCTGCTTGGGAGAAGAGCTGAAGCTTGTTAGCAAAGCATGGGCAATGGTGGCTAAAAGGTGCTCACAGGATTGATGACCATCCGTCGGGGTCCGCACTGGACGATCATTTCCGTCTTCGACTTGATGGGTCCTTCGTATTCTGAGCTGAGGAGTATGCTGTAGTTGCACACGGTCCTCTTGTGCTCATGGCGAAGCAAAGAAAATAGCGCCATCGGCCTCGAGCCTTGCAATGTGAGCGGGACACCACGAAGATGCACATTGACCCTTGTACCAGGCCTGACGCCACCTGCCCAAGCCTCGCGCATGAACTTTGTCGCTGTTCGTTTGTAGTCCGAAATCTCAAGTAGACGAGGCCATTCGTCAGGCTCGTATGGCTTATCCTCCTCAGTCTCCCATACGCTGGTCTTCAAGCTCTTCAGCCCACGGTATCTGATGAGGCGCTCTTGCGCATTGACGTTGGGATGAAGTTCAATCTCGTCCGGGAACTCTAGATCCTCTTCTTCCTCCGCCTTTCTCGACTTCCGATAAGCCTCGATCTGCTCCGCCTCGTCCTCTGGTGACGGGTCGAGAAACATCTCTGACTGCGGATATTCCGAGGGACCGCCCTCCGTCATTGCTCGGCCATCGACGTCCATACCTTCCACGCCATCCGCAGGATCGAACGTCTCGCTCTTGCCTTGTTCTTCCACGTCTTCCATGTCAAAGTCTTCCAGATCGGAGCCGGAGTCAGACACATCATCAATATACCATGCGCTTTGGTACTTGCTGGTCCCCTTCGGCAGCCGCTTCCGGCGCGCCGGTGCTTCTTCCTCCTCTTCGTCTGAAAAGTAGTGGTGGTCGTCTAACAGGACTCCTTTTCGCTCGGAAGGTGCCATGGACGGGGCGTAGCTGATCGCGTCCTCCATGATCGTCTCCTCGGGAGCAAGCTCCGCTAGATCATCTTGATCGTCGCTTGGCCTTTCCAACACATTGTCACCCTCCGAATCGATGACCATGCTCTCTTCTTTTCCTTTCTTCCGGACTTCGAGAGGCGCTGCTGTGATCTTGTCGACCTGGAAATCGCCCCAGTCTCCAACCTGAACAAGTCTGTCCGCCTTCAGCCCCTGGCCCCTCACAATTCCCGTCAGAACGACTTCGCCAGTTCCATCTTCCGTGACAGCAGATTTGCCCTGAGGCCATTCAATATCCTCGACGAACATATAACTTCTTTGCTCGCGCCATTTGACCCCTTTGGTTGTTGTGGTGCAGAGTGAACGGACAAGGTTGGAGGCTTCTTGTCTGGAATCGAGGGAGAAAACACGCTCCGTGGACGGTAGCCAGTGCGTGATATAGGACTTTAGCGACGAAATGACCTGCGGCCTCCGTTTTGCGGGTTCGATTGAGTCGAGCGCTTGTACAACGGTAAAGCAATTCGAGATTCCTTGGCTCTCAACTGCCTTCAATATCAACTCGCCTTCTTCGTCAACCTCCTCTTGCCCGGACAGCACAAAAATCACGAAGTCGGCTACTCGGCAAGCATCCAACGATGCCAGTAGGTCGCGTTGCACGACCAGGTATTGGAGCTTCTGCTTGAATCGGTCGACGTTTGTCCGCGTCCATCCGGCCTCTGGCACCTCCTCTTCGATCTCCAAGCAGGTGTTCAGGCTTCGTACAGCGGCGGCGGCAGAGACGTCCCCACAGAGCGGTACGACAGCAACCATCCTTGGTGCTCCATCCTTGCCAGCAAATATGTTTGTCGCTCTCGCGTGCTCGTGATCTTTGTTCAGGCGCATCTGCTTCGCGCGATTTCGGCGGTCAAATTTCGACATGACGTGCTGGTGCGGCGTCTTTCGGCTTCCTCGTTCGAAGCTTTCTACTTTGCCTACAGAATGAGTTAGGAGCGCTAGAATGAGGATTGGAGAGAGGGCGCACCTTTTGACTGCTCCTTCAGCGAACTCTTGCTGGCATGGCGGGACTTGAAGGGTTTCTGGGCCTGCTTCGTGGTGCTGCGGTGGTGGTGCTGTTGGGCAACAATGGGGGCCATGTTGCTGTTACCGCCTGCTTTGAACCTGAAGGGAAGAGACGCCACTTTGACTTGCGGTTGCGGAAATCAATGTCGCTCTTTGCGGGAGGCGGAGGGGTACCATAATTTTTGTGGCCGCTTATCGATAGAAGTCTTGGCAGCTTCGGAAGTGGAAGTGGCGTACGTCCGTGCGTCGAGACATCATCCTAACGGGGTTAAGCCGCGTTATTGTTGTCCATTGCACTTCCCGTCATCATTATATAAGTCATCTTCTCGACGGCTTGTGCAGCCTCGGAACGTATTAAGACTCAATTCACTTGGGATTGACCTTTGGCTTCTAAACTCTACCCCTCTCATGCGACGCCGCGCCCTGCGCAACACCGAACGCGGCGGTACACATTAGCAACTGTCAACACTTCAGCATGCCGTTGATCTTTACACGTTGAAGACCTTTATGAATGGTTCTCCAGAACCCATACTAGGATAGCTGCAATATGTACCATGACGCCGAGGCACGCTCTCCCGTCCACGGATTGGGAAGATGCGTTGCACTCCCCTCTCCCGTTCCGTCACTTTATACGACTTCTCAGTCTCTCTCCACCCTATCAAGGCACTACAGTCCTAGGTTGCATTTGGCTAGTATGATGGAGCAGACCTCGAATGACTAGGCAGCAATTCGCCATACAGATTCCTGATTTTGCGGTCAGCATCGCTATTAATATTATGGAAGGCATTACGAGCGAACATGACCCAGAATGCCGCAAGTCTGTATGTCTTCTCTGAGATCATATCACCGGCCATACGACAAGAGCATGGATTAGGCTACACTTCTCTAGCACCTTCTACGCGGCCGCTGTCGGACTGTTTGTGCTCTTCTTAATGCGGAAGGCACGTCGGCGGCAAAGTACCCAGATAGACCGACAACGCAAAACACACCCGTCTCATTCCGCAAGCCAACAGTCTCACTTATACGTCAATCGTTCCGTGGATCTACTCACATCTCTATTAAATCTATCCGTGATTGGCTCCGCCCTACAAACGACCCTCACCAGCTCCGAAGCTTATAGACCGCTCGGTAGGCGTCAACCGAGCCTCCGCCGCTTCGGCCCTCACTTATCCTCTTTTTCCTTCACCGCCGATTGGCGCCTTAAGCACAAGTAGCTAACTACCTCCAGTCCTCCATTTCCCGTCTACCTACCACACCACGCTTCGGAAGCCTTCCCGCACCACTGTCTCCAACAGTCCTGATCCCCCGCACAGCCGCAGCCACCGACGAAGCCAACGCTGCTCACCATTCACCACCATGGCCAATCGCAATAAGAGAAGCCAAGCATACGATCCTGCCGAGATGGCAATGTGAGTGCGCTTCCTAGCTGCACGGAAGCTTCGGCCTGGACGAGGATTGAAAGACTGACAACATGGCAGGCTCAAGGGTGTCCCACTTCCTGACAAGTACGTTCCGCCCGGTACCCTCGCCGCGATATGGCCGCCACCTACCCTGCTCAGATCAATGGTGGATGCTAATGACGCTGCAGGCTCAAGTGCTCACGCTGCAACAAATTCCTCAATCACGCCAACTTCTCCGCTAAGCAACTCACCGATGCTCGACGGTCCGTCAAGCTCAATGGCGTCAACGCGCGGTACAAGATCAACTGCCAAAAGTGCACCGGCAAACAGGTGGTGGAAATTGAGTGTACCATGTGCCACAAGACCAAGGGACTGGAGGAGTTCGCCAAATCGCAGCGCAAGAAGCCAGACAGCGCGGTAAGTACTAATACTCAGCTAGCTGGGGCCTTGCTGATCTGTTCACAGAAATGCTATGCCTGCGTGGACGACCAGCTGGCCCAGGATGCCGTCGAGGACGAGGCTTACGAGGAACCGCACAAGGCCTTCATTCCTGTCGAGCACTCCGCAGGCAACTACCCGGAGTACTGGACCTCATCTACTCTAACCAATCCGTCCGAAGCTGTAAGTGGAAAGGATCCATTACCGTGGGATGACGTGCGTTGATGAAGTTAGGGCGACTTCGACGACTACCGTGCCGATGACGGCGACGAGGGCGGCATCATCTTCTCTGACAACTTCCGCAAAATGTCCCTGAACGGTTCCATCACTAACACCCTCATCGAGTCAGAATATGATCTGAGTAGCCAGAACAACGACAAGGACGGCTGGAACACGGTGGAGTCAAAGTCCTGGCGCTCCAAGTCAACCACAGCCCCTAGCGCCAGCTCTGGGTTCGATGCAAACAAGTACGGCAAGCCGCAGAGTCGTGCTGCGAGCGGCTCCGTCACCTCCTCCGTTCGTTCCTTCAGCTCTGGCTACGCGGAGCGCTCGGACACTACGTCGTACAAGAATGGCTGGGCTAAGATCAAGGCATATGTACGTGTTCCAGGTATACTATTTGTCGTTCAAGCTAATTCATTGGCAGAAGCCTTCAGCTGAGCAAGAGAGGGCTGCGGCTTCGGCTCCGGAAGCCAACTGGGAATCCTCCTCCTCCGAGGAAGACGACGACGATGACGCCGACGACGCTGAAAGCGACGGGTCTGACGCCGAGATCTGAAGAGCAGCACAACGGTATCCATGATTTGACAAAAGGTGGCATCTCATTGTCTTCACTCATCTTCACAGACATGCTGCGGTATTGCGAATCGGGGGATATGGGGAGTTTTCGGTCTTTTACAACTCGGGGAAAGGGTTTCAGGCCGGTCATCTTCTGCATGAGGGTTTCCCGCCCTGTGGCACTGACTGATCGGTTTCCCCGAATCTATTCATGAAGGCATAGACAAAAGCTTCCTTTTGTAGGGTAAAGCAATGAAAGCAATTGAGAAGTTCCTTATGACCAATGGCCGCACGACTCGGATAATCGTCATCTCCATATGCGGCACCTTACGTTGTCTGGGCCACACCTCGGTGGTGCGTGATTCTACGGAGGTGGTTACCCTGGACGAACTGGCGAAGCCAGCGGCCGTTCAGAATTGGATTGCGGGCTTGCGGCATTGGTTAGAATATTTTGCAGTCTCGAGCTTCGTAGTCGTATGTAGCCCGTCCGTATGAAAGGAGAAAGGCCAAGTGTTCCTCCGGTCTTGGTCGGCGTCGAGCCGCAGTGCTTTGAGTGAAACGAGTAGTGTTTTGCGACCCGTCTCCCCATCGTCCCGCTCTCTTGCACCTGCAGCGACCGAGGATGTCAAGCGACTGGAGGAAGGGCTGTGGGGAATGCGATTATCCGAAAATGCAATGGACTTCTAAGAAAGATCTCTGCTGACCTTATCATTGTGTTCTTCTGGGTTGCGTCTTATACCTATGATGCTACCTTCCTCGTGAAAGCGCGAGGGTCTTGTTCGTACGGAAGCAGCACCCCACCCACCGATCATCTAACCTCGCAACCCCCTACCGTTCTATAGCTCCGCACTCCATCACCCAACTCTGTTTGAGCCTTGTTCTGGGACCTTGTTCTGGGACCTTAAGGCTCCTGTTCAGAAAGCAGATGGCGCGAACAGGATATGACATTGCGTCCGATGACGCGAAATTTTCACGTGTGGTTCCGCACGCTAGTTAAATTTGTGCAAATCTTGTAACGTACTTCACCATCGAACCGGTCACCCCATCGAACAACCCAAAAATGCCAAGCCCCTACCAAATGCCACCATCTCTATCATGACGCCCTCCACAAACGCCCAATCGACTTCAGACAAATCCCGGATACAGCTTGCGCTCCAGGCTATTCAACAGGATCTAGAGCTAAGCTTGCGGCGCGCTGCAGCTCTCTATAACGTACTGCGAGAGAAAGTTCGCAGTTAATACAACGGAGTCACTCTACAACGCGAAAAGACACCTAATCGAACAAAGCTTACTACAAACAAAGAGCAGGCGATAGTCGAGCATATACTAGACCTAGACGCGCGAGGATTCGCCTCTTAGCTTGCTGCTATTTAAGATATGGCTGATAAGCTGCTTACTAAGCGGGGTAGGAAGGTAGTTAGCTAGCACTAGCTAAACCGCTTTGTTGCGCGCCGTTCTAAGCTTAAAACACAGCTTAATCGCAAGTACAACTATTAGAGAGCAAAGTAAGAAGATCCTGCGATTATTTAGGCGTAGTTTAACCTAGTAGGTAATACAAAGGCGAAGTATAGTAACGTACTTTACCATCGAACCGGTTATATCGAACAACCCACGATTTCTTGGCAAGGAAAATCAACAAGAATTTACGAGTTTTTCTTAAATAACTAAGCGAAACCTTACTATTTTTCTATAAAAATTTATATATATATTCTTTATAGTATATTACACCTTATAGTAAAGTTACACTAAGATATATTACGTAATTAAAAAGCTATACGTATTTTACTAACTTTTAAGAAAAAACCTAGTTTACTTCTAGTAAGTACTAGTAAACCTCTATAATAATCTATAAAACTTATAGTATATAGTATCTATAACGTAATAAAGGTTTCTAGAAAACTTTTATATAGCTAGCTCTTCTAGGTATAGCGTAATAAGAGGTAGAAGTTTAAAAAAATCTTTCTAGAGTTTTCTTTTCTAACTATAGATATATATAAATAATCTAGCTATATAAAGTTATATACTATAAGATTATATAAACTATAAGTCTTCTATATATTTAGAAGTAATAATTTTAAAATAGTTTTAGTATATTTCTCTCTTTCTATACTATACTACTAAAAAGACTTTACTTTTATATAACTACTTAAAGCTAGTATATTATTAGTTAATAAGCTCTATATAGTTAAAGCCTACTATAGTTTATAAAATAATAAGTTTATATAGCTAGATTAACTATATATATATATAGTTAGAAGAGAAAACTCTAACGAAATTATTTTTCTAACTTCTATCTCTTATTACGCTATACCTAGAAGAGCTAGCGCTATAGAAGTTTTCTAGAAACCTTTATTAGGTTATAGATACTATATACTATAAGTTTTATAGATTATTATAGAGATATAATAGTACTAACTAGAAGTAAACTAGATTTTTTCTAAAAGTTAGTTAAATACGTATAGCTTTTTAATTACGTAATATATCTTAGTGCAACTTTAGTATAAGGTGTAATATACTATAAAGAATATATATATAAATTTCTATAGAAAAATATTAAGGTCTCGCTTAGTTATTTAAGAAAAACCTGTTAATTTTCATTGATTTTCCTTGCCAAGAAATCGTGGGGGGTTCGTTTGTCTGGGGGGTTCGTTTATCAAGTACGTTAGTTTTAATAGTTTTACTAAAAGGTAATAAATCTAGCGCCGCAGTGTTATCTTAGACTTCGCAGCTCTTAACAATCTATCACCTGTGTTCTAAATACAGCATGAGTATCCATGGACTAAGCGCTCACTTTTTTCCTTGGGTTAGTCCGAGAAGCGCTAGCACATGGAAGAGCGTTCTGGGCGTTTACATCTCTCGTCGCTCCTTCTCTTTGACATTTGCCGGAACATATCAGATGGATCAGTTTTCCCATATCTGCGATGTTGATGCTGAGCCTTTGCATCGCTATCGAAAGGGTGGCTATCACCCTATCGGTCTAGGAGATCTCTTGAAAGATGGGCGGTACAAAATACTGCACAAATTAGGCTGGGGTGGTTACTCGACAGTCTGGGCTGCAAGAGATCGGAGGTCTTGCCTTTCGCTACCCCTTGGTAGATGCGAAGCTTACAAATTGCCAGGGAACAACGATATGTCACCGTAAAGATCTCAGTCTCAGAACGAGGAGAACGAAACCGGGAATTCAAAGTCTTACGTGCTATAGCAGCTATTCGACCCGAGCAGCCTGGCTCTCGGCATCTAATGCCAATGCTGGACCACTTCCAGCTTGATGGTCCAAACGGAACTCACGACTGCCTCGTGCTTGAGCTGTTGGGGCCAAGTGTCCCTGATCTGCTTGATGCGCGCTTTCGCGGCGAGAGACTTCCAGGAAAACTTGCAAAAAGCATCGCGAAACAGGCTCTTCTCGGCCTGGACTACTTGCATCAACAAAATATCGGACATGGAGGTAGGCTAGCATTCCTCCGCTTTTCAGCTGACCAGTCGCTCACGCATGTTAGATCTGCATACTCGCAACTTAATTTTCACTATCCCTCCAATACATTCCCTACGTGAAGAAGAGTTCTTCCAGAAACTAGGAAAACCCGAAACCGGATTGCTCAGAAGAAACGACGGAAAGCCGCTAGAGCCCGGCATGCCCAAGTACCTTGTCAGGCCCACTTCCTATCCGGCAGTTCTCTCGTCTTTCCATCCGATCAAAATTGTTGACTTCGGCGAGTCGTTCTTGAGCAATGACATTCCTGACACGCTTCACACACCGCTTCCTGTTCGTGCACCCGAGATCATATTCGGAGATAAGTTGGATCATCGCGTGGACTTGTGGAGTATGGGCTGTATGGTGAGTTCAGATCTTGAAGGAACACGTATAGGCAACGAGCACCGCATTAGCCGCAACTTAAAGGGAAACTTACATATTTTGATAGCTTTTCGAGCTCGTAGTCGGCCAACCGCCGTTCGACAGCTTCATGACAACGCCCACGATACTTGCCCGCCAAATGCTAGAGATGGTCAGTGACGAACTGCCAGAGCGTTGGCAAGAAACATGGCGCGCCATGGACAGCGCATCACGCGGGGAGAAATCCGGTTATACGCTCCAAGAATGGCTGGAGGAAATGTACTTTGACGGGGAGAGGAACGAGGACTTGACTCGGAAAGATATACTCAAAGTAGGCGAGCTTGTTCGAAAGATGCTACGGTTTGAGCCTTCCATGAGGGCGTCGGCGAGGGAGATTCTTCAGGATTCTTGGTTCAAGAGAGAATAGTACAACACCAAGATAGATACGGGCCCAACTGTGCCTCAAACTAGAATGTACATTCAAGCAACACTCCTCCTTCCTCGTCGGAATCCTCGTCAGTGCTACAAGAGACAGGCTGTAGCTTCTGCAATGATTTGTCATGCTGGTTACAATCAACAGAATCGTAGGTGACAATCTCCCTTTCCACGTCCGGGACCGTAGGCAGAAAATCAGCCAACTCTGTGATTCTCGATCCTTCTTCGCTTCCAACCGCGCGTCCGTTAAGAGCAATAGCATCCTCGTCCGTGGAAAGTGGGTCGGTGTCATCTTTCAACGGCCCTTGCTCTGGCCTATGCAAAACGGATTCCGTGATTCCAGTGATTGAATCGGGGTGCCAGGCTTTTGGCGCGGCTTTTTCATCAATCTGCCGCAGAGCCTCCTTTCGAATGTCTTGGGTCATGGCATTCAGAATGTCTCTTTGGCGTCTCTGGCTAATAATACCGTCTTCAGAGTTTGGATCGGGCGGTCGCCAATTCAAGTATATCTTGCGATGAGAGGTTGGCTCTACGAAGTGGCCCGGATGGTTTCGGAAGTAGAGAAGGCAGCAAAAGCACGCCGGCTTGCTACACGCGATGTATGGGTCACCGGCCGCAAAGGAGAATTTATTAGCAAAGAAATGCTCCAGGACTTGAATCTCAGCGTGAACGCGCGGTCTCAAATTGTGGTCCGTGTAACTCGCGAGAAACCGTCCAGATAGTTGGTACTTAACGTCCATCTCTATGAGGGCTTGTTGATAGCGGTCAAGGTCTGGAGACTTTGCGGGTAACATGCGGACTATAATGCTTTCTAGCCGTGTCATTGCGTCGGTTGGAGGCAGCGCGGATTTGGCTGGAGTAGGGATACTGCGGACTTCAAAGTCGTAGAGCAATTCCGAAAGTCTGGATGCACAAGAGAGTAGCGTGTCGACCGCTCTTATGTGATGTGCAAGTCGTCCGATGTAATGCCTTAGTAAACCAAAAGCGTGGTGTATGGCGTCTTCGTTACTCTTGTAGGTAGGTTCCATGCTCAGTTTTGCTAGTGTGCGCATGAAGTCAGACTTCCGGTTTTCGTACGCGAGACGGCACAAGTCTATGGGGCTAAGTTGGCACTCCCAAATTTGTAGCCATTCAGCAAGGCCAGTTACTAAAGAGTGGATGTCAGCATCCTTGGGATTGCTGGACATATGCCCATCTACGAAACGTACCATCCTTTCGTTCTGTTTCGGCAAGATACCCTTGGCACCTTCGCAGCAACGGGCTTAGATGACTCCTGTATTTCTTGATCCTTGGACTTGCAAAGTGTATGCAAAGTGTAGCTATATCCACTGGCCCTTCCGGTGGCAACTGGGCTGACTCGTCTGACACATGTTTTAATCTGGCTAGGAGTGACCGTAGGAACGGTATGATTTTCCTCCTCGGACAGGAGTTCGAAGCCACCCAAAAGATATACCGTTGCGGGGTGGATTCCAGTCCAATAGCCGTGACCGTGTCACCGCCTTTGTCGTAATCGCATGCGTACGCCAGTTCGCTAAGGAATTTCCGTCTCAACTCTTTGAGTGGCAGGTGAGAAACATTCTCTTGGGTGGAAAGTACAGCACATGTATGCTCGCCCCTCGTTCTGCCTAGCGTGTATAACAGGACCAGTGGCTCATAGAAACGACTCAGTTGGCGTTTATGGGGGTCAAGGCGAGGTTTCGAGGACATCGGGGAACGAAGCTCCGTGGAGGATCCAGTGTTTGTTGAATTCGTTCGACGTTTGGTTCGTTTAGCCATTATCGCCGTACGAGACCTTACCCCCTCGCCGTGGTTCTGGTGACACCCTGTGCTCTTCTCTTAATATTGGCGTCTTTTGAGTCCTTTTGTGCGTAGGCGTAGTCAGCATAACCTCTATAGGCTGGTGACTTAGAACGAGAAAAATCAATTAATCAATCAAACCAGGACCGCGCAGGCATATATATGTTGACCACCGAAACGCTTATCACACCCTACTGGGACCTCAAATCCATTTGCACATTAGCATTATTAATCATGGTGGGATGTCTGGCGCCATTCCTCGTCGTGATTGGCAAGTTCCCTACCGATGCATGCTCCGTCGAGTCACCACGCTGTATATGGTCCGCGATAATGCGTTTTCGTCAGCCGATAGCATGCCAGCAGGTAACACGCTGCACAAATTGGGGCTTGCATGGAGTGTCTCCATTTGGATCCCCGCATAGCGTGTTCGCCAATGATGATATAGCAGCTTGGGAAGGCTTTTCCGCATCTTTCATAAGTGGTCGAGTCTGCGGTAGCCACGTCAGCTTATTCATGACCGCTAACTTTTACCTTCACCGGTCGCCGTTCTATAAGTCTAGCCTATCGAAATTCGTCACATTTTATCCTGAGCCTTGAGATATCCTCGGCGAGCACCTTAACTTTAAGCTAGACAGCGGTTAGAGATTATAGCTCTAGTAGAAGAGCCTAAGTTCTAATGCAGTTGGTACTATTAGTACCTAGGCCTCTTACTATCTTAAATAAGTTATTAACGATAATCGAAAAGAGCGAAAGTCTTACGAGATTAGGTGTGGTCTTTCGGAGTGAAAGCGCGCTACAGTGAGAGCAAAAAGGGGAAGCGCTAAACCGAATCAGCCATCCATTGCCACCACGTGACCGCGCGCTTGCACGAACGCGACGCTTTTCTCTCGGCCCCGCTCGCTGGCCTCTCCTTTCTCCACAGCCCAGGCCCAACACTGCAGCACCCCAGGTCCCCGCGACTCTTTCAACCTTCGGCGAAGCGACTCCTGCGTGAGACTCAGCCACAATGTGAGGTCCGGCGAGGCTCAACATCTGAGAAAGTCAACTAACCGCGGCTTAGGTCTGCACGACGTCCCAGAGGTGCAGGTATCCGTGGGCCCCACTCTGCGCTGACGGATTTCCTTGCGGTGAGTAACCTCTGCATCAATGGTGCCTATAAACCTCTCTGACCACCTGAATTAGGCCAACAACATCTCCGCCCAAGAAATCCGCGATTCGTACCGCCAGCGCCTTGAACGAGCCGAAGCCGAAGCCGCCCAAGCCGCCGCTGAGGCTGCCGAAAATGGCGAAGGGCCATCCAATGCCCAAGAGGAGGAAGACCTGCAGGCAGAATCGTCTGCCATGGCAGCTGAGCGCTCTCGCAAGCGAAAGCGCAACCAGGAAGATGCTATCGCCAAGATAAAGAAGGGCAAGGAGGCTAAGAAGAAGGCGAGCAAGAAGAAGAAGCGAGGCTCTGATGATGAGGACGATTCGGACTTCGAGGATATGATGGACATGTACAAGAAGGCGAAGCCGCTACCTGGCCAGCTGGAGAACTGCGAGCTGTGCGGAAAGCGCTTTACGGTCACGCCCTACAGCAAGGCGGCGCCGGATGGTGGACTCCTGTGCACAAAGTGCGGGAAAGAGATGGCGAAGGAGGCTAAGGCTACGGAGAAGGCGAACAAGCCGGTCGTACGCAAGGGCAGGAGGAAGATCGAGAGCAACCGTCTGGACGGCTTAACGTTCCGTGGAGCGAAGACGCTGCAGACGCTTTGTATCGAGAAGCTGGCGAACCACGCTGAAGATATCGATGAGTTTGGCGTGATGCCGGAGAACATCATGAACCGGCTCAGCGAGATCTTCTCCAAGAAGCGCGCTATGAACTCGACGACGTTCAAGCTCTTCCTGCAGCCTGATATGGATACGGTGGCTATCCACGAGGCAGCTTGTAAGTCCTGTCCCACGTTGCTCATTGGAGCGTATGAATCGCTAATATGGGCATAGATCTCGAGACAGAGGACTTCGATCAGATCTTTGCCGTCGTCCCCAACATCAAGAAGCTCTCCCTCCGCCACTGCTGCCAGTTCAAGGACAGCAACGTCGACTACATGATCGAAAAAGCCAAGCATCTCACCGACATCCAGTTGCTTGGTGCCAATCTTGTCTCAAACGACAAATGGATCGATCTCTTCATCGCCCGTGGGCACGACCTCAAGGCTCTCAAGGTCGAATGGCTAGATGCCGCCTTTGATGACCAAGCTGTGGAAGCTCTCACCACCTTCTGTCCGAACCTCGAGCGCTTGAAGCTGGAGCGCTGCAAGCAGATTGGCCCTGAGAGTATCGACGCCATCGCGCACCTAGAGAAGCTGGAGCACCTTACCTTGCGCTACCAGAAAGAAATCCCGCGCGAGCGCCTCGTTAACTTGATCGCCCAAGTCGGCGCCAACCTGCGCACGCTCTGCCTGGAGAACTTCTTGGACAGCAACGAGGATCCGTCCGACGACATCCTCCAGACCATCCACGATACCTGCCGCCACCTCACCAAGCTCCGCTTCACCGAGAACCACGAGTGCTCCGACGCCGGCTACGTCAACCTCTTCACCGACTGGGATAACCCGCCGCTCCGCTACGCCGACATAAACAGCACCCGCGACCTGGACAACAGCAACCCCGAGGGCCCGGAAGACTTCCCCATCGGCCTCGCATCCGCCGGTTTCCACGCCCTAATGCAGCACTCCGGCCAGAAGCTCGAATACCTCGACATCGCCTCCTGCCGTCACATCTCGCACGAAACCTTCGCGCACATCTTCGACGGCAAGAAGCAATATCCTTGCCTGCGCGAGATCAACGTCTCCTTCAACCCCGTTGTCGACACCACAATCGTCGCCGGCATCTTCCGCAGCTGCCCCCGGATCAAGAAAGTCGTCACCTTCGGCTGCTTCGAGATCAAAGATGTGATTGTCCCGCGCGGCATCGTGCTCATTGGCGCGCCGAAGGCCCACGATGCGATTGAGCAGTTTGGCGATATCGTGATGGACTTCCAGAAGGAGTTGCAGAGGGAGATGCAGCGGGATTTGGAGAGGGGGATGAATCGCCTCGTTCCTGTTATGTCGTAGATTGCACGAACGCAGAAAGAAGGGATAGGGGGTTTAAGATGTTTATCTGGAGTTTGGGACGTTAACGACGCTTCATGGTTCGAGAGGGAGGAATGGCTGCTATGGAGAAAACATCATCGAAAGGCGAGCTTATGGTAACTCATGGGATCGCAGGGGGTTCTTCGATATCTAGGTCATGGCACATAACATAATCGTTCTTCATTATGGTAGAATCGATACGTCTCGTCAAACCGCTATCTGCTTGTTTATGGATGACGCGACGTTAACCTCTTTCAGACATCCACCCCCGCCGGACGACCAAAACTCCGGCGTCCATGTTCGGATGACGGATATCGAGCAGATAGGAAGGGCCGAGAACATCAACACCTACCTGAGACTGCACTAGGCATGTTTGACGTTTTGTTTTAACAGCGCGTACAGTGATATCTGTGACAATATTGGTGGTTCAACCACAGAGTAAACGCCATAACGGACATCATCACGGAGGCGCGAATCAAGTCACATCGCAACAGACTGGGTATCATTGGGAACATGCTCACCGAGGTTGACAGGCAACTCAGTTGAGCCGTGCATTGGAAGTATCATCGACTCATTTCGCCATATGCCATGTCCGATCCCATTTTACGATACAGCAAAAGCCCGACATGAAGACGACTCCCCGTCCCGTCCTCCGCTTCTCTCGCAAGCATAGAGACGCTTAAGAGGGAGGAGCACCACGTCCACGCCCGAAGCCACCACGGAACTCAGGCTTGAACTCGCCGGGAGCACCCTCGCCCTTCTCACCGGCATCACGTCGTCGGTATCCCTCGCGGCCGCCGCCACGTCCACCACCACGGCGCTCACGGTCGTCGCCGCCCATCATGCCTCGCGGAGGAGCGTGCGTGCGCTGCTGCTTGATGTGCGTCTGAGGCACGATCTCGGCGGGGAGGTGCAGCCATTCACGGAGATAGTCGAGGCCTTCGGGGGTCAGGGTGTAGTAGTAGTACTGCCACGAGAAGCGAGTCTTGAGGTAGCCGCGGGAGGTGAGCGACTGGCCTGCAATTTGGTTAGAGGGGCACACTCTGTCTAGGCGGGTTGGATTCGAGAAAGAATACTGACAAGCCTTTATGACATAAAGGTTCTTGGTGTCGATATCTCCATGCTTCGGCAGATTGAAGTCCTTCTTCGCAACGAGTACGCCCTCTGTAGGTGACCGTGTGTCAGCCTGTCCTTATAGTGCAGCATGAAAGCCGCGAGAATGTACGTTTTTGTGCCATAGCCATGGCTCGAAAACTAGTGTATACTAACCGCGGAAGATATACCTAGAAGCATAGTGTCAGCAAGTCCAATTGAATGACGAGTGGTGAAAACAGGAGTAGTGGACGCGAGGTGGAATCTTGAAAATTCCGAGCAAAATGCAGTCTCGATTGCGCCGTTGCGTCAAGTGCTGTAGAGGATAACTAACTCGTGGATCTTCTTGCGATCAGCCTTGGGGATAAGCATCTTGACGGCTGTAGACGGTCGGTGATGCTGTGTCGGTGTCCGGTTGTGGTCGATGAGGAGGAAGTTCGAACAGAGACGATAATTGATGGTGTGGAAGATCTGCGCCAAGCCTTAGCCGAGCGCACGGGCCCAATGCTCCAGCCTTAATCTTTCGCAGACTCCGTCTTCTCTCTTCCTCCATCACCACAATCACACACCACCTCTTGCTCGCGTGCAACACAGCTGTTGCCTCCCAACAACCGCTTGGCTCCAAATCATAGCTCTCTGCACCAGATACTGTCTCCACGAGCTCCGGCACTATCCTGCAACATGGATTCCGCCACTGTTCAATCACCCGTCACCATCATCGTCAACAGCCTCCGCGGCCAGAACATCGCATTCGCGACCTCAAAGGACGCTCCTTTAACCTCCATCTATGATACCCTCTATGACCGCGCGCCATGGATACAGAACTCATCCTACATTCTAACCACCAACGCCCGCCGCGCAGTCCGCCATGAGGCCGCACCCATCTCTTCACTACTCTCCTCACCATCCGATACGTTCCTCCCGCTTCGTCTGACTGTCCCGCTATGCGGTGGCAAGGGCGGCTTCGGATCCATTCTGCGGGCTCAAGGTGGCCGCATGTCCAGCCGCAAGAAGAAGCAGAACGGCGACGCAAATGCCTCATCACGAAACCTTGACGGACGACGCCTGCGCACCGTCGCTGAAGCAAAGGCGCTCGCTGAGTACCTAGCTATCAAACCCGAGATGGAGAAACGGGAGAAGGACGAGCGCCGCAAGCGATGGGAGGACATCGTGGCCAGCACCGAGCGCAAGCAGGAGGAATTGCTGAATGGCAGAAGCCAGGCTCGACTGGACGGGAAGTGGATTGAGGACAAGGAGGAGGCGGAGAACAAGACGCGAGAGGCTATTGAGAAGATGCTGATGGCTCAGCGGGAGAGCTCCGAGGAGGAAGAGGTAGAAGAACCTGCGAAAGTTGCGTCATCGTCGAAGCCTGCACCACAGCGGGCGATGTTTGGGTGGGATGACGAGGACGATGAGTTCATGAGTGATAGCGAGGAGGAAGAGGAGGTGTCAGAGGAGGATAAACCCAAGTACGAGGGCAAAGGGAAGGGGAAAGCGGCATGAATTGGCTCCTTCAGTACACTGAGCAGTTGATTTATTCAAGCGGCGTTTATTGGAGGTATTTTCAGGCGTTCAAATGCGATACCCAAGGAAAGCCGTACTTTGAGAGGCTTAATCTATGTTTTTCTACTCATACAATATTCCCACGCATGTTTCTTCTCAACACCTCCCCTCCTAATCTCCCTCCAACACTATCCTAACCATCCATACCCATTCCTCACGCCCCAATGCTCCGATCCATATCCCTCTCCCCACCGTACCCCTGCTCCCTCCTCTCCTGCGCCGCATCGCCACCTTGCTCCAACGCCTCCGTACCCCCGAATCCACCTGTATACAGCCCCTGCATTAGCACCCCTCTCTCATCGCCATCCGATCGCATAACATACCTTCCTCGCCCGCCTCCCCCGTCGCCGCATCCGTCTTCCCGCCCATACCGCCCTCCTGAATGCTCTGCCCATACCGCATTTTCTCCGCGGGCGTGACGCTCTGCGTGTTCGGCGCGTTGGAGGCCGCTTTGTGCGCGTGCGCGGGGGGAGATGCGGTGCTCGTCGCTGGGTCTGAGGGGTGGGGGGATGCGGTGTTAGCAGAGAGGGGAGGGGGTGAGGTGTGGAGGGGTGGCGTACCGCCCATTTGGCCGGGCTGCTTGCTGGGCGGGTCGACGTGCGTGTGGATGCCTTCGTACTGGGTTTGCTCGCCGCCGGGCTCGGTGGGGATGAGGTTGGATGACATGGTGGAGGGATTCGAGCTGGAATTGAGACTTGAGAATTGAGGGGAAATTGGGAGGAGGGGAGAGATTGGGATGTTACAGGATCAATTGATGTGGTTTGTGTTGTTGAGCTTAAAGGTGTTGGAGAGCGAGGGAAGCTATGCTATGGGATGACGTCAACTAGCGAACGCCTCGAATGGCTGGACGCGGACCGTCTCAACAATTGAACTCCCTCAACGCCTTCCTGCCAGACATTTACTGAAATTTCCGATACATCTGTGCTTGATAGCCTTGTGGCCTCCTGCTCAGTCAAACTCAACACCCATGAGGAAACTGCGGATGTTAGCCGCGATCCAAGCCGTGGTGGAAACAACACACACCTCTCGTATATGCGCATATACTTTGCGACGAAAGCCTCGAGATGGAAGATGACCTTGCTTCCCGTCCTGCACCTATGCTCGTAGAAGGCCGCCCACTTGATCACCTCCGGCTTGAGCGCGTCGTCCGTCTTGGGTATCAGCTTCCACGTCAGCGTCTTTATGATGGTCGTTGCGTCGATGCAGTGCGACAGGAGATCGTAGAGCGAGGCGCGGACTTGCAGTAACCGCGCTGGACTGCGTTCTTCGACGATCTGGTTTGCGATTTGCGCGATGAGGGCTTCCCAGTCGGGCGGTGGGATATGGGTCGAGTCTGTGACGGTTTCGCTGCAAACGCGTTAGCCTTGTGCGCCCCTACCGGCGGGCTTCGAGGTAGAAGACACATACTTCTGCGCATGAACCGCCTCAAACATCAACAACGCCTTCCTCAAATTCCGCCCACTCTCCCTCGCAATCCTCTTGTTCAGCCCCTCCACCTCCTTCCACCCCTCCTTCTTCCCCACCACCCTCAGCACCCCGCAAATCTCCCCCTCCGTCGGCGCCGCAACCCTCACAAGCAACGTGCGACTGCGAATCGGCGCAATAATATTACTCGTCGAGTTCGCCAGCAGAATGAGCCTCAAATTCGGGCTATACTTCTCCATCGTCCTGCGCAGCGCCGCTTGCGCATCCCGTGTCAAGTGGTCCGCCTCATTGATAACGACGACCTTGAAGCGCTGTCTCGCGCCGAGGTCGACCTGCTGTGTCTGCGCGACTTCCTTGAGCAGGTCCTGGATGACGACGCGGTCGTAGTTTCCGACGTCCGAGGGCGTGATTTCGAGGTGGTAGACGGAGGCGACAATGTTGAATTCGAGCTTGCGGTTCGACGTGGTTTGGAAGACGCGCGCGTCGATTTTGATCTTTTCGACGCCGGGGCCGTAGAGCTCTTTGAGGGTGGCGACGATGCGTGTTTTCTTGCCTGCTCCAGAGGGGCCGTAGACGAGCAGGTGGGGAAAGTCACCGCTCTGTGCCTACATTGAAGGTCGCGTTAGAGTGGCTGGAAGGAGGGGGGCTATAACAGGGTACATACAAGAGCTCTCAGGCGCTCAGAGAGGTCTGAGTGATAGCTGAGTGCTTCCAGGCTCCGCGGGCGGTGCTTATCTACGAGCAATGCCATTGTAGCGGTGTTCTTGGGGATATCGTTGCGAAGTTGGAAAATCTACGACGTCCGACGCGTCGGCCGCAACGCGTAAAGTGGTTCTTGGCAACCTTGGAATTACGTTGATCACATGATCGCGTCTCTACCCAGGTATCCGGCTACCCTGGTAGCAGATCAGCATCGCAAGCATTTCACAATTTGTGTAAGAATAGGATCATTTTAGCTGCTCCTTCTGTCAATGACTTATCGCCCTCCTCGTCGTCCACATCAAGCAGAAGCGACAGATAAACTAATATACACTAGAGCCTCCCAGGGGGAAGAGTACACAAGACATTCCATGTATACAGAAAAGGGGTATGTTGATTCCAGAAGCGCTGTAAAAGGAAAAGGTGGTATAATCAATCTCCTACAAGAATTGCTGGACGGACTTAATAGTGTCAAACGTCGCTCTGCTCGATATACAAAAGAAACTATAAAAGAGTGACACCTTCTGGTTGAGGAGTTTCGGGTATCGGTTCGTAACGTCGTAAGTGCTAGCATTCTGCGGGGCTTTTGCGGAGATGGAGATCTCCCCCTAGTACCGTCGAGGCTCGTATCCTCTATTGTCGTAGCCATTGCTTCCGCCTCTGTTTCTGTAGTATTCATCATCGTACACTGACCGTGGCTGAGAATCGAAAGAGCTGTCAGTGCCAGTCGTACTGCGGCGGTGTGGACCGGTATCCTCCTCGGCGTGACGTCTAGCCCAGTCGTTGCGCTTCATCTCCGCATCTTTCGCAAAGCGACGATTCTCCTCTTCGGAATCGTACATGTTTGAGGCATAATAGCTGCCTGGTATGTCCCGGACGCTCGGGTCCGACCTAGTTCCATAGCTAGAGAAGCTTGGGCTCCTTGGTCGGCGATCGTTAGCCTGAGAGCCAGTGCGGGGATGCTGTTGCTGGTGATGAGGTGCGCTAGCCGGAGGCACCCATTGACCTTGGCTAGCCGTGGATTGTGCGCGACGGCGTTGCTCGTGCATCGATGCTTCCGAGGGAACGCTCCGACTAAGATCATCGGCATACATTTTCCCTCCACCAGGTGCGGATGAGTAGGGTTTCCGTTCGCGCTCCAGAGGAATCGAGAAGGGTTCATCATCCTCATCATCGGTGAGAATAGCCCTCGGGTCTGGTTGGCTTGCGTAAGGACTCCGCTGACGTTCTAGACCAGGGGGCACGCCTGCGCTCTGACCCATGGGCGGTGGTGGGGGAAACGTTGGGGCTCTGCGGAGCGGACCAACGCCTTCAGCGGAAAGAGCCGCTGCACACCGTTGCTGGGCTTGCAGGTTCTCGTGTTGCGGGAAGAGACGTCGGGGAAGCTCTTTCGGAAATCGCTCCTTCGCGTCGTCGGCGTTGCTGATGGGCATGGCAAGAACCGCTTTCGAAAGTCGGTCATACTCGGCGTCTGGGTAAGCCTGAATCATGGCCGACATCCACTCTTGGAAGCCGTCGGGAGTGAGCGCGGGAATATGGGGCTGGTCTGCGTTGTTTTCTTGAATTAAATGGTGCTGGCAACGCATCTCACGATATATTTTGCTCAATGTTGAGTATGGCAATTTGCCAAAGATTTCTGATATCAAGTCAGTCTACTTTCGGACATGCAGCTGTGTGAACTCACTCTGCCATGGGTAGATCTCGTCATTAAGTTTAGCATCATCGTAAAACTTGAGCATCTTAGCAGGCGTAATGACTAGGCTCTTCTTTGGTTCGTAGTCGTCAATCTATAAAGGTTAGTTAGGTAGTTGGATGATGGGGTTGAAACCATTCACCAGATGTATGGCCAGACCTCGTAGAAACTGTCCGAGGCGAGGCATAGGCTGGCCATGCACGTCAAACAGCCGCTGCCACATCCTCTCAATAGGCGTGTAGTCCCCATCTGTCGGCATCCTGGATGCGGGAGCGGGCCGCGATCTTGACTTGTCTTGCGGAATGTCGACTGGTGCGCTCCTTTCGTGCCTTGGGGTGGGCGTGTCGCCAGCGCCGTCAAACATGGGATCGCGCGCTAACGGATCAGGGGATGTGGACCCGTGGCTCGAGAAGTCTGTTTGCTTCGGGGACGGCGGAGTGTACACGTTTCTCGACGGCAGCGATGTCGTGGAAATCGGGGATTGAGGGGCGTATGGGTGCGGCGGCGCAGGCTGGCCTGTGGCACCCCCTCCATTCATTTTGATCTCGTCCAGCAACGACTTCTTCACCTCTGCCGTGATCTGGGCGATGAGGTCCGGATCCACTGTGCGCGCGGAGTCGGACCTGTCGAAGGCATTGTTGACAGCATTATTGAGCGGCTGTTGCGACTGCTGGGGCAGGCCATCGGAAGGGGCATTGGACGATGAGCGCGACTTGGGGCGAGACGGATCGTGGAAATGCGATTCTTGGTAATACGATGGGTGATACGGGCGTGGGTCGTAGGTATGGTCATAGGATGACGAGTAGGGAACTTGGTGAGGGTCTGGCTGGCCGCGATAGCCGTCCATGGTTGAATCTTACAGGGAGCGACAGAGCCTATGCGGATGACGCTGACAGGCCGGAGTGCGGTTTTGACTGGATGCGCCGTCGAGTTTGCAGCCAGGGAGAAGCTGCATCTACTGCAAGTGGCCCATGCAGTGCGCCGGGAAATATATTGCGAGAGAAGAAGGACAGGCGATATTGGTGCGAAGGCTAGGAGACGGATATGCGGTGGAAGGCTGGAGGCGGTTGGCGAGAGATCACGCCTCGGCCTTGTGGCTGTCTTTAACCACCTTGCTTCTTGCAAAAGACAGCTGGCAGAATAGGATGAGGAGCAACAAGCAGTAGTGCGCAGGGGAACGATGCAGAAGGGAAGCGCTTGACTGGGTGAATGTAGAGGCTCCACGTGGGAACAGCAATGCCCATTTGGCTCGGATGCAGCTCGAGGAGGGAGACTTTCTGCAGGCCATTGCGTCATGCATCCGCCCGCCTAGACGTCACTGCGGATCTATTATAAGGCGCGGCCCTCTGCAACCAGCTCACCGGAAAATCCATCGCTGCTCCAGCGATCGCCGTTTACCCACCGTCTCCACGAACTGGAGTTTGTGCGGACTCCAGGACAGATGGATAGACAGCCGTCCCAAGTGCAGTCGGGTCAACGCCCGTCGCGTGACGCCGCGCGGCTCTGCCTCTCTTGTTGTTTCAACGACACTTGTTTCAACGAACGTCAACAGCGAGGTCAGCGAATGCTTGCCTGAGGCCGCCGCACGGTCACGCCGGTGCAAGAGAGGAGAGGAGGAGCGCCGTGGTTTCGTCTGCGCAGGGACACCCTCCAGCTCCCAGACCCCCCGTCCGCGCCGCCAGGCTCGAAACAAAACACACGCATCGCGACGCGCAGCATTCGCGCCCGTGAGGCTGAATGCTGGTTTATCTACCCAGCACCTGGGCCTGCTCTGGCGGCTACACGGCGGCGCAAGGTTTCGCAGCTCTGGAAATGCCATCAATGAGACAGGATCCGTGAGAGCAGCGAGGGCCGTAAGGCAGAGCAACGACTAAGCCACTCCTGCTGCAGCCGTGATGATGTCTTTCGCGTGTCCCGGCCAGGCCCAGGATCCGCGGGTACCGTACTGTATACGGCCGCAAGCAGCATGATGTTCGCCAGATAGACAGCCCAGGACCGACGCACCCCGCGTAGAGTAGCCGTTTCCACGCGTGCGGCTCTGTGCGGGTGTATTTTGAGCGGCTTGCGCAAGAGCTGCTGGCGCTCGACGCGGCATTGAAGGCCCTCAGGATGCGGTATGACTGCTTATGGGTGCAGCGGATATATTGCGCAGGGTGAGATGCCATGCCGGCGATGGCGTGGGCGGGCTGTGGTTGGCGGTGGTGGTGGTGCGGCCGACCAGGCCGGCAGGCGTGGCAGGGTCCGACTGTGAGACACTAGCGTGTTAGAGGTCGCTGCGCTTGGCTCAGCGGTCCCTCATCGCGCTCTCGGGGGGCACACTCGCGCAGCCCTTTTCTATCGCTCCTCTGCCGCCTCGTGATTTTTGTTTCGACTGTGAGACCGCTGTCTGTTTCCTCGCTCCTGAGCGTTGTGCCCGCCACCGAGCCCGCAGCCCCAGTCTCGCAATAAAGGAGCGCGGTGAAAGACCCAGCTCCCCATCCTGCACGCCGGCCGCCGAAAGCCAACAACGCATCCACTCCGCTCCTCGCTCACCCTCGCCCTGCTCACGACGGGCCCTCGACTTGCCGGCCTTGCTCGCCCGCCCGCCCGACTTCCTATCGCTCTACCTTCCTCACGTTCCTTCCGCTCGCGAGCACCGGCTCGACAGCTGGCCACGACCGCCGCCGCAAAGAGACGCATACAGCACGCCGTGCAACGTCCACGACCGCACCTCGCCGCCTCTCGAGGTCTCCTGAACCCACACGCGCACCCACAGTCACGTCATATCGTCCCTGCCGCGAGCGAACACACCATGCGTCCTTGAGACGAGCGCTTGCAGCAAGCCAGAAACCTAACGACAAACGAGAAGCGACCCCTCCGACACTCTCTTCCGCTGCGCAGCGTCTATTGTATCCATAAGTGTCCATCGCTTCGACAGCATGGCCATGCTCGCCTCCAAGCCGTCCTACCCGCCGCCCTCTCTACCGGGGTCCTCATCACAGCCCTCAGCCCAGTACAGCTCCAGCGTGTCCAGCTACCGAACTCATGCCTCGGCCACGCGAGCAGACCGCTCCTCCCTCTTCGCCTCGCCCACCGAATCTGAGTTCTCAGAGATATACGATGCTCCGGATGCAGTAAGGTAAGGATGATCGCGCTATCTAGCTCGCACCGCCGTGCTGACTGATACAGACATTGGGACGAAGATAAAGTCGGAGACTGGCTGAAACGCATCAACTGCGCTCAATATGTCGAGCTCTTCAAGAGTAGGTCCCCCAGTGACCCGGTTCCAGTCCCCGCTGACCCTTCCAGAAAACCACATCAACGGCGAGAACCTGATGGAGATGGACCAGACCCATCTCAAGGACATGGGCATCAAGAAGGTGGGCGACCGTGTTCGCATCGGCTCGCAGGCGAAGCAGCTCCGCAACAAAGAGTACAAGAAGGCCTCGAAGCGGTCCTCGAATAGAGTAAGTGGTCCTGCGTTTTACCATTGCGTCAGCGTCTAACACTGGATTCAGCAATCCCTTGCAATGCTGGACAATGCAGCATACACCCCGCCTTCGTCCGGATCACCGCGACCTATACTTTCTGCTCGCTCGCTTCCTACAAGCTCGCGGTCCGAGAAGCGTATGTCTCGCCAGATCACCACCTCTGACCTCTACGCATACGGCTCCAAGTCGCCATCTCGACCCAGCTCTCCATTGGTGGACCAGGAGAACCGCGGTCTAAGATCTCAGCGTTATGGCGGCACGGACAGCCCCAAGGGTAGCGGCAAGAAAGACTTCGCCTCGTCATACACCAGCCAACCACTTGGCACATCAAGCAGCTCCGCTAATATGTCCTCTCGCTACGGTGCGGGCCCACGAACGACACCTACTGAGACTCCCCAAACCGCCCGATTCGCCCATCATGTTCGAGGCACCCAGAGCTTTGATAACACCACCACCAACAGCGCAATCCTCCCACCAGACAAAGCCTTGATCCGGGTCATCTATGATACGGGCAGGTCATCAGTTGTGAACATTGAGGGCTGTAAGACTGCGGATGAAATCGTACTCAAGACTTTGAGGAAAGCACAGCTGAACGAAGCCCATGTGAAGAACTACTGCTTCTATGTTCTGGACGGTCCCGAGCCGAGAGTCTCGTTGTGCCGCCGCTTGAGCGACATCGAGCTTATCCGCCTCTGCAAAGATGCCAACCGGCACGAAAGAGGCCGCCTCATCCTCCGCAAGATCCACACTGGAGAGCCAGAAGAGGAGCAGCTCAAAACGGCCGCCGGCATCTTCCAGCAGCAGACCCTACAGCAGACACAAAACATCATCGTCCCGGCGAGCAATAGGAGTCAAGCAAAGATCGAGAAGATCACCGGCGAGTCACTTGCCGCCGTCAGCTATCCGCTTTCCCCTACATCTGCTCGGGAGCGAGAACGTCATATACACTCCACTGCCCAAGACCTAGAGGGGCCTGCTAGATCACCCATTTTCACCGCACGAGCTCGCAAGCTGAAGCAGTTCTACGGGGCCAGGCCTCCAAGTGAGCTCATCACTTCGGATCTTACTTCATACTTCCCAGATGTTGAGAAGGACGAGATCGACAAGACAATTCGAATGTCCATTCGACGGTCTCGTCGTCTAAGCCGAGCAGCGTCACGTTTGTCCATGGCCTCGAACTTCAGCGTTGCCTCAAGCCTCCGCGACGCCCCACCTCTCCCCTCCATCGCCGACAACTGGCTACAAGGTGGTGGTCAGGCTCGGCCGCTTCGGCCGCTGTCGGTCATGAGGCTTGGTCTACCCGCGCAAAGTGGCTTCCGGGATTCCATGGCTTCTTCCGTGCTGGAGCCTCTCGACGAAGAATCGCCGCTGGAGCCGAACAGAAAGTCGTACGTCTCGTTTGGCGGCGAGAGTGTCGCTGACAGCGTCGCCGTGACCGATCCCGAGGGTCATACCACCATGCAGTCATACTTTGACGATGGCGGTAGCAGTCTGGCTGGCAGCAGCACTGGAAACACGGAGAATGGTGATTCTCTGAACAAACGTCTCTCGCAAGCCATCGCTGAGGACGGTGAAGAGTACGATGACGAACTCGCACAGTACCTCGAACAGGATTCTTGGGAGAACGTCAAGTACATGAAGGGTGCCCTGATAGGACAAGGCTCCTTCGGAAGCGTGTACCTCGCCCTGCACGCTGTGACTGGTGAGCTCATGGCCGTGAAACAGGTCGAACTACCGTCCGCTTCGGGTACTTCGCAGATAGACCAGAAGAAGACAAACATGGTGGAGGCGCTAAAGCACGAGATTGGTCTCCTGCGGGACCTCAAGCACATGAACATCGTGCAATACCTAGGCTCGAATTCAGACGACCATCACCTCAACATTTTCCTCGAGTACGTCCCCGGTGGCTCCGTGGCGACTATGCTGGTCAACTACGGACCGCTGGGTGAATCTCTCATCCAGAACTTTGTCCGCCAAATTCTTCAAGGTCTCTCATACCTCCACTCCCGGGACATCATCCACCGAGACATCAAGGGCGCCAACATTCTTGTCGACAACAAGGGCTCCGTTAAGATTTCCGACTTCGGTATTTCAAAGCGTGTGGAAGCGTCCACTCTCGGAGGCAAAAAAGGCGCTCAACGTGTCTCACTCCAGGGATCCGTCTTCTGGATGGCACCTGAGGTCGTTCGACAAACTGCGTACACACGCAAGGCTGACATCTGGTCGCTCGGCTGTCTCATTGTCGAGATGTTTACAGGCAGCCACCCGCATCCCAATTGCACGCAGCTCCAGGCGATCTTCAAGATCGGTGGCAGCGGTGACGCCAGCCCAACAATACCAGAGCACGCCGGAAAAGATGCGCGCGCTTTCCTCTCGCAGACCTTCCTCATCGACCACGAGAAACGCCCGAGCGCTGACGACCTCCTCGCCAGCCACTTCTGCACTAATCAGGCTGCGTAGAATAATCGCATCAGCTATCCATACCTTCTTCACATATTTCTTTACTACGTCTATCGGTCTCTAGGAGCACCGTAATGGTTCAATGTGGCATGACAAACAACGGCATATACGCATGTAGGGTCCCGGGGGACAGGACAGGGAGAGGAGCATAGGGAACACAAAATTATACTGTGGGATATCTGGTCTTACTTTTGTTGGAGGAGGTTACCATATCTTCTACTCGTTTGTTGTTCCTGGTTCGGGCTTTATACTCTTCTTCTTCTTTTCCTCCTTCGGGCGTGGGCCCTCTAATTTCTGAAGATGATGTGTAAATCTTGTACGATAGATACCAAATTTTGAGCTTGACGGCCGCTGAGCGGGATCTTGATCTTGATCTTTCCGCTGCTGTTGTTGCTGTGTATTAAGTTGGCGCATCTGGGGTCCGTGGAAGAGTTGTACGTGTAGCTATTAAATTTGCACATCCAAACACCAATGTCGTTTCTGCTGGATGTGATGCTGGTTCGCCGAGTCAAAACAAACTCCTGACGAACGACAACGACACTTTATCGAGTCAGCTCGCCCTCTCCTTATCTAGCTCCCGTTCCTTGGAGTTACTAGATACAGTACGTACTTGGCATTTGTTATCCCCGCAATCAATCGGGACGGCGGCTCCTGACGTAACCCCACATGTGCAGTGTAGGTGGTGAGGGGTAGAGGGGTAGCTCGGTAGCTCTCTCGATGCCGACGACCAGGGGCGCCACACGCGTAGATACCTCGGTGCGAGGATTCGTTCGTTATACCACATACGATGGGATGGCCGCGGATGCTCGAGCTGGGTACCCACCTTCATGCATGCTCGTAGGGCCGATTCAAGGATAGTAGCAGAAGGGAGGGAAGGGGTGCTTGGTAAGAGGGGTGTGGGGTAAGTAGAGATATATATGTCTCCCGCGGTTGCGGGCTTCTAGTACATCTTTTTATCTAATCTATCTTTCTCTCTGGTTCGCGTTTCCGCTCCACGTTCTTACGTCCCGTCCCGTCCCGTCCGTCTGTCTGGTATTCATCGTCCTCGTTTTCTGGGAACACGCTTGCTTCGTTTGGTACTATTTGATCCGCAGGGGGGTACTGCTCGATTCTCGCCTGGGTTCTTCTCGATTACAGCTGTGAGATAGAGAGATAGCTAGCTAGGCTAGCTTGTTACCTCTGTGGAAATTTCAAGTTTTTGGGGAGGAAAGAGCAAGACCGGAAAGCAAAGCAAAGCAAAGCAAAGAAAAGCAAAGCAAAGCAAAGCAAAACAAAGCAAAGCAAAGAAGCAGGCAATCAGACAGGCAAAATGGCGTCCTCAGAAGCCATTCCAAAGAAATACAAAGCCATCGTATACGACAAGCCAGGCACTATCTCGACAAAGATAGAGGAGCTGGATATGCCCGAGCCAGGTCCGGGGGAAGTTTTGATCAATCTGTATGTTTCCCCCTTCTCCTCCCCTTTCCCCTTCCCCCTTTCCACAATTCCCCCCACCCATCTCCCCCCTTCCAACCCTCCCCCTCCAAACCTAGCTAACCCCCCTCTCCGCCAGAACCCACTCCGGCGTCTGCCACTCCGACATGGGCGTCATGATGAACAGCTGGGCGATGCTGCCCTTCCCCACGCAGCCCGGCCAAGTCGGCGGCCACGAGGGCGTCGGCAAGATCGTGAAGATGGGGCCGGGCACGCAGCAGGCGGGCGTCAAAGAGGGGCAGCGCGTGGGAATTAAGTGGATGGCGGGGATTTGTGAGGCGTGCGAGGCGTGTCGCGCGGGGCATGATGCTATGTGCTTTAGTGGGGTGAGTATAGTTTAGTACCGTACGGATTGTGCGCCGGCGGGCTTGGGAAAGTAGGTGGGGGAGGTGTTGAGGAGGAGAAAGGGGAAGAAAGAGGAGTGGGCCGGGCTGGGGCGAGATGGAGAGCTGGTATCCCGTATAGGAGGAGTAGGAGGAGAAGTTTACTGACTGACTTTTTTTGTGCACAGAAAATTTCGGGCTACTACACCCCCGGCACTTTCCAGCAATACGTCCTCTCGCCCGCAAACTACGTAACCCCCATCCCGGATGGCCTCGACTCTGCCTCCGCAGCACCTATGCTCTGCGCTGGCGTAACCGGTAAGTTCCCTATGAACGAGAAGAGCACTCTTCACGCACTTGTCACTACTCTCCTGCAACTATCCTAGGAGAGAGAACTCCATAACATCCCCCATCCCCTCGGCCCCTCCCTCTCCAAACCCTCCTAACCACCCACCCACCCACAGTATACTCCGCGCTCCGCAAATCCGCCGCCGAATCCGGCAACTGGGTCGCCATCCTCGGCGCCGGCGGCGGCCTCGGGCACCTAGCCGTCCAATTCTCCGCGCGTGCCATCGGCCACCGCGTAATCGGCATCGACCACTCCTCGAAAAAGGACCTAGTCCTCTCCTCAGGCGCCGAGCACTTCGTCCCCATCGACGGCACCGACAGCGTCGCCGACGCGGTGAAAGCGCTGACCGGCGGGCTGGGCGCGCACGCCGTGCTCGTGCTCACGGCCAACAACGCCGCGTACGCGTCGTGCGTCGAGCTGCTGCGCTTCGGCGGGCGCGTGTGCGTTGTGGGCATCCCCGAGGGCGAGCCGGTGCCGATTGCGAGCGCGCTGCCGCAGGTGCTGGTTGCGAAGGCGATTTCTATCCATGGGATTGCGGTGGGGAATCGGAGGGAGGCGATTGAGACGCTGGAGTTTGCGGCGAGGGGCATTGTTAAGACGCATTATCGGGTGGAGAAGATGGAGAAGTTGACGGACGTTTTTCGGGAGATGTGGGAGGGGAAGTTGAAGGGGAGGGTTGTGTTGGATTTGGAGTCGTAGGGTGGGTGGATGACAGGGGTAGAATTGGGACCGAATGCGGAGTTGGATTTGGATTTAATATGTACTATGAAGCTGTTTTAGTGGCACAGTCCAAGGAAAAGATGATTGAAAATCCATTGTAGACGCCTCGTGATGCTGTACGTACGCCAGATATTCCCCCCTTGAATTTGAGATTAAGCATCGGACACACCGTCCTGCTTCCGGATTGAAACCTCGCCGTAAGAACAAACGCACCTCATCGATCCATCTCCCAAGTCCTCGCGTTCTCGCTCGCATGCACATCCTCCAAGGTATACGGCTCTTGCTTCCACGTCACCCGCTGAACCTCCCTCATGCGATCGAACCGCAGCACGCTCTGAAGCAGCACCTGCGCGCCGAGCGCACAATCCTCGTCCTTGCAAAACTCCGCCGGGTTATGACTAACGCCCTCCCTGCACGGCACAAAGATCATGCTCGTCGGACACCGCTTGTTCGTATACACGCTATCGTGCCCAGCGCCGCTCGTCATCTCCATGACCAGGTCCTGGGAGTCGGGCCCGAGCACCGAGTGTGCAGCTCTGTTAACGGCGTCGATGCACAGCGGGTTGAAGTTTGTAGCGGGAGACTTGAAGAACTCTTTGATGGTGACGGTGCATGGGAGCCCTGGGGTGCAGCCTGTGTTGAGGGCATCGAGTGGGCAGCCGGGGTTTAGGCCGCCGACGTTCTCGCCGCTGGCGATCTTGTGGAAGTCGTGGTTGATGAGGTGTTCCATTCTGGCGACTGCTTCGTCGCTCTGTGCGCGGATGTCGAGCGTGAAGGTTACCTCGCCGGGGACGGTGTTTGTGCTGCCGGGCTTGAGGTGCAGGATGCCGGTGCTGGCGAGGGCGTTGTTGGCGGTAGCTAGTTTGTGCGAGTGTAGAATCATCTTCGCAGCTGTCAGTAGTGCATCTGCCCTGCTCTTCAGATCGGTTGTGCCGGTATGCGTCTCCCTCCCTTTTACGGTTACTTGGAGCCACTTATAGGCCTGTACGCCGGTTACGACACCGATCTTCTTGTTGGACATTTCGAGGAGCGGCCCTTGCTCGATATGGAGTTCGAAGTGAGCGGCCATGGGCATCGACTCGTGGGAGCAGGGCATTTTGCCCATGTAGCCGATGCGCTTCAATTCAGCGCCCATCGTCGTGGTGCCAGGGTGTACTTCTTTGGCGTTGTGCGCGGTGTCGAGGGGAATATAGCCCGCCCAAACGCCAGACGACATCATAGAAATGGGGAAGCGAGCGCCTTCCTCACTGCAAGGTTCAATATTAGCAGCTTGTAGTCCTTCGAGCGGGGAGAACGCGTACTTTGTCCAATTGACGACACCCACAGGATACTCAGTCTCCACCCAGTTATCCGCGAGCACCTTCAGCATCTCGACTCCCGCACAGACTCCCAGTATGCCATCGTAGCGCCCTCCGCTAGGCTGCGTATCCAGATGCGATCCCACGAAAGTCGGCGGCTTGTCGTTCTTCACGCCTGGTCGGACCGCGAATATATTGCCCATTTCGTCAATGGTTACATGGCAACCCAGAGCTTCAGTGGCATGAATGAACCAATCTCGGGCTTCCTTGTCGGCGTCCGAGAGGGCGAGGCGGGACACGCCCGTTTCGGTGGGTTTCCTGCACACATAATCAGTCGCTGAGCCTGCGAAAGATTAAAGAATGGGCTGCCATACTCTCCCCATTTCTCACCAGTGCCCCATCGGCTGGTATAGTGTATATCCTCCATCAATCTCTGCGTGTTTACCTTGAGGCTTTGCAGATGCTCTTCATCCATCTCCCTGGTATGCAACTCGCGTCTCGGCGTCATCGCGAACGGCCTCCTCATCATACTGCCATTCACAACCCTCGGCGCAACCCAGCTCCTGCGCGCCGGCCATCGCGGCGATGTCGTGAAGCTTCGTCGAGCCGTAAGAGCTGTTGGAGCGCTCCTGCGTGTCGTGATCCCGGAGAGGACCCTCAGGGCGGGGTAGCTACATGGTGCGAGTTGGAGTGCAGACTGCAATTGCAATCCGCCGAGCTGCACCGCCAAAGCCATTGTGGGCGTGGATGCAGAAAGAAGGAAGAGTCATGATCGGGACAAACGATCACGGGTGTGTGGGCGTATTATGGGCAGGTTGGACGCTCGTGTCATGGCGTGAGTGAGACGCGATAACGCGGGGTATCCGTGCGAGCTCCCTTTCATCCCACGTTAATTCCCCGGCGGCCATCTCCGACCCATGGAAGCTGTTGCAGAGCTTGAACGCGCGGACGATGCACGAGATTGAAGTCACGGCTTCTCTACACCAGCGTTCGATTCGGATGCGATGCAGATAATGGAACAAGTCATCGGATGGTCCGGGCCTCAATGTGCGCTTGGGCAAGTGGGATCAGCTGTTTCATTGACCTACACCATATCTCAGAATATTGAGGTCATTCCACTCAGCCCAGATAGCTTCCAGCCTGAGCCACTGTCGTAGGGCAACTCGATATACTGGGTTGTACGGTTGGCAGGAAATCATCATCGCAAGGAGCAAAGCATCCTAAAAGCTCAATGACCCCCCTTCCCCGGCTTCAGCAGCCCACTCCCCCTCTTCAACCACTGCAGCCTCACCTGCTCAATCGACGTATCCCCACCCATCTCCTCCTCCACAATCCTCCTCACAAACGCCAGCTTATCCTCCAAGCTTCCGTTCACCTTCTCACCCTTGGTCCTCTTCCTCCCAATAATGGCCACATTGCGTGTCGAAGGGATCCGCAGATGCTCTTTCTCCCACTCATACCCCATAATGGTGGTGAGATAAGCGGTATAGCTGCACAGCGAGGCGTACGCGGAAGGCTGCTTTTGTGAGGTCGTGGTAGAGGAGGCAAAGTAGCCAGAGTGATGAGGGGAACGGAAGCGTGTCCCGCCGAAATTGTGGCTGCAGCAGGGGATGGCGATGAAGGGAGACGAGGAGAGGTGGGCGAGGAGCGGGGTCCAGAGCGTGAGTTCATCGGCGTGGTTGGAGACGATGAAAGTTCCTGGGGGGAAGATGCCGTTGTGGGATGGGGGAGCACCGGAGACGGTTTCGGGTTCTTCGTCTTGGCCGTCGCTGGTGTCGAGGATCTCGGGGACAAGCAGCATTTCCTTCAGATGATTCTGGTAATCTTCGCCAAACGTGGCCCATGTCTTCCGCCTTCTCGCGTCGAAGCCCCAGCCGGTCCAGCCTTCTTTATTAAGGATGTAGACGAGGAGGCCGTTGCCGCAGCCGATGTCGACGAAACCTGGGAAGGACCTCTGGGCTTTCAGACGACGTTGCTGCGAAGCTATGGCAAGAGCTGACGCAGAAGAATCTGCGCTTACGTTTGCCTGATCCTTCGTCGAGTTGTCGCTCTCCTGTGGCGGGTTTCCGCCGTACATCTCCGACCATAACTCAATAAGAAAGGCAGCAATTCCCAAATCCTCAAACACATGCTTGTTCGCCGGAGTCTGCTCGACCCAATTCTCGATCAGATCCTTAGCATACTTGCCCTTCAGGTAAACGTACGTGTCCTGGAAGGTTTTCTGCGGGATTATCATGTCGTGATGGACGCGCTTCTGGTACCCTTGCATACGTCCACGGGAGTGCTTATGGATGATTTCGAGCATTTTGAGAGCTGTGCGCGACATTCGGTTGTCTAGCGGATTGTCGGGAAAGAGGTCGTAGTATATCGAGAGTGTACCCGGAGCAGTGCCCGAAGGAGCATTGGGCTGGAAGGTGTACAAGATTGCTACTCCACGTACCTTTGGATGGTAGAAAGGAATGGATTGAGGATCTGAGGCATGCGGTAAGTAGACAACAAGGTATCGTTCTGCCTCAATCTTGCCGCAGCTGCCATCCTTGTCTCGCACCGTGACCTCTTCGGCAGAGGTGTATAAATGGCAAGTCTGTAACAATTGCGCATCTAACTTAGGATTCCTCGGTATGAGCTTCCTCACCACCGTCCACTCAAGTGCGTACCCGGGGAAACCGCCAGGAATGATCCGTGGTTGATGACCGGCCTGGAGGTGCTTGACAATGTCAGCCAGCTCATGTGGATGCTTCGCGTCCGGGTTGTACGAAGCATCAGTAAAGCTTTTGTAGGACAACTCCGCCCTGGATAGGTGGGAGGCAGTCAGGTTCGGGTTCTCCAGCAAATTGCGGCTGACGTCGAGAAAGTACTGCGGCGCAAAGTTTGCGGGTGCGCATTGGACGATGGTCCAGATCTCGGGCGGAAGTCCGGAGTCAATGAGAGGTGTTTTATCGAGATCAACGGGCTCGAATTTGATATCACCATCAATGCATGAAGAGCCGTTCGCTTCGCTCCCAGAGATATGCCCAGGTGACGCATCTCGCCCGTGCGGTTCGTTGGAGGGAATATGGCACGCCTCGTCGTAGTTTCCGCTTACGGAGTCCGAATCGCCTTTTGACATGATTGATTGCTCTTCTTTCTTAGTTTCCCGGATCTCTGCTGCTTTTGACTTTGATTGATTGGTTGCAATCGACGTGAAAACTTCAGTCGCAACTTTGCAGCCTGGTGGGGTCGAGTTGTTGCTACGCGAATACAACAGAAAGCGACCAGCGCGAATACTTATACACAATTGTTTTGTGTGCTATCAGGCTTAGGCGTGCTAGGTAGAGTCGACTGACGCCAAGCCGCCGTCGGTCCCGCAGTTCTTCCGTGCCCGGCCCTCCTAGGTAATTTGCCTCGCCAACTCGTCCCCGCTCCTGCACCTGATGGATTCGCACTCGATTAATGGCACATGTGCACTCTCAGTTAGTCCTTCACGACCTGACTACCTGATTCGCCTTAGCCCCACCTAGGGCCGCGGCAGGCAACCAGAAATCCCTGCATTCTCCAGCGCGCAACACCTTTCGCGGCTACTCCTACAGTATATCCTGTGCTATCTACAACCCCAAGCCAGTCTAGCTTCAGGTAACTGTAATCATTCCAACCACTAAAATACCTTCAGCTTACCAGTTCATAGCATTGAACAGCGAGTCGTGGTAATCGGCGGAAACAATCACTACAACGTACAGAATCGCTCAATTCGCACTTTGGGGCCAGAGTACTCACCTCAAACTAAAAGATGTCTCGCCTTTCGCTCCTAACACGACACTTATCGCAGAGGATGTCGGCAGCGACCCTCGGCACTGCGAGGTCCAAACTGGTTTCCGAGCCCAACAATATTTTCGCTCAGAACCGAAGTCTCTCCACTGCTTCCAAGGATACCGATCGCAGGGTCTACAGAAATAAACATGGAGAGGAGATTGCATTCATCCCGTGCGATCCGCCTCCGGGATACGTGTTCGTGCCCTCAGGTAATGTCTTCATTACTCTGAACTGCCGCAAGCTCGCGCAGAAATTATATGCTGTCTACCGCCCTAAAAGTCGGAAAAGGCTTGCAACGCAAATAGGCCTCTATGTCCCGAAGGATGCTTTTGAGGATGCAGAGTCCAAATTTAAGGTAAAAAGAGCAAGGCTTGATAGGGAGTTGTCGCGGGATCTTAACAAGCAATACCCCAAGGCTCCTCCTGCCGATAAGGATGAACTCCACCGCCTTATTTCTTCAGATTGTCCTGGAGTCACCGGAAAATCAGCTCTGGACCGTAAAGAGATCATAATTTATGCCTATGTCCGCGATCGGTACACGCTGTTCAAGTCTCTTAATCATGAGGATACCGAAGCGATCGCTCGGGCGCATCAGAAAGTTCGAGAGATTCTAACGTCCTGGCGTGGCGAGGACGAGAGAGAGAAAGAGTCGAGCAAGAGCAAGAGAGGTCGCGGGCTGAGCAAGAAAGGCTCGAGCCCGTGATGTTCCAGCAGAACTGCAGGTGCCACTGCACATGGACATCTCTCGCGACATCAGCAGAGGCGACTCGTTCTCCCTCCCGCACGCCGCCTCCTCCCCTCCACAGGCTCAGTTAAGCTCGACAACGCCCACCATCAAGGAGCCAGCAGACTATACAAGGCCACCTATACTAGGGGTGCATCCACGAGGTACTCGTTCGCAGAGTCACCCAAGGATGAAGCACCAAGTCAGCTCACTAGCGGGAGATGGGTGCTGGTTACATGCCTTCAAAGGCTCGTCGAGCAGCGCAGCGCGGTGATTGACGAGCAACGCGCTGAGATTTTCGCCCATTCGTCTCCGACGAGCAGCCCGGACGTTGCCGAATTCCATCAATTGGACATTGTAGTGGAGCTGCGTCTATCAGATGATTGGATGATAGACTGTGAGAACGAGCCGGGAGACGGGAGGGGTCAGCTTGTTAACCTTAGGCTACTAAATGGGTTGCAAATAGAATAGTAGCACGCTGCTCAATCAATCAAACTCTGTCCTGCCTTGACATATGTCTCTACTCCTGCACGTACGTGAATGTCTCGTCTCACCTTGCCAAAGAAAAAAAAAATTTAAAGACATCCCGCGAAGGGGATATCTTGAGTTCGGATTGAGGTAAGAGGCGGCCGTTTTCAATGGCTCGCTCCTTCGTTTCTCGATTTCTGGTTCCTGGAGACACAGCTAGTTTTCGGTTTTCTCGTTTTCGTTATTCCAGCGCCCTGTCGGACGATATGTGTTGGTGGTAACTGTAGTGTTTGCTGTATGGTGTTTGGGCTCCGTCATCGCAGCCCGTGTTGCCGCATCTAAGCCAACCCGACATCGTTTAGGGGGAAGCACAATGTCATGCTTGCCGTGCTAGGGCGCGGTTTGTCTATCACTTTCTATATCCATCCCTTCTCTCAAAGAGGTATGCCAATTCCAACCCATGTTCTTTCCAAACACCTCCAATGCGAACGCCCTTCCCAATCCGCCGTCCTTCCATTAGCCCCAGCCCCTAGCCCTCCCTTACAACCCCCCCTTCGGCTTCCCACCCCCATAATAATGCGCCATCTCCAGCCCCGCCCTCCGAAACCCACACTTAACATAAAAGCCCTCATTCGCCTCCGAGCAATCCAAAATGCTCTTATAGCAGCCGACCTTCTCGGCGACAAAGTCCAGCGCCTGGATGATGCGCAGCCCGAGCTTCTTGCCCTGCTGGTCCTTGGAGACGGCGATGTCCTCGATGTGGCCGACGAGGCCCAGGTTGTGGATGAACTTGCGCTCGACGATCAGCGCGCCGCAGCCGACGACGCGCGCGGCGTTGTCTGTGATGCACAGCAGGAAGTACTCGTCGTTGCGGTGCGACATCCATTCGTAGCGGTCGTTCCATTGCTGTTCTGCGAGGTTAGCGGGTGTTTTGCGTAGTAGCTAAAGTAGAGGAGGGCTGGGAGATTTGTGTTAGGAGAGGAGAGAGAGGGCGGCATACCTGCTCCGTGACATCCCCCACCGTCGTCAGCACCCGCAGCACATCCAGAAACCCATTGTGATAGTCGCCCCGCTGCAGCGGCCTGCACGTATAGCCCTCGGGCAGCTGGGCCACAACCTCCGGCGAGATGAGCGAGGTGCTGAAGAGCGGCGTCGTGGGGTCGGTGACGGGGCTTTGGAGAGACATTGTGGGTGGTTCTTCGCCGTTTCCCTCCCTTCTTCAAAGCTGTAGAAAGTCTGTTACGCGTTTTGTTTACACGCACCGCTTTCAAGCCGCACGGCGTGGGAGCCTCAGAAGCTTGTATCGGTATGCGGGGCTCGCTTCGCAGCGGCGGTGAGGCGGAAGTATAGCTTCTTTGGGAAGGGCGGTCGAAGGGAGCAGCTGTAGAGAGGTTCAATTTCGTGATATGAGGTGCAATTGGGGTTATATGCGAGGTAGAGAGGTCGTGGGGAGCTGTGGAGCAATGGCTGGCTGTTGTTTGCTGACCAGCTGAATTGTCCGCGAGGAACCAATCGGCGGGCTAAAATTAGCACACGCCTCCGAACCGGCCTCACGGACCCCTGATGACCTCATTGGTGCTGGGATAGTATATCCTAGGGTGCTTCAATGCACCATCAACCGTCCAACTTTCATGCATGTCACGTTCAATAAGTTAATCCTTTCACCTCGGGATAGCCCATCCTGAAGACCTTCAGGTCACAATGCTTAAGCTAGCAAGCAATCTCACCTCAACGTGCTTGATTCTAATTCTCCACAGAGGCCTACTACTACACTGCACCCGCTCCTCCCCGGCCCCTACCCACACCTCTCCCTAAACGCCTCCAGCACCCTCTCCGGCCCCGTATCCTCCACCCCCAAGACCCTCGCCAGCGCCGCCGTCAACTCCGCGTTCAGCCCCCGCAGCTGCACGGTCTCATCCCTCACCAGCCTCATCGCCTCGCCCAGCCGCTCGATGGAATCCGTCGAGCGGCGAGGAGCCCCAGCGCCGGCACCCGCATCCCCCTTGCCCCTCACCCTCTCCAGATCCCGCAGCTTCCTGGCCCGCGTCTGCTCCTCCCTGGACGCCAGCGGGTGCCGGTCGACGGGCACCAGCCTCGGAGGCGTTGGCGGCTTCCGCGGGTTCCTGGGACTACCGCGCGGAGGCGGAGAGGGAGACGACGGGTCCTGGCGACGGCCGGATATGGCAGCCTCGACTGCCGGGCTCGCCAGCGGGCTGAGCATCTCGTCCGTCCATGCAATCGAGACGCGCTTGGAGACAGCGCCTCCGTTGACGGGAACTGTGCCCCTCTGATCCCCGGCCGGCACCACAATCTCAATGTGCTTGGCTCCTCCCGTCGTCGACGTCTGTCGGGCGCAGGCAGGCAGGGATGGCGCAACCTTGCTCCTTTGCTGTGGGCCTATGGAGCTCACCCGTACGACGGAAGACATCCTGTTGCGCACCTTGAATACCTTCAAGCCAGACTTCCCTTTCTTCTGGGGCGTACTCCTGGGCGGTAATGCCGGCAGCGCTGGCGGCGGGCCAGAGTTCTTGAGGAAGAAACACAGGTCGCTCAGACCGGTGCTGGCGGTGAGCTGTTCGTGGCTTGGGATTGGTGGGGCCAGTTTGCCTCCTTGTGCGGATGAGTCGGCTCTGCTGCTTTGCGCTGCTGGAGTGTGTCCGCGACTCCTGGGCATGGTTGGTGATGCTGTGTCGTGCTGCCTGTCGTATGGCGAGTATTGTCCCCTGGCGGCGGATGCGAAGTCCCCAGTTAAGGAGAGTCCGGATCTGGTACGAAGATGGGGGGTACTCGGGTCGATGAGGCGCTCTGGATTTCGATGTGGGAGGTCTGGGGCCGGCGCATTTGGGATCTTCAAATCCCCTGCTGGAAAGGCGAGGGGAGAACTGGGAATCGGAACTTCTGGCGTCCTAATCATGGGCCGGACCTCACCATGTATGGCGCTCTGCTCGGGCGTCTGAGTGCCTTCTTGACCGCGGAAATACTCCTGGAATGCTCTGTCCGTCGAGAGCTGCGCAACCTGATCAACATGTAGCTGAGGCGGCAGATCGCTCACTTTGCTAATGGCCGGCCCACGGCGATGCTGTGCTACCAATGGCTCCAAAGGCATGTGCCGAGTTGAGCAGGTCGACGGCGGACTCGAGTTCTTAAAAGGCGTCTGACGACGACGTGGCTTGCTATCTCCCTGAAACTCGACCGCCGTAGAACCATCTTCTTGTGCGCCACCATAAGTATCTGTGGGCTCCGTAGGCGACTGAGCGGGCTTCTTATCAGCCTTGGAAATCTCAGTGGAGTCGTCATTCGCCGTCCACGATCGCGAGTCTGAGTTCTCCGAGTGGGCACGCGCAACCGCTTTAGAATCCAGTTCGACGGGACAATCCGAGACGCCATAGCACTTGGTCTCAGCATGCGAGGACCCAAACGAGGAGTTTTGGCCATGCTGTCTCGACGACGGACGCGTGTTAATATCCGAGCTTCCCTGGTAAGAGGTGTGCGGGCGAGAATAACTCTCAGTAGAAGACTGGGCCTCCGTTCGCTTCGAGGTCCGAATCTCAAAGTCGCGCGGAGTGTGGTTGATGAAAGTGCCACGCCGGCGCTGCTGGATGCTGCCAATCTCCTCGCCTTGCTGGTCTGGCAAGTCTGGCGCTTGGTTTTCTGCGCTCGCGGTGGCGGGGGGACGGTTTTCCTCCTGCACTGAAACTGTAGACGGCGTCAAGCGTCCTTTCAGAGACCACTCCTTTTTCTTCTTCCTCCCGTCCTTCGTTTTCTTCCCGTTTTCCTCCTCGTTTCGTCCAGCATACTCCATCGCGCTGATTCCTGGATGGCCCATCATGATGATCGGTGAATGTAAGTCGTCAGACACGTCGAGGCTGCTTGCTGTGTTGAAATGCTCGCAGAAAGCTCAGGCACCAGCAAACGGTCCCGCCTGGCGCAACAGCAGCCAGCTTAAAGAAGCAGTAGCTAGGCTGCAGCCTGGCTATTTCGAGCGCGGACCTATGGGCCAAAGCGTGGGCATGCAACAGCGTGCGTGCCGGAGGAACTGCTGGTCTGAGAGCGTGAGCGTGGGCGTGTGGGACCGCCAGCCAGCCGGCCAGTCAGCAGTGCGGTACGTACTTACATGCAGTATATGCACTCGAGAGGTCGCACGTTACACCACGGGAGTGCACCGCGAAGCTGGCAGCCGCGGCTCCAGTACGACGAAGTCTCCCTCCAAAAGAGCAATATCGCCGGTCCAGACGGCGTTGGCAGCGCCGCTGGTAGAAAGAAAGCAGGGAAGGATGGCTTTACTGACCTTTTCTAAGAAGCTTCTGCACTGCTGCTGGTGCTGGTGCTGATGATGTCGCCGTCCGTTATCCGACCCACAACGCGGCGATATGTATCGAGGAACAGATCCGGAGCTGGACCTGACCTGGAGTCGACGTTACAACCCGGCTGGCGAGGTAGCTGCTCCAAGCAATAGCCCGACGGTGCGGTGCGAAAGAAAAATCCTGTCGTGCAACGCGTCGTCTTGCAGTTAGTCCCCTTCGACGGCTTTCGACTCGACTCGCTGTTGCTACGGCGATGTTGCACAGCAGCGCGCTGACAGCGAGTCTCTTCCGTCGTCTTTGGCAGGAGATGGTTTGGGCAGGGCGGTAAATTTCTCGCTTTCTCTGTCTGTTTCACCTTGACTCTGCCGATGGAGTGAAGCCAGGGCGACGAATCTTCATCGGTCATTCATTCACTCTTCCCTTCCCTCGCCCTCCCTCCCCCACTACAAGCCAGCCTCACGCACACAAACGCACGATACGATACGATACGATACCCATGATCGCGCACCCGTCACTATCGTATCGCGCCATGATCTGAGCTGATCTGATCTGGCCCCTGGGGGGAGGAATCGAGAGGAGGGAGGCGTCGAGAGCAAACCTAGCTACGCACGGCAATTGGACCGCTGGAATGTACTGTAGCACCAAAACCAGCGGTGGCACGTCGGCACGCAGGGGTTGTACAACACACTCGTTTCGGGTCGGCGGCAGGGTGCGTGTGCGCGAGGCTGGAAATAGGGTACCTTGTGCAGTGCGGAGTAGAGACAGTTGTGGTGATGTTGGCGAAGAAGATGTGCGTTCTTGATAAATCTTGGGGATGGCTCGAGTGACGGAGTCGACTCGACTCGACGCTCCCTAGATGGAGGAAACAGAAACGCTTCGCTTCAAAGCCGTCCAAGAATCACAGCACAGAAGCGAAGCGAGCAGCACAAGGACGCGTCCCCGTAGCCGTGGACGGAGGACAAGCTGCGTGTCAATGTCACAGATGACGCCAATCGAAAATATCAGCCACCACGCCGCCGAAGGCAAGCGGTGACGAGGCTACCTAACCCCACGAGTTCCCTAATCCTCCATGCCGCATCTAGTAAAAGCATCCGCGGCCATCCGCACGAGATATATTAATACAAAACGCCATGCAAATGCCCGTCGAGCGCTAGCCCACGCACAGCGCACTCCCAAACGCCATTGCCATTGAAACGGCATGCAAGTAGACAATGAAAGGCCTCGTTCATTCCAAACTCACGTTTTCCCCCACGCGTTCCCCTGCGGCCATAGGCCCTAGCCTCTACCCCATTTTCTGCCTCTTGGGCTTAATCAGCGGGTTCGGCGGCTCACGCGGCCTCCTCCTAATCTTGGGCTGCTTCATGCCTCCGACGATATCACCCGGTCGGGGCCCCAAAGCAGAGTCAGATGAAGGTTTCTTGACGCCATCCGCCATACCAACACTCTTACGTGCTGTGTCCGAAGCATTGGCCGGCGTCGACCCATCACTACCGCTTCCATTCAGCGTATTCGAAGCCGCGGCGTCAGAATCCGCATCTTGCATATCGACGTCCACCATTTCGACATCCTCGTTGCTGTCATCACTGCTAAGTTTACGCTTGCCGTTGCTAAGGAACGCTGGTTCTTGCTTGATCTCCTGCTTGATCAGCTTCTTGTAGTCCGAGCCTGATGAGCCTGAGGACTGATTGCTTCCTGTGCGGCTCATAGGCGCAGACTGCGGCTCCTGCTTGATACGTGGACGAGCCGGGACAGCGTACATGCCCGGCGGTGCAGGGAAAGCGCTCGAATGCTTGTTCAGCATCCTAGGAAGATCACCCTCCGTATAGCGATTCCGACGCTTCGCATCTTCGACGAGCTTCCTCCAAAATTCTCCACGGACAAGGGACTGCGAGTTACCAAGAACCCACAATGACGACTTTGCACGCGTCAGGCCGACATTCATACGGCGAATATCCTGCAAGAAACCGATGCCGCCTGCGGGAGAGGCTCGGACGCAGGAGAAGATGATGACTTCACTCTCTCGGCCCTGGAAGGCATCCGTCGTGTTGAACTCGACGTCTTCCGTGATGCGCGGACCGTATTGAGTAGTGAAGCGAGCCTTCAGCTCCCGCAGCTGGCTCTTGTAGGGTGTGATGATGCCGACTTTGCCCTTGAAGTCTTCTTGTGGATAGTCCGAGGTAAGACGACGGTACAGTTGCAGAGCGATGTTGATCTCCGCAATGTTGATGAGCGAGTGACCCTTGGGCGCAGCTTGATGCTGACCCTGCACATCGAAGAATCGGTAGGGGCCCAGGAGCAAACTCTCATGCCAGCGTCGCTTACGAAGAGCTGCCATGTCGCCTCCGTCCAGTAGCCTGCCGTCGTAGAAAGTCTGGCTGGGGAACAAGCTGATTTCCGGATGCATGCGATATTGCGTATCCAGGAGGTGCACATCGTCCGGGTGATTTTTCTGCATGCGGACGAACAAACTCTGCTCGTACTGGAACCGAGCGGCCTCTTTTGAAAAGACGGTCGGAGGCAACTGCTTCGGATCCCCGACGAGGATACATTTTGCGCATCCATACTTTAGAGGAATAAGAGCACTCATTTCCACACACTGCGCAGCCTCGTCGACGATGACCGTTTCGAATTCGATACTGAGACCCTGGAACATATCGTGACCACTACCGCTGAGCGTAGCACAGATGACGTGGGCCTCGCCCAGAATCTGCTCTTGTGCCCGCCGTCGGTTAAGGTCGGCGTTACGGCTAGCAAGCTTCTCATTGTCTTTCGCATTATCAATCTTAGTGCCGAGCAGCGCTTTCTGTCGGCGGAGAGCGTGGAGGTCATCTTGCAGCTTGGCTGCCTCCTGACCTTTAACCTCTCCGGACGCCAATTGATCTTGCGCTTGTCGAACCTGTTCTGATACCGCTTTGTGGTCTTGGAAGAGTTTACGCGTGGCCTCAGCGTCCTTGTCTTTATTAGTACTCACGCCGAGCTTCTTGCTCACAAGCTCTTCCAACGTCACATCTTGGACGTTAGCATTGATTGCGTCGCTGCGGCCTAGACGCACGATATTAATTTTACGTTCCTCGCCACTCGACGTCTTGATGCCATCCTTGAAACGCATGACCAACTCGTCAACGGCGGCGTTACTAGGAGCACAAACGAGCAACTTCTTCGGGGCGTTATCGGAACGAGATTGGCCTGAGACTGAAATGGTTGTACCACGATGTCGGAGGCTATCCGATAGGATGGCACCCACGATAGCCACGATTGTTTTTGTCTTTCCCGAACCGGGTGGACTACAAATATGTCAGCAAATGCTATTGGCAGGGCGCAGAGAGAACATACCCTTGAATCAGCGTGAAAGCATCGTTGTCAATCGCTGATTTGACCGCCTTCGCCTGCGCCTTGTTGAGCTTATAGTTTGAAACAAGTGGGTCGATCTGGCTGTCCCTGTAGGTCAAAAGCGGTGATGGCTTCGCTCGGCAGATTTCATCGCAGAGGTCGTAGTATTGCAGTCCCAGAAGGGCACCATATTCACGCTCTAGTGGCGTAATAGACTGGATCTTGGTCCCGAAGACCGCGCCATGCGGTACCAGAGCAGACTGTAATAGATTTCCCGGCATAACGCGGTAGGAGACTTCGATATGAGCCTGCTTGCGCTGCACACGAAACACCCTAGCGAGACAATGCGGATCCTGACCTGACGGGTGCTTCGATTTTGACAGTAGTACGATATCACCCTCGGAGATATTCAAATCTCGGTTTTCGTTGTGAGTCATGGTACTGCTAACTTCTTGGAAGGCATCCACACTCGCTCGCGACACGATCTTGATCTCATAGGGTTTCGCCTGGTTCTCTTCTCGGGCCTTGACGAAGCCTTGCCAGGCTTCGAGTGTGAGCAGGGGCTCGAACGTTGACTGATAATCATTCGGGGTTCGGAAGGTGTTCGGGACCGCTGTATAGATGTCTGTCCTCGACTTGGGCGGGAAATCACCCTCGTGGAAATAGTCCCACCCAAGGATGACCTTATGAAGGGGAGACAGATCAGGAGCGAGACGTGCACGCATGTCCTTGATGGACCGCTGCACCCTTCGCTTCTTCACCGGCATTTGAACCTTGACCTCATTGATGATATTGGTCTTCGGTCCTGTCTTGACCTTGTTCTTCTTGATGCCGAAGAGGTCCTCGTCAAAGTCACCCTCATCGTCGGACTCATCGGAAGAATGCATGAGGCCCTCGCCCTTCGGAGCCTGGTCCTTGCCCAAGACGCCCAGGCCCTCTAATCCAGACCCTGCTTCAGCGGTAGCGGCTGAGAGACCCCTGGCTTGCTTCGCCTTGGCAATAGCAACCGCTCGCTCCTGTTTCTGCTTCTCAATCTCAAGCTGCCGTTTCCTCTTGAATTCTGCTTGGGCGGCGTTCTTCTGTTCGTCCGCCTGTGCCTGCTTCGTAGCTTTGGCTTCTCTGGCCTTCAGGGCTTCCCGCTTCTCAGCAAAAGCAGCCTGCCCAGGAGTGAGCATTGCCATAAGCTTGGCACGTGCATCTGATTCCTTTGTTGTGCTCGTGCTTGTGGACATCCACTTGCTCAAAGAGACCTGCTTTTGTTCTTTGACGGGTTCTTCTTCTTTGAGAAGAGCGCGACCAAGATGGGTCTCTAGAGCTCGTTGCAGCTCGGCCTGCTGCTGCATGCTGAGCTTAGCCCGAATCTTGTTCGTGAGCACATCCTCCATATACTGGAGTGTCTCCGCGTCAATTTCGATAGACACATCATGCAGACGGACAAGGAGTTTGCTAATGAGCGTGACGGACTTGCTGGACAGGAACTCGTCTCGGAGGCGTAGCCATTTCTTCACTTCCGCCATAGAACTCGCTGGGAGCTCCAGAAGCTCTTTGAGGAGCCTGTTTCGGCCTGCCTTGTCGTTATCATCCGTCAGAGAGCTCCTCAACGCGCTAGCAAAGATACTGCATTGATCGAATAGTTGGTCGGCGAACTGCATAGTGTCTCGGCAGAAATTCATCATCATAGTCTTCTCATAGAAGCCTAAATTGCTCCAGGCTTCTGTAGTCGCGAAGATCATGGTGAGAGTATCCCACAAATTCTTCCAGAAATTCATTGTGACCCCAGCCTCTCCGGAAGCGATATCTCGAGAGCGGAGTATACCATCCTGGGAGTTGCACATCACGTCAATGATGTCTGAGCATGTCCTGATCAGGGCAGGCGCAGGAGCAAACGCTCTCTTGCGCATAACTTGACGACAAGAGTCTGAGATGCCCTGAAGGACGTTCTTGTAGTGTGCTCGGAAAATGTGCTGCAATGCGTCTCGGCGTTCGTCTTGAGCGGTGATGACCTTAAGTAATTCGATAGAGGCGCTTCGTGTATCCTCTGTGGATGAGAAGAGTGAAGACACAACAGCACTGGCGGCAGGAAGCTGCTCGAATAAGGCATTGAGCTTTGCCGGATCAAACTCTGCCAGCCGGACAATGACGTCGGTTATCGACTGCGATAGAAGGGTGAATCGATTATTGAAATGCCGAACTGTCGGAGGCACTTTGTCAACACCAGCCTTCATAGACAATGGCTCCAGACCGATCAGGTTCCTTCCAGCGATAAGGAGATGTGTGGCGAGGTCGATATTTTCGGCATCGATAGCTTTGAGGATGGTCTTCCATATCGGGCTGGACGGCGGCGTCTCAGTAGGCGAAGGCTTTTGTGCGGATATCAATTGCCTTTCGACGAGGAGCGATTGCGACTCAAGCTGGAAGGCATGCTGAATCATCGACAGAGCAAGGCGCAAGTCTTCTTGGTCGGGCATATCCCGCAAGCGCTTCAGGCTGGTCACAATGAGCTCAATGTGTGTTGACATTATTTCCAGCATTCCGTTGACAGTCGGCTGACCCACGAAGTTTGCTGAGGTCTTGCCTTCGCACATCCTCCGGAAAGCGTGGTCTAGCACCCGCAAACCCTCTTTAAAACAATACGCTCTTGACGCCCGCGAAAAGCGGTCGGATTGAAAGCGCCCCAAAAGCGCATTAGCGAACGCTCGGACGGCTGGCGTGAGATTTGCGGGCTTGATGGAGGAGATGAACGGGGTGATCCAGCTGAATGCTTCGTTGAGATTACTCATATCTTCTTCACTCTCTTCCGTAGCTGCAAGCAGGAGTTGTTTGAGGACGGGGCTGTTGAACACTTGCTCTACTATGGTGGCTGTGGACGGTGTAATGGCATCCATTGCGTCCCAAAAGTCGGTCGAGGATTTCTCGAGAAGCATCTTCATGGTAGCGATGAGATCGAGGAAGCCTTCTGAGTTGAGTGAAAGGTGATCTAGGAGGAGCCGGTAAAAGTCTCCTTCAAGACCCCGGACCGAGTTAGTGATGAGCTCCTTGTCAAGCTTATTGACGATGAGCCTCACTCCGCTCCAGTATGTGGCGACAAAGGGAAGATCGAGGTTGCTCATCTGCACCCTCATCATTGCATCCACCAGGTGATCCCTCACCGCCCAATCGAACTCCGATTGGAGGATGTTTCTCTTGGATGTGGACCACGAAACGGCGGCCCAATTTTGGCGATGCTCGTTCTTGCAAAAGAGGAATTGGGTCATGGCGGGAAGAAATGTCTGCAGCTTCAGGCGCTTCTTCGTCTGCACAAGCTGGAAGGGGGAGTCAAAGTGCTGCTGGAGGAGCTCTTCATTGCGTATTAGGGCGTCACAGCTCAGCGCTTCGAAGAAGGCATAGGTCGCTTCATTGGGGATAAGTCGCACGGTGCGTTGCTTTGGATCGGCATCGCGGAGCACAGCATTCGCTTCGTCCAGCCCTCGCTGGATGCGTTTCAGGGAGTGGCCGTCGACGCCACGCAAGAATTCGAGCACCATGTCCTCGTCGAATGCCCTGGTCTTGTCAGCGGGAATTTTGTGTAGCGATAGACTCCACGCACTCTACCAGTCTATTCTTCCACTCAGCCCTGGACTGGTGGAAAACCCTGACGCAGACATCGCACGACATCATGAGCGCATCCAGGCGTGGCAGCAGCCAGTCCTTGTGTGGTTTCGCATCGTCTCCGTCATATGCCAGTATCTGCAGGGCCTCGAGCGCGACCCATTTCCGCTCCTCGGCCTCCTTTATCTTCTGCCGGCGTTGTCGCTCCGAGGCGGGGTCGTTCTGCGGTTCGAGGTTCGCGATGTCTTCGTCGAAGTAGACGGATCCATCATCGTTTCCGATGCGCGGGCAAAACAGGTGCTGTTCGGCAGGGAGGGTTTTGAGTTGACTACGCGGGATACGCGGTTAAAGAGCTGTAAGCTTATAGCAAGGGCATTGACTTACTTGATGCGCTCAAGGATTTCGGCCATGATGTCCGACAGACAGCCGCCAGCCCTTCTCCCACAATTACTGGCAGCCTCTGGGCATCGCCCGCGCGGGGTGATTCAGAGCAAGCAGAGCAGTGGATTGAGTCACGATTATCTACGAGCGATTCTATCTACTGCCGCGAAGGGCCGAGAAAGATGCGCTGTGAGCCTGCCGCAGGAGTTCCAAAGAACGAGTGACGGTGAAGGCAGGTGCGACGGCTCTGCTGAATGGAGGGACACTCCGCTCCCGCAGGACCTTTGACGGCGAAGGTCGGAGTGGAGTTTGTGTGTTCTGTTGAGCGGACGCAGCAGTGGGAAGTTGTAGTGAGGTGCCCGGGCCTTTTTCAAAGAAAGGACCCGCAGACGCGACGCGGGCGGCGCGGAATCAGCTGTGGCTCGTGCCCCACTAATTGGCTGGGACGATCGCCAAGCTCCCGTTTCTATTACCCCTTCTGCGGCGACCATCTGTCCAAGTTGAAATATATGTCTATTACAAAATCACATCACTGACAGGCAGTCACATGCACAGATCGGCCGCTCAAGTGAAAGTAACCAACGCTCATTTGCCAGCCGGCCAAAGACCAGCCTCTCGTCATTATGTATCTACACAGACCATCTCATCAGCAGCGACAGCAGCTGTTGTATCTCCTCCAATCCGGCCGTTTCGATGCCACGCCAACGACCGTGTCCAAAGCAAGCGAGAAGAGGTAATGCGACAAAGTAAAGAAAAACAACGTGGCAGAATAGTCGGAGTCGGCGGGGCTCCCAAACGCATACGCCCAGGCGCCGGTGTCCCTAAGAGGGACGCTCTATCCGACTGGCTGCTCGCAAACATCGACAGCAAGCACAGGAGGGAATAATGCTCGGAAATCTATCAAAGCGTGCGATGACCTAACTAACGCCAGCCCATGATGTAACAGTACGAATGGCAAACACTGAGGAGATGATTTTGTGCATGGACAGTCAGATCCGCGGTCCCGACGGGCGTGAATATATACAGGTCGTGATCAAAAGAATGTGCAAAGGTATTATGTCCGAAGTCGTTACCACCGCCCATCGGGCTTACCGCCGCGGACTCCTCGGAGGACTTCGACGAGGATCTGTTAAGGTGCTTGTTGGAGGACCTGGGACAGGCGGGTGTTCAGAATCAGCCAGGTCCGGCGCTTCTTCTCGGGTTACCGTTGGTCTCCGGAAAGCGTTTCGTAGACGGCTGGCAATGTAACCGCCCGTCTGCGGTTGGGCGCCGACGCTGTTGCGGCTGTGGGACGACTCTAAGCGCGTTAACATCGCCGCCGATGTAAAGTCATTGCTGGCTTCGAAACTGGGTCTGACACGATCCATGGACATCCTAGCTCGATCGAAAGACGGCCGCGGCCGATCCATGGACATGCGATGCGACGGAATGGCTTCTAGAGACCTGCGGAGGGTGTAGTCCGTGCTGTTGCTCCCGTTTTGACTCCTTGGGTTGTGAGTGGTGGCGGTTGGAGCAACAGATGGTGGGTAGATTGGACGCACGTCCTCGTCGCCCTCTTTAGCCTTGGCGGTTTTATACTTGGAAGCGTCCGACGATACTTTCGACATTCCCTTCTCGGGTGGTGGAGGGAGGTAAGCTTCCGTTTCCTGCAGGTAATCGAACTTGCCCTCCCTAACTTGTTCACGGATGATGTCCACGTCCAGAGGGAAGTACATCTTCTGGATGGCCTTGATGGTGAACCTCGGAAGTAGACAAGCGATCGTCGCCAACAGCAGGACAGCCCAGAAAGTCAACGATCCGTAGACCTCGGCAGCGCCCTTGTAGAACTGTGCGCTTGAGGTAAACGATGTGTAGACGCCTGTCCAGAACCAAATGAAGATTGTGCTGATGATGACGACAACGACTATTAGCCAGTCCCACCGGAAGGTGTTGAAAAGTACGTAGAAGTTGGCTGCGCAGACGGCGATGGTGGCGACGAAGATGCCCATTCGCTTCAACTCCGCTATGTCCAGTCCATTCGGCGTAGCGAATGTGCCAGGCGAGAAGATGAGGTAGACAAAGAAGAACGCAATAGCGGACTGGTAGACACCATCAAGCATGTACAACCTGCTCTTGTTAAAAGGGGCACATGGTAAATGAATTGGAGCTCAGAGACGTACCAGAACTTGGGCTGAGTCCACTCCTTCCGCTCAATGCCTCTGGTATACAACTGAGGAACGGCCAAGGAGACCTTGTCGTCGACGTCTTGGTCCAATACACCCATCAGAATGACGGGTAACGAGGTGAAGGCCAGATTGAACCAGACAATATAGCTATAATCGAAGATATACTGGCTGTCATAGTTGGTATAGATCTGGTACCAGAAAAGCCCAAACGTCCAGACAATGTTCTAACGCAGCAAGTTAGCAAGAGAATTTCTCCCTAAGTAGAACGGACTAACCTTGTAGAAGAAGTTTGCAATGGTCTCCGCGAGCCTGCGATAGGACCATCTGCCATGGACGAGCACAAGGCGTGTGAGAAATCGGAATTGACCAATCGCATAGTCGGAAGACATTGCGGCGGCACGACCCTCGAGACCTGCAATACCAACTCCGACGTGGGCTTCCTGGATCATGGCAACGTCATTGGCACCGTCCCCGATAGCAAGCGTTAGGCAATCCAATCCTGTCTTTACCATGTTCACGACCGATGCTTTCTGGGCAGGGCTCACTCTGCAACAAAGGACCGATCGGCACTGCTTGCAGAGCAAAAGGAACTTCCGCCTGAGCGAGTCGTCCAAGCAAAGCTTCAATGTGTCTCCGTCAATGACGATGGCATGGGTGGGCGGAGGGGGTTCGTGGTCGTCTTGGGCCGCTTTGAGCTCTTCTTCAGATCCTGTCATTCCGAAAATCGCAAGTTTCTCATCAAGCAAAGTCTCAGCCGTTGCTAGACTCTCGTCATCGACTTTGAATATGATGAGGTCCATGTCGTTGTCGAGCAGGTTACAAGAGAAGCCGATATTGATGGCGGTCTCCACCTTGTCTCCCGTCAAGACCCAGAGTTTGATACCAGCTTTGCCGAGAAGGGAAATGGAGTCAGGGACACCGTCTTGCAGTCTGTCTTCGATAGCGGTACCACCCAGGAGCCACAGCTGATTCTCAATGCGATCGGAGACTTCTTCGAGCTTCTCCTCACGGCCCGCAACAGCATTGGCAGCAATGTCGTAGTCCTTGTTCCATTCCTGGTATTCCTCCTCCGAGATCTCTTTTTGAGCAATGCAAAGGGTTCGTAGGCCTTCTCGGGCAAACATCTCGAGGTGCTCTCCGGTCGTGGCGCGTAGTTCCCGTTGCTCGCCTGGGATCAACCTCGAGTAAATCATGCTATCGGCTCCCTTGCAGAAAAGGACGATTTTTCCGTCCGGCATTCTTATGATTGCGCTCATGCGCTTTCGCGTGGAATTGAACTCAAGGGTGTTTAGCACGGTATATCTGCGTTCTTCGCCCAAGACGTTAATGATTAGGCGGTCATCGTCTCGGCCAACGAAGGTGAAGCCCACGTCGCGTGCTGTGGCTACCAGTGCAGCCTCGTCGGGAGACTGTGCCTTGAACTCGATCCTGGGTGGGTCTCCAGGCGTCCTCTCTGTAACAACGGTGTGGCACAGAGCGAGAGCTAGCATGAACCGCTCATTGGCAATCTTTTGCTCACGCCCGGAATCTCCAGCTAGGTCTTCGATGAAGTCGGGAGCAACAAAGGTCAAGTCGTCGTCCCAGAGGTACGGGTTGTCGTGTATCTTCCTAATGCGTTCAATCATGCGTGCGCGGTCGCGGGCGATTTGTTCCCGGGCGCGAGCGCCTTCAACCTCTGTATCGATGCCCTGTCTTCGCTGCATACCGGCTTGAGCCTCCGTATACGCCTCTCCATACGGGACGCCGTTTACCGTGCATTTCTTGAACTCCATTACGTTCTGGGTCAGAGTTCCCGTCTTGTCAGAGAAGATGTACTCAATCTGTCCGACGTCATCGGAAATGTTCCAGGATTTTGGGGTGCAGGGATAGTCGATAGCCTCGTAGTACATCAGAACGTCGCTGTAGATGAAGATTGCTTGCAGCGTTCGGATGATTTCCAGAGTGATGTACAGTGAAATGGGCACCAAATTCTGGAACAGGATGATACCGGCCCAGAATGCGATAACGCCATCAAGAGCGGGGTTGCCGTTGCCGTAGGAGCCAAATTCGAAGAGCGAGTGTGAGGTGTCATCCTTGCCCCAATATGTTCCCAGAACAATGCCGGAGATGAGGCACATGAGCGCAAGAATAATGAAGTTGTAGACGACATTCCAATTCAGGTCTTTGCTTATTTTGGCGCGCTTGCTCGGGGTGATGCCGGAATTGAGCATGATCTTGGACTCTTCACCCGTAAAAACGACGACGCCTAGCACCCACTCCGTATTTCGCAATTGACATCCGCGTAGAAGGAGGTTGTTGATCGAAACTGGTTCAACCATCTCATAGGACGCCGCGTTTGGATCTTTCCCGTCGTGTTGGTTCCACCGTATGGCGGCGCTGTACGAATAGAGGTTCGAATGTGGCCCTTCGCTTTCGATCCAGAATTCGGCACGTTCGCAGTGCCGCGCATGCCTGACGCCGCGTGTGCAGTGTAGGGCATTGCGCACTTTAAGATTAGTCTCCCCGTCCAGGTTCTTGGTCTCAACGTAGCATGCGCCATCATCGGACGAGGTGGAAAGCACCACAACGTCAGCTGGAACCTCCTCATCGTTGTACAACCGGAGAAAGTCGCCCACCTGCACGTTCTTCCATGCGTCTTTCTTGAATCGCGCCTTCTCCGGCGTGGTCTTGTACGGGTCCATCACACTGCCCCAGAATTTGGTGGGAATGACCGGACCGCCGCCCCGCACCTTGTCGCCTTCTTTGACATGAGAGTGCCCTCCAAGATTTACAGCATCGGTGGGTAGCGGGGATTGCGCAGGGGACTGACCTGGTAGGGGCGAAGGTACTGGAGTCATTTGGATACCTTCCTCGCCGCGGTGATCCGATTCGGCCGAAAAGTAAGAGGTTCTGTGGGAGAGAACCGACGCCCTTCTCGTGTCGATGGACGGTCTTGATTCGTCTGTGTCCCGCCCTCTGTGGCCCTCTTTGCCTTTGCCAGACTTCTTGTGTTTCCGCAGACGCCAGACCCAGACAATACCTCGGGTGGTTGCCTTCTTTACACGTCGCCACCAAGACACGGTATCCTCGGCAGTGTTCACGTTGCTGAAGTCAACCAGCCTGTGGACGGGGGCGTTGTTCAGCTCATTGTCTAGCACGGTTCTCCTCCAGTCTTCGATCGCATCCTTGACGGCGGTGACGCACAAAATCACGATCAGAGGGACGGCGTTAAGCGCGGGGTTGGACGCTCCAAAGATGGAGAATATCTACATAGCATGGGCATTAGCGTAAGAGACGAATCGCGCCAGGGAATGTGTACATACGCCGAGGATAATGATGAACAGAAAGTACACATTTGCGATGTTGTGGAACTGGAACCACAGGTTCTTTGGTATAAAGCTGAGCGGGGTGTACTTGGCCGTTCTTATCTTGTTTCGCGCGTAGTGGGCTTTGGGGTGTCCCTCCTCGTCGCGTTCGTGGGCAGGGAGCGGGATGTTGAAGTAGATTGTTCGGCCGGAATCCTGTTCCTCGCTGTCTGTCGATGAGCTCTCTACATCGCCATTTTCCAGCGGGCCTCCTTCTTTCCCTAATGAGTCCCTCTTCTTCTCGCCGGCGCCGGACCCCATCCGCCTGTGCAGGCGCTCCTTCAGCGACTGCCGCTTCGTGTCCGCCTTGATGCCCGTTGCGCGGTGCGTAGCCCACCGTATCCGCTTCACGGGGTTCGTGACCTCACGGTCTTCCTGTGCCGACGGTGCAGCCATTGTCGCGCGGGCTCGCAGCAGGGCGGAGGGCTGGGGTTGTTGCTGGGCTCGCTGAGTGTCCGGCCTGAGCCGGGAAGGCCTCTACGTCGCGCGGTGGGCCAATTCGCCGCACTATCGGATATGACGACACGGGGACGACGGTTCTGGGGGGTGCCGATGCTGAGGTAGGAGCTGTTTCGAAGGGGGTTGAGGCTGGATGGGCGATGGATTCTCGGCTAAGCTGGATATTATGAAGCCCGAGATGCGAGCGAGCGGCGTTTCGTAGGAGCGAGCGCGACGGGTGGTTGAGTGCGACAGCGCTGTGTGTCGCGGGCGAGTGCTAGTCCATGGGCGCAGGAGAGGAGGAGGAGAGGTGAGGCGCGGCGGAACCGGCGGAGGTGTGCTTTTCTTCGTTCTCGATGATGCTGCTTATTGCTGACCGAGCACGGCCGGGGCGGCGCCGTTGTCAAGGGCTTGGGGACAGAACAGCAACTCGGCGGAAATTAGCGTCAGTCTCGGCGTGTTCGGTAGCCCGGACGATCCGCAGCCGCCGCGCTGGAGCAGATTCGGGAGCAAAAAGACGCGGTTTTATCGGGTTTAGTCACTGAGAGTCAGAGAGTGCACAGGAGGACGCGCTGCGTGGCCAGATACGGCCGGGTCCTTTATTATCGCTACGGGTCTTGGGCTCGCTCGCTCGCGGAGGCTTGGACAATCCTCCCACTCCTCCCTGCCAGACCGCGTTACGAGCCCATCAGACGGGTGGGCGCAGCACGCTCGCAGCCTTACGTGCTTCACCTGACGGCGTCTATCTATAAATGTGTCTTTGCCGCAGCGCAGCACCACGCGCCCTTCTAAGCAAATGGACCGCCGTTTATTCCCCGGCTTGCGAGTACGCCTACCTACTGTGTCCTCGCGCTTGCTGTGGCACGCTAAGGCTGCATGTCACCCGGGCGACTGTTGGCTCCGTTGACAGCCCTTCTGGTCCGTAAAGCTGTCCGTTCCTGTCGCAAGGCAGGACGCAGAGTCAGACGCAGAGAACCGAGAGCGGTGCGACGTTTTGACGGTTTCATGGCGTTCTTGACTGCGACAGACACGGGCGTCTAGCCATCAACTTGACCTCTGGCCCCGAACCGCAACGGGATAGATTAAAAGTCCGGTGCTATGCTCGCAGGATGAGGGAATCTCGCATAAATCAACCCGGAAGCGCGCAGGGATGCAGCTTGGTATTTGCAATGCGAAACGTTGAAACATTCTGAACCGGCCAGCACGTACCCTCGGTGCGGTGCATGTTGTTCGTGTACGTGAGGCTGCGATTACGTGGCGAACGCGAGGAAACGAAGGAGGCGACGTCGCCAGCAGTGGGGAGATGACACACGCGGGTATCCCGGCGTAAGAATGGCAATCTGCTTCGTACACCGGATGCGAGAGTGTTCGCGCCGGAGAGTCGGTCCCTCGATTGATGGCCAAGACAATTCACGTGAGAGACGCGTTAGCGCGTCGCAGTTCGTGCCGTTCCGCCTCCGATGCGGTCGCACATTTCATGCTTTGCGCCAAGCATCGTGAACGACGACGCTCTATCTTTATTGCTCTGTCGAGGCGGCCATGCCCCCGCAGAAGAGGAGCATCCGGGACTTCTTTGCGCCCGCTCCGAAGCCCTCGCAGCCGAACCACAGCTCCACACCTAGATCAACAGGTACGCCGTTTTCTCCATCAAGCAGCTTACCCCACGTCATCAGACTGACTAGCCCTAGAGCCCGCGAAATCGGCCACTCCCACCCTCTACACCTCCCATACGATCCGCGTGAATAGGACTCCTCCAACGACTAGCCCAGAGCCTCGGCCACCCAGCACATCGCAGTCGTCAGCGAACTCGGCAGGTACAAGCAAGAGGGTCGTCTCCAATGGGGAAGAAGTGGTTCGGAATTCGGATTCCGAAACCGATTCGCTGCCTGAGCTGGACTGGGGCGATTCCTCCAACAACCTCAAAACAACCAGTCGGGCTACCATGGCTAAGCCAAGGGAACGGACCGCACAGGATGGCCTGCGCAAACCGCCCAAGAAACCCAGGGATGGAAAGTCGTTCAGCCTCTTCGTGCAGGCAGCACAGAAGAGTGCCGAGGCGGAACGAAAGATAGCAGAGGTGAAAGCTGATCTCGACAAGCCGTTAGAGACGACACCGCCGCCAGATTTCGGTATCAGCGAAGAGGCACTGGCTGATGCTGTGCATGACGATGACGATCCCGACAAAGCGAAGCGGCTGTATCTTGCTATGCAAAGGACCAATGCCCTGCAGATGGATTGCGTTTTTCATTTCTTTCGCGAGAATTTGGAGGATTCGGAGGGCAGCCATGCCAAAGAAGCAACTTTCCCCACGGACAAGCTGCCGAAGCATCGCTGGACCACGAGTTTTGCAGGTCAGCATCCCTATTCCTCCTGCGAACTGTAACGCTAACGCACAGAAGCTCAGCCGGCCAGAGATCAGGCATTCTTGACTGGCTTTGCTCAGCAGGTCTTTCGATACCAGCAATTGCCGGAAGAGCTGGCATCCTGGATGATCGATCAAAGTACGCCATACCCGCGTCTCCTTCGGGCCCCCGCTAACCCATTCTGACAGTCTGTATTGGTCGAAGCGACGCACTCAATGCCAAATACATACAGCTTCTCGCCGTAAGCTTGGCTGACCCCTCTTAGAGTCATGACATCTAATAGCCACAGGCTCACGATGACTACCTTAAGCATCTCCTCGATATATCGAGGCTAGATAACATCTTCAGGTCCATCGGCGCCAACCAGCAACTAAATTCCGACCTCCCGGTTACTCCCTCATATGTGCCTCATCCGGGTAAGCCAAGACTCGCCAATGTTTATAAGCGTGCTAATAGTATTAGCGAAAAGAAGACCATTGCCAGATTCCCTGAAGTCAGTGGCCAGGCTTCTGCAGGCGGCTGCTCCAAGGTATGCTCCGAAGTGCATTGGTTGAAGCATACCTAATTCATGTGAATAGGCTGCTGACGACAAGACATGCGCTCTACGTATTGTTTCTTCTTTGTATGGATAATAGTGTAGCAGCTGATCTCGACACTCTACATGCTGTTCAAGATGCTATAGAAGCAATCATGTGTAACATACCCGAGAAAAATCCTCTCAAGCCCGTGGTAAGAATACCCGCGCTGCATTGCCTTTTTCATCTAACCTACTTATAGTTAGAGGGCGTTGTTCCAAGGCTTCTCGCGCGCATTACCCATCCTATTCTACAAAAGAATCTCGTCTGGTCACTTCCGTCAAAGTCTCCGTTGACGGCATACTTCCAGCGGCATCTGGCACTGGCATTCCTCCTACATCCGATGTCACTTGACGTCCCTCTCTCGAGCCCAAAGCTCACGCAGCTCATCCATTCATATCTCCAGGACTCGCCCGATTTCCACATCACAAAGGAGACCGATTACATGTCTCTCGCAGCTCGCCTCGCGCTGCTCGACATCGCCATAGGTCCAGGCCCTGGGACAGTGCCTCATCAGCCGCTGATCAGTCCACCGACTTCTCAAGAAGGCTCTTCACAAGTAACGCCACCAGAACCACCTCCCTCTGATGTGAAGGCTTTCAACAAGGAGGTCGATGCGCTCGCACAGCACATCAAACTGCTCAGTAACTCGATCCATGAATCCGGCGCGTTGAGCGACCTGACAAGGCTGGATGCGAAGGACTGCAGTGAGAGGCTATACCACCGACTGGAGAATGCCGTGAGGATAGGCGGGAAGAAGGTCAAAGATCCATTTGGAGATGAGAACGCGTCGGAACAGGGCAAGAAAATCTTCGCGAATTGGTTGACGAAGAGTCAAAGCGGGACTCAGACGCCCGTCCTCAATGGTGGGGCTAACGAAGTGGACGCTGAAGAGGGTGGGGAAGATCTGATGGAGAATTAAAGCTCATCATTGGACTATAGCAATGCATATGTGTTGAGAACCAGTCATACAATGTATAATACCTACTGTACTCAGCGAACAAGACTCGTTCAAGACTCCACGACGATGTCCACTCCATCCCAATAACGATGTTGAAGCGCACCAGGGATCCCCCCTTTCCCAAGCCCCCTACCTAGTCGAAACCCAAGACCTCCCAACCCGAAACCCTGGCTCCCTTCCCTCGCATTAAACCCTCTTAAGACGCGTCAACCCTCAATGCCAAGCAGGGTCGTCTCGCAGCCAGCCCCACAACGCAATTCAATTTCTCGTTCAGGGGGATCGTCAGGAACGCGGTGCGGATGATTGGAGGGTGAAACGTCGCTGCGCTGCCGCACTTGTGGATGCCTGCTTTCGGAATGGGTAAAATGGAAATGAGCTGGACTACTGCGTATGTAGGGGACGTGGGGCGCACACAGTAGCTATTGCAATCTGCTAATGTGGAAGTGTGTGAGTTTCGCCACCGGCAACATACAGTAACTAGCTGCTGATGATGATGAAGACCCTGCATCCGCCCTCCAAGTCCGCGTATTCGGGCTTTAATAACCCCATTATTCCCATCCCATCCAATCACCCCCGAGCTCCTCCGCTCCTGCGCTAACGCACTCCCCAGCTTGCAACAACAACACCAGCAACACCAGCTACAGTACATACATCCATATTGCACCCTGCATAAGCGCGCGTGCGTGCGTGCGTCGAGCGAGCGACAAGCAGCTCGGGAATTGAGAACCTTGGAAAAAGGCAGCCCCACGTGCGCTGAGCTGCGCTGCGCTGCTGGATAATCTTACGGCCGGCCGAGGCGCGCGAGGCTGCACTGCTTATCTTCGATAGTGTTGCGACATGACTCGCTCTGCATATGCAGGTGGCTGCATGGTGTGGGCGGTGAGAGAGAGAGAAGGGACGCTTGCCGGTATCGGGCAGGGGCACGGGGGCCGAGACTGTTGTTACTCGGGGTTGTGTGATGTGCCGGGGCCGAGAAGTTGAGCGGGCGGCATGTGAGTCGTTTGTTTGTACTGTACTGTGTATGGGAGGAAGAGGGCGGATAGGATAGGATAGGACAACGTTTTGTACAACGGCGTCGAATAATGGTTTTCTACTTCTGCCAAAAGAGGTTCGAGAGTCAAACAGGCGATGCGTGGTATTCTCCTCTAAGAATGGCAAGAACGCTAATGCAGCAACGAAGGAAGAAAATACAGAAAGAAGTAAAAACGCACGTTCGAGGATGGCATCAGCGCCGCTGACTTCCTTGCTCCTCCATTACCGCTGCATCATCACCACTCACGAGTCGAGACGCAGGGAAAGAAAGAGGCATTGCGATAGAAAAGAATACATTGGCCTGGCTTCCATCCTCTTTCAAAACCCCGCTTTATCCTCCTCTTGCTTCTCTGCCCTCTTTTCCTGAAAACACAATGCACCTCCAAACACCCCTCTACATCCCGCCCAAACCGAGCTTCTCGTCGATGTGCCTGTACCTCTCCTGCTCCTGCCTGTACTGGAGCACCATGGCGACGCAAAGGAGGACGAGCATGTCTACGCCGACAATGCCAAAGGCCGCTGTGAAGATCTGGTCGAGATACGTGTTCGCGAAGGTTGAGAACGGGGCAATGCACCCACCCTTTTGAGCAGCAACAAGCGAGCTGAGGCAGGTGCTGTCCATGACGAAGGGCGGCGAGGTCGAGTTAAAGTATCCGCAGCAGTTGAACTAGGAAGTGTCAGCACTGTCTTTGGGATAGCACCTGCCGTCGGCTCGGGTGAAGCGGAGGATGCGGCATGACCCTCCTCACGTGCTCGGCTCCAAATATATGCGTACCTTTTGCTGCAGCAGGCTCTGCATCAGCGGCGCTTCCTTGGCCCACAGGCTGCCCAAGTCAGAGCGGGTTTGCAGCGTCTCTATCCACACCGAAAGACCCAGGCCAAGCGTAAAGGTTGCGCAGATGACAACCAACCAGCCCTGTGCACGAAGCCATCCTCGGTTCATTGGCAGAAAGAGCGCAGGGAGGGACAGCAGGAAGGTAACGAAGATGAAGATGGCGTTGACCACACCGGCTGCAGACCCGTTAGTGCATTTGCTCGAGGTCTTCGCTCAACTCCGCGTGGTACAATGCGCGCCACAGTAGCGCCGCAAATATCGGTGGTCCGTCTCTTGTCCTTGGACTCGGGGTCGTACCTGTCAACGGACACTTGCCCAGCAGCAAGTTCTCCGCAACGTTGTTAACGGTCGGGCTGTCCCGCAGGCGCTGCTCGGACATGAGCGAGAAGCCCAGCAGCAGTCCTCCACATCCAGCAAAGACGAAGTCCATCCCCACGAAGATCATCATCAACTTGGTCGGCATGGCGGCGGCGGTGGTGCTCCGTCCTGGGAGGTTATCGTGGTCTGGTCAGTTCGAAATGAGCGGCCACTGGCAGAACGCAAGCAGGAGCCTGTGGCTCGGAGAGAATGAATGGCAGTCGAGTGCAGCAGAGCCGTCCGGCGAGCTCGCGCAGAACGACGATTAATGCAGAATACGAATATTAGATACAGAGAAGCGAAGAGGAGGGAAGGAGAGGAGCGGCAGGAGAGCGAGAGTGCATGGGGATACGGCGGCGGGTGACTCGAGCATTAAGAGGCTCGCAGAGGGCGCGTCGCAGTTGGGCGAGGCGAGGCGTGGACCGTTTCAGCAGCGTAGCAGCGGGCGCGGCGACGAATCACAGGCGCGGACGGGGCTGTGGTTCGATTGTTTCCACGTTGCGACGGTCCGCGCAACACGGCAGGCCATTGTTCAAACGGCTCTTGCTGGGAGTGCGTGTACACAGTCCGTAGGTACCGGCGATGCGAGCAACGGCGGCATCGTGAGGCGCCGGCCGCTGCGAGGCGTGGTGTTGAGCACGTTGCGGTGAGGGTTGGTGGCGTCGGCTGCTGCAGGCGGGTCCGAGGCGATGCCGGAGAGAGCAGGCGGCAAGGGCGCCTTTCCTCTTAGCGGCGCGCTGACCTCAGCAGCTAGCCGGGTGTCGCGCGCGCCATTGGCCGGCAGCGGGGGCCCGTGCGCGCTAGTGGCTGCAGCCGGGCTGGGGAAAGCGCGCTGCTTAGAGCAGCCTGACAGGAGCGCGATATTGCCTCTTTGAGAGGCAGAGCATCACAACCACGGCGCGCGCTGCTGTCGGCGGCGGCAGCACTCCAGCGACGCGGCGCGCAGAGCAGCGGGCGTGCCACAGCGCACCGCGCAGCATCCGCGGGCACTGTAGAGAGCGCGGCGGCCGGCGCGCGCCCGATCAGCGATTCAGCGAAGCCAGGGTGGTGAGCTCACGTCCCCAAGCGCAGCCAACCGCACTCCCGCCCCCGGCAGGCCGTCCAGTGTCGAGCACCAAAGCAGCTGCAAAAATACCAGCCCTCCGCCCGTTTCACTTTCCCCAATCTCTCCATCGCTTTCCCTCTCTGAGACAGCTCTCTCACTCCTGCACCACGCACTCCACCGTCCGTCGTGCCTGCCCGCCCCGCGCGCCCATCGCTGCCGCAACGGGGCCAAGCCTGCACCACTGGCACCAAGCACCCACGCACCCAAGCAGCCCGCCGCAGCTCTGCTTTAAACGCTTTCGGCCCATCCTCCTCTCCACCGCAACGGCGCCCATCCAAACGCAAGCTGCCCAAGGTACGTACCTGTTCCTGCTCCCGTTCCCTCGCCCGCTCGCTTGAAGCTGCTCCCCAGCCGCCCGCCGCTCCCTGCCCCCCCGAGTATTATTAGCTGGCCAAGGTCACCTGCCGTCGCCCCTCGCTGCCGTCCTGTGCGACCGGCGACCAGCACCCAGCGCCCCTCTCGCCGGCCGGCCTGCCTTTCCGTGCATTCCTCGCCCGTCCGCCCACTCCACAAAGGGCCCAGGCAGCGCCGCCCCCCGACCAAATCACTTGTCTCTTTTCATTCCAAGCGCGCTTCCTTTTCCTCTTTCATCCGCCCCGATTCTTTTTGGCCTAACCTTGCCAGAGCAGCGCCCTGCACTCGCCTGTACCGAGCTGCACATCCACTCCACGCCGCCGCCTGCCAAACAGGAAATCCCCACACAGAACACCCGCCCGCAAGCAGTTAGGGCAGGTCCGCAGCCCAAACACTCGTAACCAATCTGCATCGCGACCACCACCATGGCCTCCGAAATCACCGAGCACGACCAGAACGCGTCGCCGTCCGTCCACGACGACGGCAGCGGCAACAATGGCGCCCTCGTCGCCGGCGATGCGAACCGCGGCACTAAGCGGCCGCGCCCGGCGGCCGACGACGACGACGACGACGATGACAAGCCCGGCCGCGAGCGCAGGAAGATCGAGATCAAGTTCATCCAGGACAAGTCGCGCCGGCACATCACCTTCTCGAAGCGCAAGGCGGGCATCATGAAGAAGGTACGTCGGACGTCGGCCGTTGCGCTGCGCGAAAAAGCAGCATCCCAGTCTTAACCTCCACGCTCGCGCTTTACCCGCCCGTCGCATGAGAAACAACACCCGCGCTGCCTTCCTCGCTAACACGTTTGATCTTCAGGCGTACGAATTATCCGTCCTCACCGGCACTCAGGTGCTGCTGCTCGTCGTGTCCGAGACCGGTCTTGTCTACACCTTCACCACGCCGAAGCTGCAGCCGCTCGTCACGAAGCCCGAAGGCAAGAACCTCATCCAGGTACGCGACAGCGCAAGCTAATCCCCTCGTATGCACCACTAACACGCGCAGGCCTGCCTGAACGCGCCCGAGCCCGCGGGGGACAACGCGAACGGCGTCGACGACAACAACCCGGTCGACTCGCCCGAGGACAACCAGGCCCACGTCCCCGCTGGCCAGCCGCGCGGAATGCCCGGCAACGCCGGTATGCCGCAAGCTGCATACATGACGCCCGAGGCCGCTCTGCACTACCAGCAGTACCTGCAGCAGCAGCAGCCGTCACAGCAGTACCCAATGCCACAAGGAGGCATGCCCCGCCATCCTGCGCAGCACTACCAGCAAGACCAGAAACTAAGCTAAATGTAATACACTCGGTCTGTTTGGATTTGCAGCAGACAGAACCGGCGGCGCATCACTCGGATATGGATACCCCTCCTAATGGCGAAAGTAATTCAAGGGTGCGGCTCTGCAGACAATGTATCGTGCTCGGCACGCAAATGTCTGCACATGTGGGGAAGGTGATGGAGGCATGGGACGATATGATGACAGGGTGCAATGTTGGAAGCTCAGGCTGCAGTTTCGGACAGGACAGGACGGGATGGCTGTACGTCTTCATGTGGATAACTGGCGTGGTTGTTTTCTTACCCATCACAACACCTTTTCTAGTGGCTTTCTTCTGCTCTCTCAACATCCGATATCTCCTCCTTTTCCGTGTCACACCTTGTTCATGAAGTATTATGTACTTTCAAAATTCCCCTCACAGCTGGCAGCATGGACCGCACAATACAATAATTCGTATAAACTTGACCTTGACGTTGATGAGATAGCGATATGCACAGTATTTCGGCCCGGCTGGGTAGACTTCCGTTTTCGAGGGTCCATTTCCCTATCGGGTGGACTATCGCACAAGACGCTTACACGCAAACGGAGTCGAGATGAGCCGCGTCTGGAACGGTGCGATTCGCTTCCAGATCAGACGCTTTGCAGGTGATGGCATCATCTTTCCGTCGCGGTTGCCATATCTCATGGTCCCCGGATAGGAACAGGAAAGTGCGCGTCGTCGTCCCACATTTGTCTCCCTCAACAAACTTACCATGAAAAAGATGCGACACGACCGAAACAGTTCGCCAGTATTGACAGCTTCTTCTGGTCCAGCGTAGCTCGATGAAAGCCCTCGCGCAGTCACCAGAGCTAGGTTGGTTCTAAAGCAGAAACCTCTCAAGCATGCGACTCTAGCATCGACCCGTGTCACAGCAGCTCCTTGGGTACAACGCGCAATATCCCGTTTCGCGAACGCGGACTTTAGCCTTATCTCCCGGGATAGCAAAAGATACCCGATAGAGTGCTACCGGGCCATAGGACTCGACTTCATCATGGATCCAACGCAACCGGGCTGCGCTCCAGCGCCAGGAAACGAGTTTCGCGGTGTACCCGTAGCCAAGGTACCTCCGGTAGATGAGACAGGGCCATGGACTGGACTGGACTACGGGAGTTACAGGCACAAGACTCGACATCAGGCCGTCAAAACTTCAGCACCAGGGAAACAAATGTCACGGTGTACTGTGCCAATGTACCTCCACTGCACTCGAAGAGCCATGGCACTGCGAGGTACACGAGACGGACTACCCCTGTACAGGACTCGATATCAAGAATACAAAGCTCCAGCACCAGGGAAGACGAATGTAACGGCGTGCCATGTCCAATCTATCGAGTGCCCCTATGCACCGTGGATGTTGCGAGATACGGGCCGAGTGGACTGCCGAGCTCAGGGTGTGCGACAGTGGAGCATGAGAATCAGGATAGTGGGTTACACGAGAGTAGTGCTTTGTGCTACGAGGAACGGCGCGGAAGTGAGCGACCTACCGCTTTGGAGAGCGGATGTGGGAGTCTTATATGCCGTTGGTTTGTGGTGCTGGCGCCGTACAGAAGCCCAGAGCCGACGGAGCGGGAGTGGATTCATTCGAAGAAGCTCGGTGGTGATCTTGGGATGCGGTGGAGGGTCGACTGGATCTGATTGCCGTATCTGGCAATTCACGTGCCGCGCCTTCGATGGTATCTTCGTGGGAACTAGATGAGATAATTCCATCGCGAAAGACCTTCAGACTAGAACGTTTTCGCAGGGTGTAAGGGCTTCGCGCTCTCCCCCACCATCGCTGCAGCTTGAGATACTGCGTCTTCCATGTCGCGACGAGCACACAAACGGCTTGCCGCCATCCAAGAGCACAACATGATGCTGTACAACTGAAAGCATCACGCTACTATCCACTAAGCTACGCCCCTCAACGCGCATCGGCTTGTCCACCATCCCACCTCCTACTCGCAGATCCGATACTCACCTGACGTCCGCGAATTACGTCGAGGGTTGATTGTGATAGGCGTTTGTTCGGCCGGTCTCGAAGAGCGTTCACACCCCGGTCCTATTCGCGGATACGGGAGCCATGCGTGTACACTTCGCTTTTTCGAGGATTACGCCCGGCAGACAGGCTGGAGGTGCTCGGTCCAGGGCACAAACTCTCTGAGGGGCGCAGTTTGTGTATTTCTACAATTTCAGTTCCGTCAAGAGAATTCGATGACTCGGAGTACTTGACTACTTGGTGATTGAAGAGCAAGGCAAGGTCCACCAGGGAGGAATTGGAAACGAAGAACGTCTAACCGGGATGCGGACCAAGCTTCTGGCACGCCAACCTCGATTCTCCGCACCGCTCCGCCCGCTGCACGCTCTAAACTCTGTATCTTCTTTCTATATCAGGGCAAGCGGCATTCCGGCAACTCCACGAGCATACAACGCTCATGTACGGAACAGCGCGGCGGTGGCAGCTATATTGCTGCTGGGACGAGGATCTCGACCGAAGCCATCGGTGCGGGAAGCAAGCACGCACGCACGCCCGTAATCATCTACCCGATGCGCATCTACTTTCCTAGGTTGCGTTCGCGTGGAGGTGCTGATTCGCTATCTCCTTATCTCGATGTTCATCAGACAGGCCGCTCCCTGGCCCCCGGGAAGGCGTGCTGTGTGGGAACTGCGTATATACCAAGCTTCGCGTCATCTCTCCTGCACCCATATCTTGAGCTCTCCCAAGCTTCTTTTTCCCAGCAGTTGCTTACTTGGCTTCCTACGACAAGCATCGCGCCAAGCTAGTTCGCGGTCGCAAGCGTGACTTCCCCAGATTTTGCCTATTGAGGCTAGCTGGAACCTCCGATTTTGTATCGCATTCCTAGCTGAAGGAGAAATTCATTCAAGATGGCGGAAGGCGTTGATGAAAAAGCGCTGGCACCAGTGTCGAGCGTCGATATGGCGAAAGGGGAGATGACCAGCATCGATCGCGATGCGATGAAGCTGGCTGAGATGGGTTACACGCAGGATATGCAGCGGAACTTTAGCGTTTGGTCTGTCCTTGGTGTTGGTTTCTCACTGACCAACTCTTGGTTTGGTATGTATTGCCCATATAGAGCAGCTCTCTTAGCTCTACCCGCTTTTCTTTAAGTCTCTCCAGTGTTTTTTCCGAGATCGCACTCCCGTCTTCTTCTCCTCCAAATCCTCAACTAACGCACCGTCCCAGGGATATCCGCCGCCCTCGTAACCGGTATCAACTCCGGCGGCCCCATTCTCATCATCTACGGCATCATCCTCATCGCGCTCGTCTCCACCTGCGTCGGCATCTCCCTAAGCGAACTCGCGTCAGCACTGCCCAATGCAGGCGGCCAGTACTTTTGGGCGAACGAATTGGCTCCCAAGAGATATGCGAACTTTGCGAGTTATTTAACGGGATGGTTTGCGTGGTGGGGAAGCATTTTTACGAGTGCGAGTGTCGCCCTGGCGATGGGGAGTGCGATGGTGGGGTGCTATCAGTTGAGTCACCCGGATTTGTGAGTATGTTTTCATCAGTCGATTTCGGACTTGCAATGTTGAAAGAGTTGGAGAAGAGAGCTCGTGGCTGCCTTGTGTTGGTCGTCAAAGACGGTGTGAAGTTCTCTAATCTGTGCGGAATCCCTTCAACTGCGAGGCTTCTCCTACTACCAAAGCGAGCTCGGACAAGGCCTCTCTTTACTTCATACGGCTTTTCTCAGAGTCCAGAAATTTCTCACTTCTAATGTCCAGATCAATGCTAATCATAGCAGCGTCATCAAATCCTGGCACGTCTTTGTCGCCTACCAAATGGCCAACATCTTCTGCTTCTTCTTCAACTGCTATGGCAAAACGCTTCCCACCGTCGCCAAAGTAACCCTATGGACCTCCCTCATCTCCTTCGCCGTAATTCTCATCACCGTCCCGGCTGTAGCACCAACTCATCAACACGCCAAATTTGTCTTTGCAACGTTTATCAACAGTACGTCCCACCCTCTCTTCTCCCCCATCGCTTTTCCTGCCCAAATGCTGACGCACTGCTAGATACCGGCTGGGAACAAGGCGGCATAGCCTTCATCGTCGGCCTCGTCAACACAAACTGGTCCTTCGCCTGCCTCGACTGCGCAACCCACTTGGCAGAAGAAGTCCACCGGCCCGAGCGCATGATCCCCATCGCCATCATGGGCACCGTCGCCATCGGCTTCGTCACCTCCTGGTTCTGGAGCATGGCCATGTTCTTCAGCATCGTGGGCGACTTCCAGGACATCGTCGGCAGCGCGACGCTGGTGCCCATCCTAGAGCTATTCTACAAGGCGCTGAACAATAAGGGCGGGGCCATCTTTCTAGAGGCCCTGATTATTGCGACGGGGCTGGGCTGCTTGGTCGCGAGTCACACGTGGCAGAGCCGACTGTGCTGGAGCTTCGCCCGCGACCGCGGTCTCCCGGGCCACCAGTGGCTCAGCAAGGTCCATCCGACGCTCGACGTACCCGTCATCGCGCACTTCGCTAGCTGCGTCATCGTCGCGATCGTCGGCTGCTTATACCTCGCCTCCCTCACAGCGTTCAACTCGTAAGCGCTCCCTCCTTCCCTTCCCCTTCCCCCTCGACCTCGCCACATCGCTAATCCACACCCCCAGCATGATAACAGCCTGCATCGTCCTCCTCTACATCAGCTACTCCATCCCCGTCATCTGCCTACTCCTCAAAGGCCGTAGCAATCTCAAACCAGGCCCCTTCTTCCTCGGCCCCGTCGGCCTGGTCGCAAACTGCGTGCTGCTCGCCTGGACCCTCTTCACGCTCGTCATGTACAGCTTCCCCTACGCGAAACCGGTGAAAGCGGGCAATATGAACTATGTGAGCGCTGTGTATGCCGTCGTTACGAGTATTATGGCGGTGGATTGGCTGGTGCGCGGAAGGAAGAGTTTCAGGGGCGTGGGCGAGCGCAAGAGCGATGTTGTGCATGCGGTGGAGGGCGTGAGGTCGGGGAGTGTGGGGGCCCAGGGGGGCGTGGTGTATGCGTAGATGGGATGGGATGCTGACTTCAGGCACGCTTGCTTTGCGGAGATGCCGGGAAGTTGCTGTTCACTGGCAGGTAGTACAGGGCTGGCGGGTTTGCAGTCGGAAGTGGTGACGTGGATGCGTGTTTGGGTAGATTTGCGTATCACCTTCTGCGCTTCGTATTATGTACTACTGCTTTTGAGGGATTTTGCAGAGAGATAGTGATGTAGAAGAGATGAGTACGCCGCTCACGCAATATTTATGAATTTTGTTATTCGTACAGAGTTACATGAGTATTCTTGTTCCCCCATATAGCTACCTAGCTATCTAGCTGTGGCCAGAACATGGGCAATTCATTCCGCTCAGACCTGTTCACCGTGCACATTGACCAGCTGAGAGATTGAAAACGACTCTTAAATTTGACTAGCATACACCCACCACCTCGAGTAAGTTAAACACTACATAGAAAACATGCTGAAGATGCGCATAACTAAGACTCCTATAGCCGTACAGATGCCGATATATTTGTTGTACAGGGTATAATTGAAGAGCCCTATAACCGTTGAGGAGGAAAACACCCATAAATGCGGAATAGATGATGAGCCGATATGCAGTGACCGACCGGTCTGCAGAAATATGTGTGCCCCGGATATTACACGTATCGTACGACAGTGCTCGAAGGAGGATCCGACAATAGAAAGATACGAGGGAAATACATGGCCGATTATGGTATGCCGGAAATTGAAGTATGTGTCAGAGGAGTCGTACAGTGATAGACGAGATGGCTGGGTGGCGGTGGATGGATGTAGGGGCGTGTTGGTTTCGGATCGATAAGCCGGTCGATGCCGGATGTTGAAATACGAGTTTGCTGGGTAACCGACGATAGTATGGTATGATATCGAAATAGATGGTGATGTCGAAGTAAACGCGTATTTCGAATCTAGGATATGGATGTAGAAATCGCTGTTGGAACAGCAGTATGCTGAATAAATGGCGATAAGGTCCGAAGAATTGTGGTATTGAAGTCGGACGAGAGGCCCGTATCCGGTATGTAAAGCTGGCTGGAAGTTTGTTGGCGATGATCGGGTGCCTCCTGTTATACGAGCCGGTCGTTTTGCGTCGTGTGGTCCGGCTCCATCCAGGTCCGTCCGCAAGTCGAGGTGTGGGAAATGCAGCCACATCCATCCCACTTCCTCACCATACAACCGACTCTCCCCTGAGACCTTCTGGTCAATAGTAACTCTTCCCCGTAACCCTCGCCTTCCTCTTGCCCTTGCCCTTCTTCTCCCCTCTCCTCCCGTCTTCTTTCCCCTCTTTCCCCTGCTCATCCCACCTCCTAACCTCTTCCTTATACTCCATATCCTGCGCAAGAGTCATCCTGCTACCCTTCGTACTAGCCTCCTCTTCAAACTCCACTTCTGGCAGCCATCCGCCTCGTTCCTCCCAGCCCCTCACACCCTCGACGTACTCTACGATACTGCCATGCTCGTAGTCGTCTTCGAAGCCACAGCCACAACCACAGCCGACTACGCACTCGCCTTCGTCCATGCCCAGTTCGTCGTCCATGCAGTCGAAGTGAGCGACGTGACCGCATGCGGGACAGAGGTAGAACCGTCCTGAGACGCGGATCCAGCATATGCTGCAGCTATAGATGGGCTCACTCTTCCCTTTCTTGGGAGAAGAGGCAGTAGTGTCCTGGAGTCGGCTTGAGGCCGAATGGCCCGAGATGTTGGATGTAGCGCGCGAGAGGGATGGGCGGGGTCGTAGGTGTGTATACGGCGAGAGCTTGCTTTCTCCTGCGCCATCTGTGAACGGATCGTTAGAGGGCGCCGGTGTCGGAATGGATAGGCGCAGGTATTGCTCTGCGGGAATGAAGACGTCTGCCGGTGGTGCAGGAACCTCGTCCAATAGCATAAAGGAGCTACTTGGCTTGAACTCTACGGCTTCGGGGTTGAGGGCAAAGTGTCGCGGAGAAGCGATTGGGGACCGTTTGAATTGTGCAGCGGTAGCAGCCGGGGGTGCTAGAGTGGAAGCCCGCGAGATAGGTTGCACCGTCAGCTCTGACTCGACCCTGTCATGGCCTTCTTTCTTGAGCGCGAGATGCATAGATCCTGCTTTTGACCCGCCGCCTCTTGATACATCCTCGAACGGGAAATATGACACGAGCCCGTTGAACTTAAGCACCTCCGCCCTCTTGCTGACAAGACCCCAGCAGCCCAGTATCTCGGCGTATTGTTCCCTCCATGCGCGGTACAGCCACTCCTTTGACATGTCCAGCAGCGGTGCGCTCACACACGCCTCGTCATCGAACTTGTCCTGATTCTTGAGTGTGACTCTGATCCTTGAGCCGTCATCCCCATCCTCTGTGCCCAGTGTAAGAGGAGCTGTATACTCCGAACCGCCGTCGAACGTGACCCCTATGTCATTATATTCGGAATCCGAGTCGGAAATGTAATCGATGATGGTACGGTCTGCCTGCCCAAAGCTAGCCCTCTTCCCATGCTTCGACCGCGGGGCTACACCAAGACCACGTTCATTACTACCACTACTATAGAAAGTTGTCGTCCCCCATGTGACACCGCTAGTGGGTGCAGATGTCGAGAGGTCATCAGTGCGAGATTTAACGGGCGGCGAGGATGACATAAACTTGTTGGAGATCGTAGCGATGGCACTGGCAAAATTCCCCGAGGACGTCTTCTTGACGGCGGTATGTGACATTTCAGGACTCGTAGAATACGGCGTATGGCTGGCTGTTGCGGAGCGAAGGGTGGGAGCGCGTGAGAGGGTCGGCGGCGTGTTGCCTGTAGAGTAAGGGGTTACTGGTTCAGACGGCAGCGTATCACTTCCCCAAGGGCCATTCGACGAACCATGCGACCCATACGTATCAAGATGTCTTGAAAGGCGATGCCAACCAAACTCATTATTCACAGGCGTAGCGTATCTTGAATGGGCGGGGGTGGACGGAATAGAAAGGGTAGGTTTGAACAGGCTCCATGCGGCGTCGGCAGAGGCGAAGTAGTCGAGGGAGAAGGCCGGAGCTTCCATAGAAAGGTGCGGATGTTTCGTCTTGGCCATGGTGGTAGTCACTCCTTCACGGGCAGCAGGTTCCGAAAATACACACGACAGCATAGCAAGCATCTGGGTGTCGGCCAAGCGCTCAAAGTGATCAAACAGAGCGGGAATCAGCCAGGTAACGACGGGATTGTGGCCCCACTTCACTCTCCCTCTCAGCTTCGGGTTTGTCACGGTCTCCGCCTCGTCAAACTGGAGGTCCAGGCCGCTGTCCTTGCGCTTGATTCTTACCAGTGCTCGGCGGGCAAGCACCAAAACCTGTTCTCGCCTGTGTTGTTGGGGTAGGATTTCGAGGGGTACCTCGTTATTCAGGATTAGTCTGCAAAGCTGCCAGATGTCCGCCAAGTCATCAAACCCATTCCTCCTCGCAACCTCTGAATTATGCAAACAAACCGCCGGCCCATCGCCAAAAACCAAGTACCCCTCCGCCAAGACTCGCTTGCTAGGGATGAACTGAGCAACCACGGAATCCAGGATAGACACAATAGACCTTTTCTTGTTCAGGTGCGCAGCGTCAGTCGAGGACGGAAGAGAAGCTTTGCTATGCAACCGGGGCGGTTTTTGCCAGGGTAACGGGGGCAGGAAATTCCCAAATCGGATATCGGTCTCTTGATCGGAACCGGAAGATGATGAAGGTGACGAAGATGATTCCCAAGATACCACAGAAGACGCCGGAGATTCCGAGTCATGGATAGCGACAATTCGGCCGAAAGCTTCAAATATGTCGTCCTTTGATGGATTCTGCCGGAGATGCCGGGGTAGCCGTATCAGATCAGTCATCAGACCAGTAGAGCTCGTCACCGGTTTCTGAGCCAGCCTTACGCAGACGAGGGATCCAAGACTGGAAAATCTTATCGTGGTCTGTACAGGAAGGGGAATGTTAGCATTTGAATGTGAGGAGTGCATAAGATCATTAGTGAATTCACCAGAGTCCGAATCATCCTCCTCCTCACTAGAGCTCTTCTGATCTGTAGACTGTCCGAGGTCCGGCTCCGGATCTGGCGCATCCGTTTTCGGCTTGGCTTTTGGAACGCGTCCGTCGTACTCCTTGGCCATGTTGAGGGCGTCTTCCAAGCTCCGGTCGCCCAACGCATAGGAAAGCACGGCTTCCAAGGCCTCTCGGGCGCGCACTGCGTACGCCTCCGCAATGGCCTCCATGGCGGTCTCCAGATGGTCAAGCATTGCCGGTGCGATGGCGGCAGTCGTCTTCTCGAAAGCTATGCGGAGCGGATGGGCCTGCTGGTTAATCACTTCACCTTCGTCGTTGAGCTCCTGTTCTACGCCGGGATAGTACTCCGGAAATGTAATCTTGACGCGGAGAAATGCTAGTTTCCTAGCCGGCGTCTGACTATTGGGGTCGGGATAGTAGCTTTCTCCCCAAGGGGCCTTGAACGCAACTACCACTTGACGAAAGCGGAGCTCTGCGGTGTCAAAGGCTACGTTCGGAAATTTCAAGTCCGCACGCTTGATTTCGCCAGCCAAGCTGTGGCCTGCTTCGTACTTTTCGTCAATGAGCTTGCCGTCGCCATCGAACGTTCGCTTGGTCACGTTCACGTTATGCATCCATGTAACCTGGGTCATAATGCGTTGAGCTGGACTGCTCCGCACCTTGTGGGCCGACATGGTGACTCTCTTTGGCTCTGCCTTGAACAGAGAGCTCAAGCCCGTCTGCATCTGCATATGTTTCTGATTTTTGAAGACGGCGTTTTTGAACAGTGCGGCGAGGTTCCCCTGCTGAGGTGGTTCTTCTTCTAGGTCCGCTTCCGGGAGAACTTGCGGACCATCGCGGAACGAGATGTATCGAGCTCCCCTTCGGGTCGTACTCGGGGCTTCAGTTACTCGACTGCCTTTCCTGAAGCCAACTGCTTGCTCTAAGATGCCGGGCGTGACACTATGCAGGCGGAGGCGGTGGTCGGCTCCCCACGTCACCAACTGGAAATCGCGATTGTCGATACCGTTGTCGGTACTGCCTCGTGAGCGCCAGAGAAACTCATGCAGACGTGTCTCGATTGCATCTGTACGAAAGACGTGGTCCGGAGAGCCTGAAGTAATGGGTCGAAAGGTGTTGTCTGCCGGCTGCTTGTACAGCGCTAACGGAGCGCCAACCACTTGGGGCATTGCGACAATCCCGTTTGGAAACGGAGTGTGGCGGGCACGCAGGAGCGGAAAGCCATGGTAGATCGTGTGGCTAGGCTGTCTCACGGTCTCTGCAGCTCCAGCTTGATCCCACTGCTTGATCGTCTTGTCCAGTGAACATGTGAGGATCCTCGTCGGATGTGATCGATGCCAGTCGATGCCATATACCTTGTTGAAGTGGGCATGGATAGTGGTGACCGGGCGTGCGCCGTGGCGAACATCCCAGACTTGCACATAACGGTCATGGGAAGAAGCAAGAGTGTTGGAATTCTGCCTATTCCATTTGACTTGGGTAGCGCCTGCTTCGAAGTCGGCGAAAGTGTGAGTTGAACGCTGCCGCACCGATGGCAGTGCAAGCCTAGTAGCAACGTTTGGTGTACGCAAGTCCCAGGTGCAGACGCGCGTGTCGAGAGCACACGTAGCCAGCATATCGGGGTGGTGGGCAGAGAAGTTGATGTCTGTGATCTGTCGGTCGTGGCCTTCAAGAGTGTACTGGATTGGCGCCTCTGTGGCGTCCGTCTTCATATTCAGGTTGAAGATGAGAGCCTTGTTGTTGTTTGTCGACGCGACCCATTCAGCACGGATGGCGAAGGGCGAGCACTGGACATCGGCGACCTCAAACTGGGTGGAGTACTGTATGAAGCGGGGCAGCTCATACGGATTGTCCAAGTCGACGATGACGAGGCCCTTTTTGCTGCGCACGGTTAGCGATAGCGGATTGATTGCCAGATGCCAGATGCCAGATGCCAGCTATTCGGCCCTGAGACTCTTGGGTTCTGTAGACGCCAACGGGAGGACTTACCCTGCGAGCACCGCGTCTCGGCCACTCGGCGAGATCGAGGCGGCGGTATAGCCGCCCTCGATCTGGATGGTCGCATCTGTCTCGAAGGTCGGGCTCTCGAAAGGGGAGCCCGGCCCCACGTGCTGGGCAGCGCTGCCCGCCGCTGCCATGCTGGTGGTGATGCACGTGAGGACGTCGAGGCGGTGGTTGCGGCGACAAGTATTGAAAGCCGGGGCGGCGTAAGGAATAAGCACGGGCGCGGGCTAGGGGTCGCCAAGACCGCCCCAGTGACTGGAAGCGAGCCAGTGGCATTTGCTGACAAGCGCCCCCTTGCTGCTTCCGGCAATCACATACCCACAGCGCCGTAACAATGGCTGACGCAGCCGATGATTACGACTGGGAAGCGGCAATCGCCCTCTCGGTGGCCCGTGTGTGGGAGTGGCTTGGAAAGCTCGACCACATCCAGGACCCGGTCATTCGGTCCTCCTTCCCACCACCACCAGTGTCCCGCTTTTCCTGGAGCTCCTCAGAGGACGATTCCGATAGCGATCAAACAATCATCTCAACCTCGGCACCACCAAGCCCCCCGATGGCTCTTCCAAAGCGGATCATCAAGGAGACGGAGCGGTTGATGGCGGAGCCGTGAGTAAGCCGGTGCGCAACCATGTCCCACAGACAACTGACAGTGCTGCCATCCAGGGTACAAGGCATCTCTGCGATTCCCCACGAGGAGAATCTCCGCCACTTCGACGTCGTGATCTTCGGCCCCTCTCAGAGCCCGTACGAGGGTAGGTGCACTCCGCGGTAATGATGCAAACGCGACGTGAACTGACCTCCATAGGCGGCGTCTTCAAGGCAGAGCTCTTCCTCCCCGAAGACTATCCCATGGCTCCGCCAAAGGTCCGGTTCCTCACCAAGATCTACCACCCCAACATCGATCGTCTGGGCCGCATCTGCCTGGACGTCCTTAAGAGTGAGTTCAGCGACCCTAATGACGCGCAGCCTCCGCTGACCCATCCAGGCAACTGGTCTCCAGCCTTGCAAATCCGCACGATTCTTCTCTCCATCCAGGCCCTCCTTGGCGCGCCGAACCCGGACGACCCGCTCGCCAACGACGTCGCTCAGCAATGGAAGGAGGATCAGAACAAGGCCATCGCCACGGCCAAGGAATGGACCGAGAAGTACGCGAAGCCGTGAGACGTGGCACACGATCACTCTCAAGAACTTAGGTCTCTTGCTTCGGCTTTTGAGCGAGCGACTGAACACTTCTTTGGAGGCCCCGACGGTTGAGGATAAGGCGGTTCCCGATGGATATAGACTTTGCATATCGGCTGAACGATTGCACGGCTTTGATGCCCCGGCTTATGGATGCTGGAGAACCTTTCTCCCGGCGAGAGTCTTCTAGCCAACGACTCATGACAGACGAGCCATGAATGAATAATGATATCAAGATTTCCCAATCATACTGACACTCCCTTTTGTGAGACAGTTCTTGGTCGGACCCAGTGTGCGTGTCTTTGAGCATGTGGAAGTGAAATGTGAGCCAGCCTATGACTACACCTTGGCGTCGTGACGAAGGGGTTTGCACGATGAGCCTTCGGAACTCTAGGTACCCTAGATAGGCGCAGATGAGGAAGAGTTATCCGAAGGCTTCCGTCTGTTTGCTTTCTTGCGCCCAGGTGAGTCGTTTCGGCCGCTTTTCGATAGCCCGGCGGGCTAACTTAGAGCACGCCAGAGCATCCCGTCAACTTGTTTGTACTTCCACCACGACCGCCGCTTACGCAAGCACGGCATACAACTGAGGTAGCTCTCCCACTTGCACTGATGATAGCAACAGCGCTGACCATGATCTGCCTGAATCGATGCGCGGGCGAGGTCGGAGCGGCGTTGACGCAGACTTTCCGTACAGGCCGTCGCTCTTTCACGACCACCGCGACAACTTCTCCGACACGGCTTAGAACACTACCCGCCGGCAGGAGGCTCTTGATTTGCAATAGATGCTCCCGTATCCTTACGAGACGCCATGGGCGACCGCGTATCGCATCATAGGCAGCGGCACCGGTGCAACTGCGTTCGGTGTCGACACGCCCATCTCGACCACGAGCACGTCGACAATACCATTTACCTCTCCCCGTCTGCGCAGCTAGCAAGCCTGCTTGCGGAAAGCGATCTCAGGGTAAGTCGATGCGCCTAACGGCATGCAAAGAGAGCTGACTCCGAATAGCATATATACCGACGGCGAAAGGCGAGACGACCCTCGCGGCACGACCTCAGACTCTCCGCGAATGAGCAATCACGGTTTCCGATGCTCTTAACAGCAACTCACAGGACTGTTACTCCAGCCTCCGGTGCCGCGGAAACCGGCGAGGCATTGAGTCCCGCAGCGGATAGACGAAGCGGCGCGAGCGAGGACCTCCAGCATGTCCTCCGCTTCAGATGGACGGGATGGCCATTACTTTGAACATGAAGAGCTCAGGCTTTGGCCCCAGTTCTCATCGATTTTAGGCGCGCACGGCTTTCATAACCCTCTGTCGAGTTTGACCGGCGGTGACTCCGGTTCGACCATATGCTCATACAAGGTGGACACCAATATCGGCGTCCAGGATTTCCGGAGCGCCGACAACGTCTGTCTTCCCTAACGCTTCATACTGAAGCATCCACGCCTGCGCCGACTATTTCGGGAATCTGACGCACCGCTACACGCCCCACGCGCTGGTCCAAGTGACGCCGAAGAGGATATCTCACGATACCGACCTATGCGGTACTTTCGTCGGGTTCCCCGCGGGGCGCGATTGATCTTTTCTCGAGGCCTATGAGAAAGAACAACGGGAAGGCCATCGGCCAGGAGCATTCCGAATGATATAGCATGAGGTAGCAATGCGCGAGTCCGGAGATCCTATGAAGGCGTTACATGCGCTTCGACGCGGAACAAGGACACCATAAAATAGGAAGGAGTCATACCTCTCCTGGGACGGGATGAACCGGCGCATATGTCAGAATAGAGCACCTCGCCGCTTCGATCTTGCTAGCACCACCTCGCGACCTCCAGCGCGGCCGGGCGTCTCGACATCCCGGGCCTGAAAACTTCAGAGCGGTCGTCTTATCATGCTACTGGAGGAACCACTACGGGGTTGTGTCCATTGCGCGGGACAAGAAGAGCAGCGTTTTGTTGTCCGTGATACAGGGCCTGGATTACTCGTCGTTGAGCTGGCCACAGCTGGGGTGCTACAGAAGACGAAAAGGACGCTCACTCCGACCCAGACCTCACTCATACCCTGTCACATGACGTGGCAAGTCCGGGGACGTGAACCTTTCCACAAGGATATGGAGCCATGAAGACGGAGCAGAAATGGCGATGATGGGAGGAGTCGAGCCCGAAGACATGGATGTCGTGGTGTTGACGGGCGTACTTGTCAACAAGCCTGTCCGGTTGACAGCGTGGCCCCGTTCGGGAACGGTCCTTCGAACTTCAGGGCAATGCTCCAGATTTCTAGGACACCGTGAAGCTGGGCTAGGGATATACTACCACCGAGGTAGAGCATGGGATTCGCAGAAGCTTTCCGGGGCTACGATGGTCTGGTGAGCGATGAGAAAGAGTCGGACATTGTCGGTAATGAATTGAAGTGACCGACAAACGGTAGACCGGATATAAAAGCCGAAGGGGATCAGATCCGGGAACACATCCCCATCGTTACCGGAGTTGAGGGAGGAACTCTGTCTCGCTGGGCTACACAGCCAATCATCCTGGGTTTTCTGGCGTGGACGGGGGCTGGCGATGGCCAAGCGCCGTTTCGTATCATCACGACCGGACTAGAGCTCGTCCTGTTGCAACGCGTTCCGGATAAGGCATCCGGTTTAAGAATCGACATGAGATTGTCTCTGGGCCAGCATCGACCTAAATCTCCAGAGGGCCGTTAATATTCGATATGGTTCCAAAACTTCGAATTTGGATGTCTGATTCCAAGAAGCCGGTGAGTCCACGGTACGATGGTGGCTTCTCGTCGACCTCTCTCATCATACAGCGCCGTAGGATCATCCTGTCTTTGGAGGCAATAGCCGCCGCTTTGTGACGGCATCGGCTGTAGTATCCCGCCTGGGTCGAGAACGCCAGCAATCTGTTAATGGAGCCGTTTTCCTTTTCTCCTGGGATCCACGGCGACCTGAGTCGTGAAGTCTAGCCCCCCTTCCTTCTCTGTATCGAGTCTCTAGCTAGGTAATGAGCGGAAGCTCCCACGGATCCGTAGGTCCTTCGGTCCCGGCTTGTCTCTCGAGTCCGCTCATGCTAGAGAGACTGCGAGTTGGTTTGTGAAGACCTCGTCAAGCTCCCAGTCCATTGTGGTTCCACTTGTTACAGCCCTGCTCTTTTGAAGAAATAGGACTTGCATGCCGCCGCGCTTTCAGGTTCTGAGGCCGAGTCGGAAGCTGCTCTCAACCTCCTCGTGGTTCGACATGGTTCGTCGTTGCCCTGTTCAGCTAGGATATTCACACCGACTTAGCCCTAGCGTATTTCCCGAAGGCAGGACGGCCCCGGAAGACACGTACGGTCGACATCGATTGAGAAGCTATTCATACGAAGACGTCCATTGCGGACAAACCCCGATTCCTGGGCATAGCGGCCATGCTCTACGTAGATGGCTAGCCTGCTGTAGGTGCGGTGTTGCGAGAGTTGTCGCGCTTGCGGAGCGGATTACGAGAGTCGATGCCGCCGGCGTCGACGTGGTCATAAGATGTCTGAGCCCTCGTCTGAGTAAGTAGATGTCAAAATACCGGTGCCAAGGGTGTTTCCAATGCTAACGGATTCTGCTGCAGGGCGAGAGACAGGTTTAGGCTTTGCTGGATGCGGTTTGCTCGCCGCTGCCGCCGAGTTCGCGTCGGCCCCGCTCGAGAGGACCCCTTGCTCGCCGAAGGCGCTATGCGAGGGAGGAGAGGATCTCCAATACCTCTTGCGCCTGCTCAACGAGACCTTGAGCTAGCAGAGGCTGGGTAACGTGGCTCTCGTCGATGACTATAGTGGCGCGGAGGTCGACTCCGCAGCCCACCATTCTCGAGGTCAGGGGAGCAGAGCGGGTACCATTCAGGAGATGGCCAAAAGCTGCTGAAGGGAGCTTCTAGGACTTCAATAAACTGAAGCCGCTGTTGGTTGCTGTCGGGGTGGTAGTGGTGTGGGGAGGAGGGCGGAGCGAGACGAAATCTCATACTCGATCACGACCACAACAGCACTAGTGAAGCGCAACCTCGGACTCACTAGCAAACCACATTGATCTCCTCGAGTCAACCGCACTCCCGTCTGGCTTCGTTCCACTCAGCCTGGCTCTCATCAGCGCGCTGTGCCTACCCCGTCTGCCTCCTTACTGAGGGCTATATCTGCTTTCCCCACCCAGATCTAAGGCGGCCTCTACCTCTCCCTCCGCCTGCGCAAAATCCTGGCAGAAGGCCCCCAACCAGCTTCACCGCATTGGATCTTTCAGCGACCATGTGCAGCTGTTTCGGGAGCATCAGAACCTACGCAGCAGCTACCCTCGAGTTTCTGGCCGGCTGGCTGTGGTATTTCAGGACGTGCAAAGGGAAAAAATCGACTGAATGTACACCGACCGAGAAGGCTTCACCAAGCAATAAGGAGAATCAAATTACGGCTACTGAAGAGCTACTCGACCCCGCTCACCCCAACTCTTGTCTTGCATGAGGAGACGGCGCCGAATTCGCCGTAGTGGGATGATATACCGTGCTCGCCTGCACGTTCTGCTGCTCATACTTATACGGCTCATAGCCCGTCTGATATGCGCCGGCGCCGTATTGTCCAACATTGGCTTGCTGCCCACTCGAAGCCGTTTTCTTCTTCTTCCACGACAACCACCAAAGCACCGTTATCAGCAACGCTAGCGCCGCAATGCCCCCAACTACACTTCCCGCGATCACGCCGGTGTAGTCTCTCGATTTGGACGGCGCCGCGGATGGCGAGGACGTCGATGAAGCGGTTGACGAAGGGTCGGTAGTAAGAGCGGATGCAACCGTTGAGGCTGAGGACGTCGCAGTCGAAGATACGGTACTAGTTGGCTTTGTGCTGAACACCTCGCCGTTCAGGAGCCAAAAGCCCTCCCCCGCGTCGCAGCACGGTGGTCCCGTAACGCTATCTCCGCAGCAAAAGCTCCCATCATCACACGGCGTGACGATCACATCGTTCCCGGCAGCGTCAATCAATCCTCCACTCGACGAATCTGTGCTCCGCATCAGCGCCATCCATCCGCCCTCACAACGGCCGACTAGAAAGACAGCTTACACGTTCCGCTCACGCACAACTTCAGACACGAGTCGCTCTGCCACGTTATGTCCGTGCATGACTCGCGCCAAATGGCGTCTCTGGCAGCATTGTCGCATAGCCCGTCGTCGCGGCAGGTATCCGGCCCTGTGTCGCTTGTCCGGCAGCACATGCTGTGTGCGGCGGTGCTCGAGCAGGGCCGGTACGCTTCTCGGCCGATGACGGCGTTCCGGTCGGTGCCATTGGGCCAGTAGCCTGCCGGTACGCGGAAATATTAGCAGAGATATAAAAGGAAGACAAAAGAGAGAGCGAAACCACAGCAAGACAAGCCTCAGCCTTGCGTGCCGGCGGCCATTGAGCAGCACGTTGTCCGCGAGGCTGAGACGACGCGAATGGTTGCGACTGCGATATATACGTACATCCTGCGTATGCTACAGCGAAGTAGCCGCTAAAGAAAAGGAGGAGCTCCATCGTTGTGTAGAGTCTTAACGAGCAACTATGTGAGAAGGACTGAGAGGAAGAAAAGATAAGAAGGTTCGCGACGCGAGAAGGCTGATAAAGTAACTCTCGAAGGGACGAGGCTGAAGGATTGTAGTGCAGAACGTGCTATCCGAATCCAGACGAGACTCTGTCTGCAGGTCAGCATGGCAGCGGCTAATTGGATGCTGCTTGGTATTGTGACCAGTGATATGTCGGAGGGGACGCCTCGATGCGCATTCGTACGAGTAGTCAATTGGTCCAGAACAAGATCTGCAGCCTCGAAGGCAATTGGGGGCGGAAAGGAATCCATCCAATTGGACGAGATGGTCGTTCCCCAAGATCACCCTCGATGGTTTATGGCGTTTCAGTGGTGGATACTATCAGATTCAAGAGGGTATTCCAGTCATTGGTTTGATTATTCCCTAGGAAGGCCTATTCAATCTTCAACCCTATACCCATAACTCCGCTCCAACTCTTGCTTTCTAACACGCAACTATCTTTTTCGGCCTCACGTACTCCATTCTCGTCTCCGCTTCTTCACTTCTCACGCCGTTTTCCTGTCCCAAACGACGCAGCTCTGCTATTCCGCGCCCCCCCCTTTTGTCCCTAACTCTTCTTCCCGTCTCTGAATCGAATATAGAGCGGAGTGTCTTCATTCTCTTCTTCTCAGGCCCGAGCCGAAGCGGGCAGAGGTCGCCTCAACTGGTGGAAACGCCGAATAGTGGAGTGGAGTGAAGTGGAGTGTGGAGATGGTGATTGTTTCCGGTCACACCTAACAAGCGTGGCCTAGCTTCGAAGTTCGGCGGTTAGCGAGCTCATGTCATCAAGACGCCGCTGTCCCTCTTCTTCCGCGCGAACATGGGCGTAAAGTCCGTTTCCAGCGTCGCGAAATCGAGATTCCTGTTGGACGCTGGTACTGGCGATGAGGAGTTGGAGGAGCAGAGATCAGGAGTCTGTGTTAGGTTAGAACCTGTGTCAAGGGACCTAAGATGAAGCGGAGGGGCGCTTACTGAACAGACTGAAGCCTGCGAACTCGATCGACTCCTCGCTTCAGCATGCGCTTCGATCGCTTGTGCTTCGTACGTGTATGTGATGCGAAGCAGATCGTGCACCGTAATGTACGTCGTCGACATCTTTCCTTCCCTAACTCCTATCTCTTTCTTGCTTTCCGAGAGACACCTTTAAAACGAAGTTGGGCCAGCGAAGAGGGGTAGCAGGCGTTCAAGTCGATGCAGTGCAGTGCAGTGCAGTGCAGTTCAGCAATCGCCGCCGTACCCTGCAGCTGCATATATACCCCTCATCGTACAAGCGGACATCCCACACCACACCACACGACCGCCCACGCACGAATCCTCCAGACAAACTCCACCTCACCCCCGTTTCAGCGCTACGCCATGCATAAAACCGCCCCGAGTCGGCATTAGCGCCGCTCCGACAGGTCTTACTCACCGTTCGACGGTGGCCCGTGCGCGGGCTAATTGTTTGCATCCGCCATTTCCGATGCCATGTCCGGCGAGATTTGTGATGCGATTTTGGGCCGACGCGTAAGATGTGATGGCTGTTGCCTAGTGGCGAGAAAGGTGGGCGGAGATGAGATGAAATGTCCGGAGGATTTGGCGTGGGCTCGGGGATGCAGGGGTTAGGACCGAGAAGGCCGAGAAGCGGAACACGACGTCGTGGCTGGGCGCAGTATAGATGGAAGCAAGAAAACAAGCGGAAGATGAGCTTGGTCTCGATTATAGGAAATGAGAATGAAGTGAGCTGAGAACAGATAATGCGTTACACATTTCGTCGTCGTTATGAAGTCCGCTGCAGAATGACGCATGGGCAAGCAGGAGTAGAGAGAAACAGAAGCGCTTTTTGAGGAGTCCAACGAGGGTGTCGTGTCCAAGATCATGAAGGTACTCTAGCGTCTTCGTTGCTTACCTTTAACTTTACCCTCGAGATACTGTTTCTCGAGATCCTTAAGGTTTTGAAACTCATTCGACTCGGACCGATTCCTCACCCTAATTTGAACCTTCATCTGACGATCTCGAGCGCGAGTATTCTCTCCAGGAACATCAGAGCCCGAATCAAATGAGAGATTCATTCGGTTGTCCTGGTAGGACGGAGCAGGTGGACGAGCAGGCGGTCGAACAGTTCCGCAGTCAATGAAGAAGCCACTACTTCTTTGAGGCATGGAGGACTTCTCTGCTCCGCCTTTAGCTCTCGTAGCGGTCTCTCTGAGCTTCCGCGCGATGTCAGCAGCCCTGTCGCGCTCACGCTTTGCAGCAAGCACCTCGATCTGTCCTTCGGCAAGAGGAACGAACCAATCCGTGAGGATATCCGCGGATATACGCCGATGCTTTTCATGCTCGAGACACATGCTGTACCAGTCATTCAATACATCGCTGTACGGAGGATTCGGATGCTGCAGCTTATATTTAGTACGCTGCTCCTCCGCAGCAGCATTTATTGGGCGATAGACCACGGGTATGAGATTGCGCCATTTAATGTGATTCAGGTCCTTTTCGTGTGGCGCGTCCATTCCTTGCAACATGACCTCCCGAATAAAAGCCTTGCGGTCTTGGGTAGGGTAGCAGCCGAGAGCCAAGTGCTGGACAGTCGCTCCTATAGCATAGATGTCTACCGCGGGCGCGACAGCTCTCCTCTCCGAGAATGGAGGCCCATATTCTGGGGTGCCGAAGAACATGTGATTGGGCCCTTGTCCTGGAATGTAGGGTACGAGACGCGATATGTCAGCGAGTTTGAAGATTGGTAGCAGAGGGACTTCGTCGTTCCGGCAGCCCGGCGGCCTTGCAACGAGGATATTGGATGGTTTCAGGTCGCCGTGGATATAAGGCACCGCAAGGTGGTTGTGAAGGTAATCGAGCCCCCGGCTCATGTCGACGAGAAATTTCCATATGGATTCCTCTGGCACATAATGACCTGCGTCTACAAGAAGATTTTGGTATTCGAGCAGATCCCCAAGCTGACAGTAGTCGAGAAAGATTCCTGGCGGGATTGGTGCATAATAGTCATCCCAGCCTAGCAAGCTGACCACATTGGGATGTGTGCCCACCATCTTCAGATTCTTCAGCTCCTGTTTCAACATATTGCGATGGAAATCGGTTCCCCTCGCAGGTTGCTTGACCGCGATGTGCTCTTCTTTCCATTTATGGCGCCACAAGCTGACTTTACCTTCCGTGCCTTCTCCAAGAAGTTTCACTCTTCTGAACTCCCTTTCCAGTTGCCGTTGACTCATGAGCATGCGATCCTTCTCCATTTTGACGAAGCGGTATTCGAAACAAGAATGCCTTTGCGTTAAAATTGACTGCCGAGGTGTTTTCGGGGCAGGAAATGAGACTAATCAAGAAGGACGAGACTTTTGTAATAAGATGGTATACGAGCAATAGGAAAGAAATATATGTCGTTGAAAAGATGGGCATGATGAAACGGAGCATTGTGAAGAGCAGCGGCAAAGAAAGGGCACGGGAATAGGTATAGGTTATAGGGCACATAAAGAAAAACAGGACACAATGGGGCGGCGTCTCGCAAGGGTACAAAGGTGAGACAAGACAAAGAAATCATCCGCTGAAGACAGCTCCGCATCTTGGGTTCGCCGTTCCAGCAATGGGAATTGTGCCAAGTTGAACTTTGATGGAGTGCTCTCGGGGGTCACACTCTCTTCATGCTGAACAAGGTGTTGAGAATTGGCGAGAATGAAGCTATTGTAGATTGAGAAGCGATGTATGGGGTCAGAAGAATGATGGGCGTCCGCCGAGAAGAGAACCTTTGAATCGGAAGACTCGTTACTAAAAGTGGCTATTCCTCTTCGAGACAGCACGCGCCACATCAGCCACACAAATCCCTGTCGCCGATACGGAGCTGCATGCTGCATACAATAAATTTTTGGACTGCATGTGAACAGTCACAATTGCGACATATACCCCGAATTCATTCTCCCTCTCTTTGCAGCATCTGACATGGCGTCCACAAAGAAGGTAGCAGAGAACATGCTCTGGGGAGGCCGATTCACGCGTACGTTCACCTCAATTGTCCTTATCTCCCATAGATCATGGAGCTTTGAAGGCTTGATCGTTGACAGCTATACAGAGGGCCTCGACCCCGTAATGGAGCAGTACAATGCCTCGCTCCCCTATGACCGCCTTTTCTACGCCGAAGACATCGCCGGCTCCATCGCATTTGCGCGCGCCAATTTTAACAACGGAATCCTGACCGAGGACGAATTCGCTGCCATTGAGAAGGGATTCGCGCAGATCAAGGAAGAGTGGGCATCGAACACATTTGAGATCAAGGAGAACGATGAGGATATCCACACAGCGAACGAGAGGAGGCTGAGCGAGATCATTGGGAAGGAGATTGGAGGCAAGCTGCATACGGGACGCAGCCGCAATGAGCAGATTGCGACGGATATGCGATTGTGGCTGAGGGAGCAGTTGAGGATACTGGAGGGGTATTTGGCGCAGTTGGTTAAGACGAGTGTGCAGAGGGCGGAGGCGGAAATTGATGTGCTGGTGAGTAGCTACTATGAATCCTCACAACTCTCACCAAATCCGATGTGACCTTTGGAGTATACTAATCTTCTATGTAGATGCCCGGCTATACCCACCTCCAAAAGGCCCAACCCGTTCGTTGGTCCCACTGGCTCCTCTCACACGCAACCGCCTTCTCCTCCGAGCTCGAACGCCTCCGCGAAGTAATCAAGCGCGTGAACCGCTCGCCGCTCGGTTGCGGCGCCCTCGCCGGCAACCCCTTCAACATCGACCGCCATGCCATGGCCAAGGAGCTCGGCTTCGAAGGTCTGCTCCCCAACTCGCTCAACGCCGTCGGAGACCGCGATTTCGTGTTTGAGACAATGCAGTGGGGCTCCAGCTTTATGCTCAAGATCTCTCGATGGGCTGAGGACCTGATCATCTACTCGAGTTTGGAGTTTGGCTTCGTGAGGCTTGCGGATGCGTATAGCACGGGAAGCAGTCTGATGCCACAGAAGAAGAACGCCGACTCGCTCGAGCTGATAAGGGGCAAGTCAGGGAGAGCGTTCGGGCATATGGCTGGTCTATACTGCACGATTAAAGGCCTCCCAACGACCTACAACAAGGACCTGCAAGAATCGGTCGAGCCCCTCATAGACCACATTAAGACCGTCGGCGACTCGATGCAGATAGCTACCGGCGTCCTGTCAACGCTCACCATCAACTCTGAGAAGATGAGAGCCGCTCTCGCACCCGAAATGCTCGCCACCGAGTTTGCAGACTATCTTGTCCGAAAAGGCGTCCCATTTCGAGAAGGCCACCACATTTCCGGCCGCGTCGTCGCTCTCGCGGAGGATGAGGGTGTACCCATGGACAAGCTCAGCCTTGAGCAGTTGAAGGGCATCGACTCTCGACTGGGAGACGATGTGGTTGAGTGTCTGGACTACGAGCGCGCTGTCGAGCTCAAGAGCGCCACGGGAGGAACGAGCAAGAGCGCGGTCATGGAGCAGATCGAGCTCCTGAAGAAGCAACTTTGAGCATCTTCCTATGCGAGAGGAGTGTCATGAGGAGGTTACTTTAGTAGACGCAGCGAACCTTCGGCGTTCCCGGTATCAAAAGTTTTGTCGTTTGATTGCCGTGTGTGGGATAGGGGGAGCTTCCGGTCCCGAGTAGCGAGCGCTATAAATGTACGAATACATACCCTTCTATCTTCCACGCAGTTCCACAAGCTTAGAGAGTTTGCGAGAGCGTGTAGTCACCAGTATACAGGGACCCAGCCTCGAAAGCTTCGTCAGCGTGACCATTTACTTTAATCCTTCTATGCATTCATCGCTACAGAAGGCCATAAGATAGGCCGATCGCTCTTTTACGCCTTACATATTCAGGAAGCACATTTTCCCAGCCGCAGATCTAAGGATCAGAAATTGGATTTCCTATTTCATCACTGCTCGGTTCTCTTTTCCTCCTTCCTGCATCCTGAAGCGTCACCGAAACCGGCGATCGTCTACCGTACTAAGTTGATTCCCATAATTCTTGTAGGGAAGGTGCGGATATCGTAGAGAAGACAGATTGATACCACACATGAGCATCAGAAACCACGGATCAGCATACCATCACGATTCCTCCAAAGAGGTTTTCGAGACGAAAAGCCACTCGCTGCGCGGATCAGCCGCTCAAGCCGGGATGACGGCAGAGGCGGCGCCGGCCTAATGCGGCGCCTGCGCATCATGACATCCTTCATGCATACCACGTGGAGGCGCGTACGCGTGCATTCGCAAGCCCAAGGCTCACCGCTGGACTCGGTTCTAGTGTTTCACAGCCGCGATTGGACTGAGATGGCCCGGGACGGAGTAGCGGGCGTCGACGGCGAGAGACTGAGGCCACCGACATCACTATCGGCTGATAGTGGTATGTGAGGCCAAATGGATTGAGACAAGTGTAGAGCTTTTCACGGTGAAACTGGATTTTTGGATACAGTGGGATTACTCTTATTGGACGGTGCCCTGCATATCACGAGGCTGGCTAGGCTGGAATGTTTGGAGCGCGAGAATACTTGCTGTGAGAACTCCATTTTCCTGGAAGCGGTTTTTCATAATGGAAATGAATCAAGTTGCTTCTATCGACTTGGTGGTGCTGGAGAATGGGCGGTGACGGAATGCTAGCTTCGGCGGTCGTCATGGCTTGTGATGCTGGGCAGCAACGTGCGAGGTTGTTTGATGGCCACTAGAGCTGTGACAGTCGTGACAGCGAAACGGGATTCCGTTAGAACAATCCCGGGGTAATAAGTATCAGATATTATTTCCGTAACTTCGCACCCCAAAAGAAGAGCGTCCTCTCGCCGTTGAGCGCTTAGAGTTGCACGGACAATATCTGGGACCAGCATTCGGCGCGCTCGGAAGACTTCTTGTGCGCGGCTACGGAGCCGGAGGGTCAACGACTGGATGGCAGCGAAAGCAGGCCGACCCCATGAGGGAGAGGTCACAGTCATGCGGCCCATTCGGTGATGATATCCTGGTGTGCGATCCCTCAGATCGCGTTTGATCTTTCCTTGCCTGCCACCGCGCTGCACCTTGCCCATGACGAGTGCAGCAGAGCTAGCACCAAGCAAGAATAGCTGCGGCAGTGGGTGAAGCTTAGCCTTCGGCACGTCGCACGCATGCTGCTGTGCTGCTGTGCTGCTGTGAATGCGAGCAACAAGCGATGGGTTGGCAAGCGAATAGTCTTCCTCTTAAAAAGTGGACTTCACAAGTACATATGCTGCACAGCAAGCGTGTTTCCATAGGAGCGCTCCAACGCCGGCCAATCAGTGAATGCGCGGGCGTTTTGTCGTGGACGTGTCGTCAGCCGCTAGCGCGGAGCCAAAAAGTACCTTCTTTGGGAGGTGCAAGGGCTTGCCCTTTTCCCCAGCGATGGGGATCCGCGCCCACCCTTAAACCGCTCATTCTGTCGCTACAGTACAGGCTTCTTTCCCTCTCCACTCCCTCGCTCGCTGCCCACCCGTCGCGCCCGCTCCTCTCCCGCCGCCCGACCGAGCGATGCAACCTTCACTCGCTGTCCTGCTTCGCTAACGCGTGTGTCCCGACTTTTGCGACCGACCGACCCTCGATATTGCGACCCAACATCGATATCCTACCGAGACAACGCCAATTGGCGCCCCAGAGCTGGACTGAGAGCTAGCTTTACGTCTGCAAGGCCCATAACGTTCGTTCCGGAAGAGCCGGCCCATAGCGACCATCGGCGTACATCATACACGCTTGGCATCCAAATTCGGAGGCTCGCTGCCGTTTGTTTTACTGTATGCCCGCAACCAGACGACTATCTCGACAGCACAAAAATACATAGGCCGTTGAAGCTTCCCGTCGCCCTCGGGGGCAGCTCAACCCGCGAAAATGACGCCCTCGCTATCTCGACGCTCGCCATTCGCGCTCCTGCTCGTGGTACTGTCCTTCATCACTTCCACCCTCGCTGTCGACAAGCCGAAATACGTTACTGCGACAATCGACGGAGAGCAGGTCCTCGTGAAGGACAACAGGCAACCGGCGCTATACACTGGCAATTATGGGGATTGTATGGGCGGTAGCAGCATCAATGTCACCCGCTTTGATGCGGCGTACTACAAGGACAACATGACAGTTCTCTTCCATCTTGGAGGAGAGACGGCTCTGAAGAATGAATCAATAATGAGTATGCGTTTCGGTCGTGAGTCGTCCAGAGGCAATGGCTAACAATCGCTAGTGTACATCGGTGTCTTCGCCTACGGTGAGAGCCGGTTCGATCTGACTTTCAACCCATGCAGTGCGAACATCTACAGCGCATGTCCGATAGAAGCTGGAACTCCTATCGAGGCGAACGGCATTATCCCCATCAGCCAGAACGACGTCGCTGGCATCATTCCGCTCGCATTGTCCATCCCGGACTTTGAAGGAGAGGCCATTCTGAGGATCTTCTCCAATTCCACCCAGACTGAGATTGGATGCTACTCTGCGATTGTTACCAACGGCAACACCTTCTCCCAGCCAGAATCTGTGGGCTCGATCCTTGGCATATTCACCTTCGTGGCTGTCATCTCGTCGTTTGCTACTGCCATATACGGCGACAACATCCCCGAGATGCGCAAGCACTACGCCCATTCGCTTTCCGTTCTCGTGGTGTTCGCTGTGTGGCACCATATCTACTTCAGTGGCGCCCTCTCAATGAACTGGCCTAGCGTGTTGGTTGCCTTCTGGAGTAACTATGCGTGGGCCGGAGGCATGATCTACTCTGAAGCCATGCAGAATTCGATCAACAACTTCATCGGTTCGAACAAGGGCAATACCACCGCTGTAGGCGCAGCAGGGACGGGCGATTCCAATCCTGGGCTTGGAGGCGGATATGACATCCACCAAATCTACAAACGAGACGTCTTTCCCAAGGCCTTGAACATCCCCGGTCTAATGCGACGGAGCAAGTACAACCGTGTGGCTCGGCATCTGGAGAAGACTCTGGCGAAACGAGAACTTGTGAACTCGACCGACGGTTTCTCCTGGTATGGAAATCCCGTCAAGCCAGGCCTTCCGCTGCCTGGCAATTACTCCGGCTTCGCCGGTACTCTTGCGCAAGAGAGTATTCCAGCCTCGAATGCCTTCATGACTGGCTTCCTTTGGTTTCTGGTTTTGCTCGGCATTGTGGCTTTCTCGGTCATTGCTTTCAAGTTCGCTCTGGAAGGTCTCAGCAAGACAAAGCTCATGAAGAACGACCGATTGGCTTTCTTCAGAGCCCACTACCTAGGATACACCGCACTGGCTGTTCTCCGCACGCTCTTCATTGGGTTCTTCATGCTCATATTTCTCACACTCTTCCAGTTTGCCTACCTGGCGTCAGCTGGCCCAGTTGCAGTAGCATGCATTGTGTTCCTAATCATGCTCATCGGCGTGGGTGGACTTGCTGTGTATGCTTGCTTCTACAGGATCAAGTTTGGCAGTTACGTTTCGGAGCCAGACCGCTTGAACATTGAGAAGAGGAGGGTTCTAAGAGTCATCCCTTGGTACGGGTTCTCACGAAACAGCGAGTTTCCCCGATCCGAGGACAAGGCTTACGCGGGATCTTTGCCGTGGTGGTCAGTACGTGGCGCGTCCGAGGAGAAGTCCATTCATGACGACGAGGAATTCACGAAGAAGTTTGGATGGCTCGCTTCCCGCTTCCGCAGGACCCGCTGGTGGTTCTTCACTGTATGGCTTGTGTACGAGTTTGTCCGAGCTTGTTTCCTCGCTGGAGCTTCAACTCAACCTATGGTTCAGGTGTTCGGCCTCCTGGTCGTGGAGTTCATCGCATTCATCGGCATCATCATTATGCGGCCCTTCGAGGGCCAGCGCCTGAATGTCATTGTGGTTTATCTCCTTGGATTCAGCAAGGTTGCCACGGTCGCACTCTCTGCGGCGTTCGATACCAGATGGAACATTCCGCGGATTCCTGCGACGGTCATTGGCATCGTCATTATCGTCATTCAAGGCGTTCTCACCATCATCGTCATGATTGCAATCATACTGGGAGCCATTACCAGTTACATGTCAGTCATGCGAAACCGCGAGACGATCAAACCGAAGCGATGGGTCCCGATCCGTGAGAAGTACTTCAAGCATATCGATTTCAAGGAGAAGGACATACCACGCCCACCGTCTCCTCCCCCGCCAGAGCCAGAACCAGAGCCTGAGCGGCCCAAGGTTCCTTACTTCAGCGTGAACTCCTTTAGGAGGATGGCCAAGATTGAAGACGAGGATCCCGAATTCATGAACGAGGTCAACGGTGACTTTGCGGCATCCCAAACTTCCCTGCAAGGAATTAGAGAAGGTATGGTTGGAACGCCAGGTCAACACAGCAGGGCACCCAGCATCCGGTCACAGATGTCTTACTCTAGCCTCCCGTATGGCGCCCGCGTTCATCGAGCGAGCTGGAGCACTCAAGACTTTACCGAACAGTACGCTCCCGGGCGACGGCGGACGATAAGCAATTCCATGAACTACGCTCCGGTGGGGGGTATAAGCCGACCAGCGAGTAGGACTCTCCCTGCTATCAACACTCGCTTCGGAGGCAGTAGTGAGAACATGAATCGTCATCCGAGTCCGCTCAGTACCACTCGACCTATCACGCCAACATCCCCTGCACCCGGTGGCGACGCGAGCCCGATTTCTAGACCGAAAAGCAAGCCTAACATGAGATCGAGGCCCCAGCTACAGACCCTAGCCAGCGAGCACGGGATCCCTCCGCTACCACAGACCAGGAACGCGAGGGAAGTGGCGAATCCAGGAGTCGCCGAATGAGGAAGACATGTACCGCAAAGTAATAATACCGGGGATATTCTCACCAAGCAGCTTTTGACAAGCTTTACGAAGTAACGATACGAAATCCATAGGCTCAAGCCATATCGCGCATAGCCATACCGGGTCAGCATCGGCGTTAATGGACAGCATTTCGGGCGGATATCCAGCATTCAGCATTTAGCGTTGCATGACACTCTCACTCTTTTACGACTACGGACTCAAAACGAGTCATCTACATTCCTTTTCCATCCCCTTTGAATGGCATCAGACTCATCTGCATCCGACTCCGCGACGGACGTCTCGGGCGCTGTGGGATAATTACGACAGCATCATGCTGGGTATTTGATAGGCTGGGAGTCAGGTGCGGTGGAGCTAATAAGGCTTGTACATAGTGACCAGGCCTGTATGATAGTACTGAGCAGATATCTTGAAGAATGAATAGTTCATCTCACCTATTGTATGCTCTTCGTTGTGTTTTGTATCGTGCTGTGTATCATTTCAGGAGCCTTTCGTTCGATGTATGAGCAGCCTTTCTTGCAAACGTAGTCTTGCGGCAAAATCTCCGGACCATGGAACCTTAATGCCGTCTCGCTTCGTTCCATACAAGCGGTAATTGCATCCGCCTCCACGTGTAGAAATTCCTCGACTAGCCCTGGAGGACGACGACACCGCAATCTCAAAGAGCCGCACATTCCAGCATCTCCCAGGAAACCGCTCGAACGATAGGTCCTGCGATGACAGCATGTCCAATCTCCTCCCGTGTCGTACAAGATTTCGATTCCCCTGACCCTGTTCCTGCCCTGTTTTTCCACCCCTGCTCAACCTGTGGCGTCACGCACCTCTCATAAATATGTAAAAACCGTTCTAAGACTTCGGTTCTTGGGGTTCGCCCTCGCTCATTCAATCAGCGTCTCCGATAGAGAACTGCTGTGGCTGATGCGCTGGCTACGTCACGGTGAATTCACCCGTTCGGGAAATCTGAGCTTGCACAGACTTCCCGGGAGGACAAACGGATATGCAACGCCTATGGGTTTAGATGGGCGGAGGTGTGACGTCTGGTTGGTACGATAAGGCCAGTCCCGCCTCCTTCTACTTTGCTGGGCTGCCCAGGTGAGAGCCGAGTGAACTCATCACGGCATTTCTATCCAGTGCGGCTTACCTATTCGGCATCAGCAGATGTCGATACCTGCGCCGCATCTCGATCGTGAGAGGTTCCAGCCACAGCGCATCGTTCCGCATCGGGGCGCGATGACGTCGAGCAGCGAAATAAGCTTGTGGCGCGTGTGGCGCATGACAGGCAGAACGCGGGCGGAGCAGGGAACATCGCTGCGGGCTTGGCTCGATTGGGACGGGCGACGGCTATCACTGCCTGATGGGGGGACGTCAGACAAAGCAGCAGGTTTTGGCAGCGTTTGCGGGACGCACTGACGATGATGGGATTTTGCGGTTGGCAATCAGCAATGGCGTCTGCAGGCGCGTGCGTGCGCTTGCCGAGATTGTGCTTGAGTGTGGGCGTGACGTCAGGTGTAATTTGGGGAAGGAAGGCGCTTTGTTTATAAGTGAGGTGACCTTCCGCCAGGCTCGTGTGCTACAAAACCTACCATCTGCATACCCCCCCTTCGACCTGACACCTGCAACCCACCGAAGAACAAACATTCGAGCTACGAGGTCCATTGCTTGAGAACACAAGCTCACGGTATGTCCATCCAACTCATCGACCGCCGCCCGCCGATGAAAAAGAAGCTCAATCAATACTAACAGCCCTCGCAGAAACATCTCACACCCAACCACCACACAACCAAGCCAACCCCACGCAAAACTACCACACACCACTACCGTCAAAATGGGCGCCGTAGTATCCTGCGTACGCTATCCCCCTCTATTCCCACCTCCACCCTCCCGCGTCCGCTAACCTCAATTCCAGATCAAATCCATCCTCCGCACAATCGGCAACTGCCTCATGGCCATTGTGCACGCCATCGGCGCTGCCTGCATGGCCGTTATCAACGCCATCGTCGCCCTCTTCGACATCATCATCTCGTGCCTGACGTGTGGCCGTGGCGGCAGCCGGCGTCGCGGCATGAAGACGAGGGCCCATCATACGAGTAGAATCTAGTAGGCACCCGTCTTGTCTGATTCCTTGCTGAGCAGCGTGTTTAGCGAGGAGGATGAGGCGGGAGCTGCGCGTCTGAGGGGATGAGGCGCGTGTACCATGATTGAGCCTCTGCGGTTGAGGAGGTGCAAGTTTCTCGATTATTGCGATTTTTCCTAATACCCGGGGTTGAGCATGGGGAGGATGAATGCATTACTTCATGACGATCGAGATGTATAGATACCCCGCTGTTTGAATCGATTCATTCAACTGCAACTTTCATGTCAACTTGCTTGCGAATCGTGATGATACTGATACCACGAGGAAGATTCGTTTGTGATATTGTCTTACCATAGCCACACCTATTCAACCGAGGATATTGTGATACGCACTCCTGACGGAATCGGCGCAGATCCTATGACCTTGCCCCTCATTCCTTTCGGCCCAGCGCAGCGGTATATTCCGAATCGACCCTTTCGCAATGCCATTGCTGTATATGTCGACTATGTGGGTAGGATGTAGCTAGGGAAGTCCGATTATATCGCAGCTTCTCAGGGCCTTCGATTGCGCCTTTCATCACGTCGAGGTATCGATTGCTCATTCTCTCCACATGATGCTTCTTCATCCAGAGACGGGGAATGTCCCCTTTGCCCTCACGCAAAGCGTTCCGCTCAGATCTTCAAGCGTGGCATTGATAACCACAGAGCTCTCAGCCTCGGCGCGTTGTGTCTTCTTCGTAAGGTCTTTCCACGACGGTAGCCAGGACTTTGCGGGCGCGGGCTCTGGGTCTGGTGGCGGAGCGAGCTGGGGTAGATTGGGCTTTGCGAAGGATGCGCGGAGGACGTAGAAGTTGGTGTTGTTCGTGGGTTTGGCGTACGTTACGCTCATCGAGGTTGGGCGAGCGATTGAGTCTGCAGCTCCACATGAGCGAACCGCTCTTCACTCGCACCAGGACTTGAAAGCAACAGATGATACCTACCAATAGACACATTCGGCCCTGCAACCATCCTACTCATCGCATCCTCAAATATCGTTGCAATAGCCCCTCCATGCGCCAGCCCCGGCCACCCACTTAATGAACTCCCAATCCACACCACCGCCACCAGCTCTCCCGTCTCCGCGTTCCAAAACGCACGCTGCACGCCCAGTCCCTTGAATCCCGCCATGCTCTCGCCCGTCAATGTCCTTGTCTTCTTTCCCCAATCATCTTTCGACTCGGTGATGTGCCGCTTGATGTCGAGCTCCACCCAGCCTACGTGTGCCGCCACTTTTCCGGCCTCGGGGAGCGGTGTATCGGAGTGGAGATGGTAGGTTTGTGCGCGCATGGACTTGACGACCGGGAGCGCGTCGATGTCGGCGGAGAGGGCTTGGAGCTCGAGCTCGTCTTCTTGCGTGCCGGGGAGAGGGAGAGGGGGTGGGGAGGCGAAGTTGCGGACCATGTAGCCGAGATACGCGCTCGTTGTGAGGACGAGACCATACCACATGTAGGAGGAGCGGAAGCGGCGGCGTTTCGGGGGTGCTGGTGTGGGGGAAGCCGCGGTTTGGGCGAAGCGTTGGTGCCATTTCGATGGGTATCTTCGAGGGATGCGTATTTGCCGGAGGAAGGGAGAGCGTGTGCGAAGCATGGTGGGCAATTGCAGCTAGCAGGGTGGCTAGGTGGGTGTGAACGTGGGAGAGTTGAGGCTTGATCGGAGGTGGGCCTTCATGACCGAGGCTCGTGATTCTTGGCATTGAGCACCGTACTTTACACCAACCATGTTTTCTCCCTCAAACACTGAATTCCATTCGAAATTCATGAGCTGCTTCAGATAATACAAATGATGTCTCTTGTTGCCTTCCTTATTGCAGATGCTCCGAGTCAACAAACCGCGACTTATTCAATCCATCCCAATGCACAATCTGCAGCTCCTTGAGATTCACATCCTTGAACATGCGCACCTAAACTATGTCAGCCATCCTTCTCGGACGGCGAACGGGTAGAACAACTCACGTTGACTGGAAATATATCTGGACTTTCTCCAAACTCCGGCATTCTCGGATCGAAGAACACCGAGCTCCCACACCTACCACAGAACAGATGCCGGTTCCTCTTGATACCGAACGAGTACGACTTCAGCGCCTCTTCACCGCTCTTTATGTCCACCTGTTCGCGTAGCGGATACACTAGTAGGTAACCATTTCGAGAACAAATGGAGCAGTTACACTCGACGACCTTCTGTTTGGCAAGAGGAGGGGAGAGCGTTACGGTGTACTGAACGGTACCGCAGTGACAAATGGCAGAGTACGTTTGCGAATCTGAAGGATCGAAGGTGGGAAGGTGCGGGAATTCTTCGTTACTCATTGTCGCTGGAGTGAGGCGAACAGAGGCCGTTGATAATAGTATAGGTCGGTGTTACTCGAGTAAGTGCACTTTGTGGCCTATATCAGAGCTTATATAGACTTACTTGGATTAAGGCAACAACAGTCTTGCGACGACGTTTTACTGTAGCGGGCTTCCGAATGACTGGCAGATATCGCGCTTGGCTGCATTGCATATGTCTCCGGCTTCTCTCCGAGATCCGAAATCCGACGGCTGATCTCCGCATCCCTCACACATCAATCCGTCGACGAGGGAATGAGCAGACCTATCGTGCTACCCAAGTCAGAGGAACTAGGAAAGAGGATATGCCGTCTCGTTACTCCATGAGCGGAGCATAATCCTTCTTCAACTCACGATATCCCTAGAAATGGAATTGGCTCGAGCCCCTATCCCTTCAACGCTGCGACCAATGCGATGCCAATGTGCGATTATGGAATCAGATATATCTCGCACAGGAGCTAGATTTCGTAACACAAGCCAATCATCTGCCCACTGCTGTTCAACGCCCGTCCTAACGCCTGCGCATGTTCCACCGCTTTCGCCCGTCTAGCGCGACACCTCCACCGATCCTGTACCTCTGCTACACCAGAGATTCTGTCCGACGACGAGACGCGTCACTGGGTTCTCCAGCTCTGCGTTCCACACGGTTTGTGCGACTAACATCGCCGCGCTCTCCGATTGGTGTCTCACTCCGGAGACGCTATGCCTTTGGGGATTCTCCAAGGGAGCGGATGTGTGTCGTACTGACGTTGAACTAGCGCCGGACTTAAGGCTAGGTTGCCTGGCTTTGGGATGGAGGGACAGACTAACGTAGCGTTGGACCGAGGGATACCGTGTGGCAGGTTACAGGCTGAGGTCTGTGCGAGGTTTGATGAGGGAGGCGCTTGACGGATGGATCGCTGGGATTTAGTCGGCGCTTATGGGAGGAGAGATCCTGTTTCTTGTGAGTGAGATCTGGATCATGCTTTGACTAGTTGATCTTCCAGAAGAGTAGCTTGAACCCAGGACCGATTGCTTAGTCATCCCCCTTTCTCAAACCCCCACGAGTCTGATGAGTAGGTCGATGTTGACTTTTCTACGTTCTCTATTATATAACGCATCATTAACGCATCGTATCCAGATCGAGGGCCATCAGGGCGGAAACTTTCTGCTGTTCGGTATCCACCACCGGTATCCCTTGATAATGATGATCATCGGCTTCATCACCATGTCTCTCTCTTTGTTCTTCATCTCATTATCTTCTCACATCAGTCACGCTTCTGGGGTATAAATTTCCCCTCCTACACTTTGCTCTCTCCTCACTCTTCTCCGCCGTGCATTCCGCTCTAAAAGTGAGAGGGAAACTGAGTTATGGCCCTCTGTTCCCGGTCTCTGAAAACGCGGTCGACAGGGACGTATGTCTTCGCGCCTTTTCCGCAAAAGCATGGAGACGACTTCCATGGGTCCTCTCCTTGCGAGCGCAAATGACGCCTAAAAGCCATCCGCATCATGTATAAATGGACTGAGGCTCCGTCGTTGAGCTACGATATCCAAATGGCAGAAGAAGGCTCTCATGGCGGCAGCCTTCGCGGCGACTTGCAAGTCCCCACCGAACTAGCATTCCAAACTCAATTGGAGAAATGCAATGTCTCTCTCTCTTCTCGGCCACCGCGGATATAAAAGGCCAAGGTCTCACTTCCCTACACGAATTCATCTTCAAGGCGCTTCCCTCGGTACTAAAACATTCTTTCGAGATCCACATGTGGAGCTGCACCGTTGCCTTCTTTTAAGCTATCCAAATAGCCTTCAAAGATATCTATGGCGCTTTGTTGGTCCCGCGGGACACCAAAATACTCTTAACAACTCTCGATGGGGGCGCGGAGAGAGCAAATCCGCAAGAGCAAGAAGAAATGCCGGGATTGTCGTGAGATCTTCAACAGCACCATATGCGGAACTTATGCAGGGGGAGCACCGAAAACGTTGTCGACCGAATGAGCATGAGGAGCCGGAGGGACATCGCGGCAACGAAGTCTATCAGCACCCCATAAAGATATTTGCAAAGTACTCATGTGCTCGGAGGCAAGTGCTTCTCTTTGACCGATGTGGTCCGCGCTTCGCGGACGATACGTCTATATAAAGCTGCCGTCTTCCCACTTTCTTGCCTTCCCGCCTGGTACGCGGTCTCACTGAACTCTAAAATAATGCCACCAACCCTTCGATGTCTTGGTCGGCGGTTCGGCTGCGGATGACTAAAAACGCGGTCCCTGCAGTACATGAACCACTCCTCTTCTCTCGCGCTGCTCGCATCTCTCTAAAACGGCCGAAAAAGTGAGCGATGCGGTAGAATGTAGATCGTGACCTCAGCAATCTGATGTGGAGACTCTGCGCGTTCGCGTCCGAAGGAGCAACGAGCATGGTGATGAAGTGACGCACTTGGGGATGCCGTCACCATCAGCGGGGGAGGATGGTAGTGCCGATAAGACGCATCTGGATGTACCTCTTCTGGAGTCTCATTTGGCGCGTGATCTCTCCACTCTATCTAAGGCGGAATATTTAGGTATGTCTCTTGTTGAGTGTGATGGACGGATTGGAGACGGACGGGGCTGGAAGTGGCAGGGGAAGGGTAGAGGGGGACATGCGATATCCAGGGGAGTGCTACGTGCGCTCTTTGCATGGAGATTAAAAGTCTAAAGCTCTTCGTGGTAGTTGATAATATCATCAACCTCGCTTCGTGCGGAAGACGGGTGCGTGATTCTCCGCCTTCTTCCCTCAACGAGTACATAAACCCTGGCACTTCTACCGTTTCCTTTCCCCACACCTTTGAGCTTGACTCTCTAAAAAGAACAGGAAGCGAGGGCAATGTCTAAAAGATCAATTTCCCAGAGGCTATGTTTGCTCTCCTCCTCCGCCTGCTGGCTTCATGGAGCACGCGCCTTTCTTCGTATAGAAAAGAGCATATGTTTTGATAAGAGCTACCTCTTTTGTAGAAGTGCATAGGAATTATATATCTTTCCTTTCGTAGTGCGGAGACGTGAACGAAAGCAACCAAAGCATTGAAGCTTTAAGGCGGAAGGCGGAAAAGATGAAGATGTGGAAGCCATCTTTTTGGACAGCACACCACGCCCGAACTCTGCGAGGAGAATTAGGGAAGTACAGTGCTCCGTTGGTAAATTGGGCACCCTCCCCTTGGCAAGTCCCAACACATGGGAATGCTTTGTTCATTCTTTTCGCGCCGCGACCGGCTTCGGCAGGCTTTGACTCTAAAGTGATTCCTTAGCCATGAAAATTTCACCGAAACATGAAGTCCCCAACATATTGGGTAGCATTTTCGTTTCAGATGCGTCCTACAACATTGCCGGCAAACGCTCGTCTTTGGACGGCGACTCCAAAGCCGTGGATCTTCTCAAAAATTGTTTTAGTCTCTTTCCCGAAGCCAGAGGTAAGTGGGTAGAAGACGGAGTGATGAAAGGGGACATGGGGTTTATATATAATTTTTCCCCGCTACCACGGAAACGGAACAAAAAGATACCGTGAGGACGCTGACGGATGGGCTGGTCGCTTGTTGGGACTGATGACGGCGTACGACCGTTGCAACCGTGGAACCAAAGTATAAATTGGTTCCGCGCACCCGCGAACTTCCTTTCTTCTCTCACACACGCACTCCTCCGAATCCTGGAATAAAATTATGAAAGCCGGAAGGGCATGCGGACTCGCAGTGCGAAAGCTTCTAAAACCATTATTCAACAAGTTGTATGCTTGGCCTCCTGTCTGCACGGGAACTTCAAGGCTCTTCCACGGAAATGGGACATCGTACACAAACATGCTTTCCCAGCCACCGCGTCTGCGAGGAAACAAACTACAACACTGTCGGAACATGGGAAGACGGATCGCTGCTTCTGGGCTCTAGTCTTGCTCCCGCCATTCCTTCCAGATTCAGCTCTTAGCGCACTCTGGAAGCTCCCATCAAAACATCCAAATCCATTCCTTTGTGATTGTATGCTCGGAATTCCTCTCTCTGGTCACTAAAGAGCTGTCGACAATTTGGATGGACTTTCCTCATTCTTTCCTCGAAGCCCGTCCCACTGGATGGATCACGTCTAAAAGCCGATGACATTCGAAGTCATGTGCGAACCCTGGACGCACTCCGCTCGCCATGAAGCGTAATACGCTTCCTCGATATACAGGGTTTCGTTGAGCCCGAAAACCTCGCACGTCTTTTCTCCCTGCTAAAATTCAGCGGCTGCACTCTGCATGCCTGGCGTCCCTCTATGCTCTTCACTTATCGAGCCCTTTGAAAAGCTCCTCAGTAGCTGAGCTGATAAGCTCCATCTTGTGATCCTGTAGTCATAGAAAACCTATGTCAAGCACAGCGCCTGTCTCACGGAAAAGGGCAAGAGTCAGTCACATGTGCTGGATCGCCTCTCATCGCGAGCTGCAAAAAACGAAAAGCTGGGATCCTGGAATGCATGGTGCCGCCGTCAAGCTCATCTAACACGTCTAAAAGCATACCTCGAGCGCATTCATGCCCCCGGCCTCGAGCAAAGCTAAAGTCCCATGAACTCTACAATGCCACCGACCGCGCATCGATGAGCTCTTCCTCGCTCCATCCTCCTTCCTCCCCCAGAGTCTACTCCCACCGCACTGCCCTAAAAGGCACCTCACGTACAGTCATGCCCCTGCGAATCGAAGCGACCAAACCAGGCGAGACCAGCGTGTATGCCCTGCCCTGGCCCGCCTTTCTGAACTGCTAAAAGGCAATGACCCCCACAGCGATGTTATTTCGATGCCACTCGACCGAAAACCACAGCACGTTTCTCCCATGCTTGCCTCGCTCTCCCGCTTCCTCTTTCTCCAAAACAAAACCACAACTAGCTAGCTAGCATGACCTGACTGGATGTCATCCATCCGGGGCCCCGCCCCTCACCACATCTCCTCTCCAAACTGTCGAACTCTAACCGCAATGTTGCTCCTACCATGCGATACGGTACAATACGGCCTCCGCAGACCAGATGAGATGAGGAATACCATGCACATTCAGACCACCATGCCACACCCCAGACCACTACATTGTATGTCTAGTTAAATTCCGCCCAGCTAAGAACTACGGACCGGCGCTGGCGCGGAGGCTTGCACACCTTCCCTTGTCCTCTGTCTCGGGTCCGGGGCTAATACTACCGCAAAACCAATTCGCCTCTCCAGAACTGCCGCCAGGTATGTTCATGTCCCCAGCGTTGTGCCGCACTAAATCAGAATCCGAGGCAATCGATGTCTGCATCCGGACCCCTCGCTTGCGGAAACAGGTCCAGATTACGGCGGTGTGGACTCTCTCTGCTCTCCCAAACCACCGAGGACGCAGAGATGTGGCGTTGCTCGGGAAGGGAACGAGGCGTAGAGTATGCGAGATGCCGTGCTGTGTTGTTTGTCGAATTCAAAAGCCTAGCCAGGAATCTCTATGGCGGGGAGCGGAGAAGAGAAGAGGCGTCCAAAGAAGCTTCGAAGAAAGCGGTATGGAGGATCAAAAGCACGAAGGAGGCGCGCGATCTGGCAGCGGAAAGGCGGGGCAGAATGCCAGTATGGGAGTCTATCTACGTGCGCTGCTGGGCGTTGCTGGTCGAATGAGTTGAGGAGGAGAGCGAGAGGGGAGACGGTGATCATCATCACGATGAGAAGGTGAAGCGCAAGAGCCAGGCTAGAAGAAGGGTGGTATTCAAGCTATTCAATTCATGACAACTATAAAAGGCTATTGGGGTGCGTCGAGGGCTTCAGTCCCTTCCGCCATATGTAAACGTCCACCGAGCAGCATGTTCCGTACCAAAGCCGCACCCCGAAGACCCCGTGTGCAGGTTACGACAGACTTGTGGTATCGGTGAACTGCCTTGAATGCTTCGACCGTTGTATGGAGATGCGCAAACTAATTGCGTAGCGGAGAGAAGACTCGTTCGGTTACCTCGCGGTCGAAATGGCGAGAAAGCAGATCTTCAAGCGCCTGGCTCCGAACCAAGAAAGCGCTGTAACGAGGAACACAAGTCCTATTGGAAGGATGGGCTGTGCTCTGCTTCCCCATGGAAACAATAGTGGGCGAATGACCATGAAGCCATTCAAGCGAGCATGCGGCATCGAAGTACCTTCTCAACGGACCTTGGGCGGCGCGATGAGGCTCTGCAACAATTAGCAAGTATCTTACCTACCGCGTCGCCTCCTGGGAGGCTGAGTACACCCGAGTACGTTGCCAACTGTCGTTGTCTCGGTATAGTGCAACCGTAACATAACCCATCCCATCTAGGAAGGTCGCAAGTTTGTCGCCCGATGCGACCGCATCAGGAACGATCGAACCCGTCCTTGTCATCGGCGAGAACTTGCGATCGGTAGAGCGGAATCAGGTAGGTATTCTGCGACCGACGCGTCCCGACCGTAGGTGATGTGGGGCTCTGTCGGGCGTCTTCACCGCGAGAACCCATATAAGCTGAGTATGCGCTGGCGACCCGAATGGTGTTTATGACTTGTCAAAGTGCTCGTTGAGGCTAAATGGTGTGCTTTAATGTGGTAAGACGCTGCGAGCGAGCTGGAAAGGGAAGTGTGTGTGATCCGGTTCACCGCTGGTGTAGTCCTTAAGGATGTCGCGCATGAACAGGGTCCTTAACATAGCAGTCAGCGACAGCGAGAAGGCAAATGCTCTTGAACACCCGCCCGCGTTTTGATCCGCAATTTCTCGGTCGCCCGGGCGGTAGCCGCTTGGCGAATGGTCGTATTCTAAACACGGCAATTTCAATCGTGGTCAAATCTGTCCTTTGTTAGTATACTGCTTATTGCAAACCCAGCAAATAGTAACAGAACATACCAACATTCTATGGGTAATTCTCCTAGCTATACCTTGGGGCGGCTAAGATGCCCAGACAGGTATATCCTAGCCCCATCCCCAGATCCGCGCCATATCGATTGCAACACGAGGCGTATTCTTATTCTGAGGTAAGAGATGAGTCGCGTAGTTAGTCCAGCGTGATTGCCCACCGACAGGCGCCAGACTAAGCAGAGGAATGGCGCTAATCATACGCTTCAGACCCCGAGGCGCGGATTACGTCAGACGGGAAATGGTGGCCATACAAAAGGGTGCTGATAGAGTCAAGGGATGCACGTGGATAGTAAGCCGCAGTAAGCAACAAGCGGCCGCAAAGGAAAACGGGTTCCTGGGTTCTCTGGACTGTCGTATCGATAGACTGCTCGGCCGCAAAGTTGGGTGACAGTGTGCTAGTCGCGTTGGGGGGCGGCTATTATCAATACGATATTCGCTGTCTCTAGCAGCTACCGTTTACCGCATCGAGCAAGCAGTGCCCAAGGCCTCGTTAATGCTCATGAGCTGAACGCTTTACGGGATGGGGCGTGAGGAATAATGCCATGACAGCCCAGAGCGATATTGGAAGATAGGACAGCATTCGAGACGGTACAAAAAGCAAGAAGTGAAGGACTCGAAGGCTGAATGCGGAAAGTCCTGCAGACCAATGTGCGAAGTGGTACGAGCTCCTGGATGGCGAGAACGGCTTCGTAAACGCTGTCGCGAGAAGACTGGAGACGGGATCCAGAGACATTGTCATGGCTGATAGGCCGTTGGCATTGATGCTCGGGATGGTGTTGAGACTCAGCCAAAGGGGCCAGATGTCAGTTCACGATGTTCACCGATGAATGCGAAGCGAGGTGGTGCTCGTTCCGAGCTGCAAAACATCTGCTTCGTCTCGCCCAATGCGCAGCCCGAGTTTAAGTTGGGCCCGTTGAAAACTGCCTTTCTATGCGATTGGCGGGACTTTGCGTGACCCGAACGCGCTGTGGAGAGTACGAAATCAGGTTACAAAGGACGATGAGATTGGTCAAGCGACTCAGATGTGTGGTCATTCAGCACTCTGCTGCATCCCGGCAGCGAATGGTTTCCCATCTCCGTACTCCAACAGAGGATCTTGATAGCGGTGTGATGAGGGACCCTCCCTGGAGGATCGTCTGATGCCCGCAGCTATCTTCGGGGTCCGTCCAGAGAGAAGCGCGCGCGCCGTCCAGCCCAGCGAATGGATGAGAGAACCGCTTTCCCTAAAAGGTATATTTGGGTGAAGCCCTTTCCATTGCAGCAGAGCAGCTGTGAGAACGCGCCCATAGGCGCTCGACTCCTAGGAATTCGTCTTCCCACAGACTTGAGCGAGCTAGGAATTCTCCGTGCACGTCCTGGGAGCCGGATCTGCACGATCCAGACCAGCTGCGGGCGGGCTTGAATGGCGTCCAGCCCAGCGGGCACGATAACTGGCGGAGACCGATCAGGCAATGAACGACACGCCAGAGCTCGAAGATTAACGGGATCTCCAAGTGGAGCTTGAGATCCTGGCGCCTGCCACAGTAGTAATCTCTCACCCATCTTTCGACCGGCGGACGCAGGTACGGCGTTAAGCTGTTTTGCGGCTTTCGCGCACCGAACGATGCTTCTTTGACGCCGGCCGGAAATTTCCAATAATGGAGAGACGCGCCTAGTATTTCCCCAATACTTGCTGGTGCGGGATTCTCCTCTGCGTCCTGAAGGCCCTGGCCAGCCGAGCCCGGGTCCGAGGCAAAGTCCAAAATCTGCTGATGAAGCGGGAGAAGGCGGATTTCACGAGGCATTTTCCGCGGTGTCTCTCCATGCCCGAGACCCCTGATGACGAAAACGAAAGCGAGTTGGCCAATCAGGAAAATTGGGCGACGCCTCTTGTTCAGCCCAGAGCCAAATGGATTCTGTACCGGCCGGAAAACGAGAGCGGCTGCGAAGGACTCTCAACGACGCTGCGGGATACAGTAGCCCAAACGTGCTCTGATGCAAGTCGGTCGCTTTTCAGCACACAGCAGGGTTTGGCGAGGGGCCCCGGCCAACCTAAAATCACGAGTGACTATTGACTGGAGACGTAGCCGCAGAAGATGCCTGTTCCGGCATGCATCGCACAGGAGAAATGGCTCCCGAGATAAAAGGCGCTGGCTCAGGACCGTGGGGTGCATACGTAGTCATTTCACTTGCAATAACTTACTCGTCGTGCAGACAAGACTGCAGTGACTCTCCAGACGCATCCATCCATGGATGCGAAGGCACAACAGGCGGCGCTCTAGGAAAGGAACCGGGTTATGGAGCTGCTGAGGACGAACAACGGGCTTGGCGGGTACAGTACTTGGGCTTGATGATGGGATCTCCAAGAGGCCTGCAGGCATCGCAGAGCCGGCTTGCGGAGCATCCAGGGTCCTGGGAGTTGGAGGCTCAGAACGTGGCCGCCGCCGCCCGCCACGGGACGGGGGGAAGGGGCTCGCTATCGAGGGTGAGGTCTTCCTTCTGGCCTTGCCTGCAGCGCAGTCCCAACATCACGGGTCGGGCTTGGTCGGCTCGAGGATCAGGAGTGCCGATCCGTGGAGAGCGCCACGGGCGGATGGGGAATGGCTTGGTGGCTGTCCAAAACACCCAATGTGATCCGTGTCAAAATTAAGTTGTGCAGCGCGCCGTGTGACAGGGGGCGCCAGGCGAATGAAAGTGGGGCCACGGCCAGCCCGAGCGAGGCAGGCGGACGCCAGGCGGATGCTCGCCGCGAAGATCGAGGGCCCATGGCGGAGGCGGCGGCGTGACGCAGTTGGGACGGTCGAGGGTGGTGGAGGTGGGTTGGCGATGGTGGTACAGCAACACATGACGGGGCGATGTAAACAGCCAACGGAGGCTGACGGCGAGGTGAGGGCAGGGGCGTGCGGGATTGGCAAGAGCGGGGTACGCACGGAGAAGGCGCGTGTACGCGAACGCGAGGTCGTCGGATTAAGCTAGGCAAGTCAATCAAGAGATGGCGTGGGAAATCCGGCAGACGGGATGGCTCCAGTCGTGCGCGCGGTGCATTCACGCTCGCAGGGATAGCGCTGCTCAGGTGCAGCACGCACGCCTGCGCGACTACTGGGCGTCCATTCTGGCAGACCAGACCAGCAGCGACGGCATCGGCATCGGTCGGGGGTCGGTATGAGAAAAGCTGGCCTCAAACCACAGGCTCGCCGCACGCTGATTTTGACAGGCTCGCCTATGCGGCCGTCCTATTGGGTGGCACGGCCAGGGGTGCGCTAGCTGCAGACGAGTGACACGAGCGTGCGGATGTGGAATGTGGCCTCCCTTCATCTCAACAGAGTTGGGAGGCAGCGGTAGCAGTTAATGAAGGAGGGCGCTGCGATGCGGGCCTCCCCATGCGCATTCTCAGCGACGCACAGTATGTAGGCAATGTTCCAGCAGCGTGTCTCTCCCGGCACGACGTCCGTCTGCCAGGGCTGCCCACGTTCTCCGACCGCGCGCCATGCCCGCCGCCCAACTCACGCCCGTCCGTCTCCACTCCAGCCTCCAGCGCCCGTCGGTTTGCGGCTACAGCTACTAAGATCTCTTGGCATGCACGCTCGCAGCACGCCCGCGGCTGGGCCGCATCGAGCACCGGCCTGGCTGCCAGTCTAGCAAGGGGCGCCTCCAAGCGCACGTCTTAAACCTCTCCCGGTCTTCGGGCACGCCAGCTGTCATCGGGAGGCCAACGGGCGCCTCGTGCTGCTGCTGCTGCGCGTGAAGTGCTCGCCGTCGCCCCTCACCTCTGCGTCTCGTCCCCAGGCGCGCCAAAAAAGGCCGAAAATAAGTGCAGGTCCACGTGGGATCTGCCCAGGGCGCGTCGACGCGGTGCTCGCTCAGCGGAATGGCGAGAGATGAGCAAGAGCAGGGTCCGAAGCACTCCGCTTATTGCGCCGTCCGCTCTGGGACAGACACGTGCCGCAGGCAATATAACATGCGCCCTAAAAATAACCCGCGCCGTGCGAATTCCAGCAGCGTGAAGGCTCTGGGGCCGAAAGGCAGGTAGCCGGGTCGAGGGCTCGTTAATTGTACCGCATATTGGGGCATCGCCAGTTCGCCAGACCAGGTCAATCAACTCAAAACTGCGAACCCTGTCCTGGACAGCTGTCGATCGAAAGCTTGCGCTGGCCTCTTCTTTGTCCTGAGAGCCAGCCCCTCCCGCCGCAGCGCAGGTGAATCACTCAATCATGTGCAGCCCGCGCTGCTCGTACTCGGCTAGCGCGAGCCCGGCGACCTGAACGGACAAGCCTTGTCGTCAGCCAGAGGAGCCAGAAGCACGGCCAAGGATTGGTCGCCGAAGCACTGGCCGCAGGGATGCCGTCTGCTCCAGCTGCGAGCCCGTCGCTCCCTCCCAGCCCTGAGCGTGCGGTGCTAGACGCTGGGGACGCGGGAATGCAGCGTGCTGCGTGATGGGAGCTGCTCTCTGATATCTCAGTCCAACCCCCCGCGCCGACGCGCAGGCGGGCACAGCGATCAGCGCCTCGCTACGGCAGGATTGGACGGCGAGCGGGCGAGCAGGCGGAGGATGCCTTTGTGCGGAGCGCTTTGTTGCTGGCGCTGGGACGGCTCGCCTTTGGCCAGACCGCGTCCGTGCTGGGCCAGTCGGCGTGGGCTCGCTGGCGCCAGTCCCGGCGCATCATGAGTGCCTCTCGCCCTTGGTACTTGGAAAAACAAATGGCGGCCCCTCTGGTCGTGTCTCGCGCCGCAAGCCTGGGTCAGGAGGAGCCGCATGGCCACGCCGCTCGCCCTCAGCGCAAGACATCAAAGGAAGCGCCGGCGAGGTCAGCGGCAGCGCATCAGCAGCGGCCCCAGCACGAATAATGAAGCCTCTGTGACTTGGCCGGCCCGGCGCAAGCGAGTGCTCCTCCACGCTGCTGGTCCAAGGCTCTAAGCCGTCCCGCACGCCAGCGACTCCGAACAGAGGGCCAGCCGGCAGGGAAGACAGGGCCTGGCGCGCTGGTCGGTGCTTTCATCCCGGCTCGCATTGTTGCTCCCCCCCATGCCAGCCTGGGCTACTCTAAACCCATCTGAACGGTGTCGTCTATTATTCAGTCATCGACTTGCTTCTGCCGTGTCTCGTCTGCTTTGCCCTCTTGCGTAAAGGTGCGTGTGAATAGCGCCGCGCCCGCCTCCCTGTGGCCTGCCTGCTCTCGTGCTCTTCATCTCCCATCCCGATCCAGATCCCCAAAACGCTCGGACGAACCCTATCGCCTGGTTAGGGCCCTTGAAGCTCTTGAAAGCCCCCCAGCCCGCCAGAAGCCACGCGAACCACCCCATCCCTTCTCAACCCTGGCGCCTTAGCCTGCCGTACATATACGTGAGGGCCACCTCTCCACCCGCTCACGGCGACAAAGCCTTTTGGCCACCAGAGTCCAGCCCGAGTCCGCCATCGCTCCCATAGGGCGCCCAGGTACTGAGCTTAACAAGGAGGGATCGCCGCTGCCCGCGCGCCTCAACACCACCACCACCACCACCATCTGCCCGCCCCGTCGGACACAGGACCACAGGACCACCGGCCTCCACCATCGTCAACGTGCAACACCAGATCTCGCAGCGCCTCTGTGGTGGACAGCGGCTCCAACGACCTCACCTGCGCCTGCTGCCCGTTCCGGAAGTCGACGCCGCTCCCAGCGCCGTGGATAGAGGACCGCCAGAGCTAGCCATTAGCCAATCCGGGCCTGCGCCAGCATCGTCGGACGACAACTCCAGCACGCCCATAGTAGGAGCTTTAACCTCTTGACCAAAAACCAACATTCCCACAGCCTGTGCGACCGCCGCCGTAGCACTACGTCTGCGCAACCCGGGAAACTGGGCCGTACCGAACACTCGCTGTGTTGGAGATATCGTTCCACCAGTATCTGCTTTTGCTGCTCTGTACGCCCTCCTTCCTCGGCCTGCGACGGCGAGCAACCACTGATCTTGCGCGCAGACTGAGACTTCTAGAAGATTTCCGGAGAGGCGTGCATCCGCTCGGTATCACTGCCCGCCAGAGTCTGCGCAGGTACCATCGCCGGGACCGCCCACCATCGCAGCTTTTGCACCTCTCGGAGCCGCGAATCGCCATCTGGAAGGACGGCAGACTAGTCGGGAACACCATCGTAGAATATCTAGACGGGTTGGGCGTCTGTGTGCGCAAAGGACCTTTACGAGATCCCTTCTCCTCCATTGCCTGCATATCATCAGCATCTTGTCCCCCTCGACTAGAGCCATTACCTTGCCCATTACGCCTCGGGGCTACCAGCCGCCTGTTGCCCTCCCTGGATCCCTCCCAGCCCTCACGTGGACTCTATTGGTCGGGCGCGTACCTCTCCACTCCGCCATTTGCAGCGTCACCGCTGGTTTCCATTCCAACTCCTCCCTCGTCGGAAGCTGGTAGGTCATCAGGACCTACCCGGGACACAACCGTCAACGTGGCTGCTGCAGTGGCTCACCCGACTTCGATGCATCCTGGGTCTGACCCAATGGGTGCACCTCCAAGCTTCGCGACTAGGAGGCCTCACGCCGCTCAGTTGGGTAGTTTCGAGCTCCCGCCTCCACCAATGCACAAGTATTCCTCCTTCAACACCATCAACGCTTCACAATCGTCACAAGCCCCAACGACCATTGCTAGCGTTGGCAATCTCCTCACCCCGCCAAATAATATCCCCGGCGATGTGATAAGTTCCTCGTCAGGAGTATCCACAAGCAGCGCGAACACGACCACAATGCCTTACTCGAACGGCAATTACATCTACTCCCCACCCTCACAGGCGCCGACCCACTATGGCTATCCGACTGCGCAGCAGCAGCACCAACACCATCAGCATCAACAGCAGCAACAACACCAACAGCACCAGCACCACCAGCAGCACCAGCAAAATCAATACTCAGCCCGAGGAGGTATGTTTGCTTCTCTGCAGAATGATCGTCAGCTCGGGGACCAAGGCTCACTTACCCCGCGCAAAGGGCTGAATCCGCCACCGTACGAGATGAACCAACAGTTGCCGCCATTTCCGCCATCTTCGGGCCCGTCCAATATGCCCGGAATGTCTGCACAACAGCAGCCTCACCATATGATGAGCGCACAGACACCTGTATCGAGTGCACCCCACCAGCAGTCTCCTGCCCATGCTCAGGAGCCCTTCCGACCGCCGCCAACACCGACTTATAACTATCAGCCTTCCTCGACCCCACAGCAGTCATCGTTCCCCTATTCGACGGGTCCTTCGCCGACGCAGCAAAGCCCGATCAGCGCAGGAGGTTCCGTGCCAAGAATGTCGCCAGCCGTGACGCATGGTGCTATCCCGTCGATACCGTCAAATCCAGCACCATCGCCGCATGCGTATCAGCGGCCTTACGGTGGTTATGTTCCCGGTCCAGCGCCCGTCTTCTCCAACGTCAACAACCCGAACGGGCAGCTGGCGTTGGTTGGTGGAGTGCACCCTGGTATGATGCAGGGTTTCAACAGCGGACATGCTGCTGCAATGCCTCATTTCATGGGACATCCTCCTCATCAGCAACAGACGGCGAATGACCGGCCATTCAAGTGCGACCAGTGTCCGCAGAGCTTCAACCGAAACCACGACCTGAAGCGGCATAAGCGGATTCATCTCGCGGTTAAGCCCTTCCCCTGCACCCACTGCGATAAGAGCTTCTCGCGAAAAGACGCGCTCAAGGTAGGCTGATTAACACCCCATATGTGGCGCTTGGCAATGCTGACGTTCTTCTAGCGACACATACTGGTCAAAGGCTGCGGCAAGGTCGCAAACTCGGGCGACGACGCGAAACGGGAAAGCCATTCACCCGACCACAAGTCCGAACCTGTCGATACGAAACCGGTAATCTCGAGCCACGCATAGAGCGCCTGGCAGTAATCTGTTAATCTGGAGTCTTCGGCCTTCATTTCGCTTTCCTTGTATTAAATACCCTTCGGCTCCCTTCTGGCTCCCGGATGGCGTCCACGGAACCATATTACCTTCGCTGTTCAAAACGTTTGGGATTACGACATCATTATGCGTTGGTCTGAATGGGGTTGCCCTCTGGAACGCGGGATATTTCTGGTTGGTTGGTCGGTACTGGCGCACCGCGTGTTTTTTGCTTGTTCTTCGCGCAGCGATACCTCTTAGTCGGTGCTTCCCGGGGTTGCGTGTACGCGGGGATATGTTGGGACATTGCGTTTTCGTCTTGGGAACGGTTCTTTATGCATACGCGTGTCAGGCAGACGACCGCGGCGGGGTTTCATGTTTCGGTTGGTCTTGGGAAATTACCTCGACTTAGTAGGGACTACAGTCTGAGAAGCGGCGGGGTCTATTCGGTGTAATTGGGCTTTTCTTTACTCTTGATGTCGGGCAAACACTACTCGGCGCAGTCTGTATGGCATCAGGGTCGATACATGGGAGGCGGGGCTAAAAAGTGAAACGATTAGGAGGGTACCGTGTATGAAGCCATGTTCTGCTATCTGCAAGATCCGTCGTCCTCCGTCACTAATTGTCGCCCCGGAACGTGCTTGAGCAGGTCGGTGGTCAGCGGTGGCTGTGGTTGGCTATGCGGCATGTTCTCAATGGAGAAGAGGCTGCATTAAGGTTTGTTGATCGGTAACGTGACCTCCATGATCCTTGCAGCCGCGCTGCAGGAGTTGGGACCGAGCTTCTGCGCGACTTCACATTACCACTCACCACCTCTCTTCTCTCACAGCGCCGTCTTTCACCACACAAATTGTCCCTTGGGTATGCATATCCCAAAGGATGTGATGGTACAAAACACCTCCTGTGGTTCTTCAATGCTTTTTCGTCCGCCATCTTCAAACCATTCTCCCTTGTTCTCTTTGAGCTTATTTCTAGAATGCTCATTTCTAAGCCTGCTGCTAGGCTCCCAGGGAGTCACCGAAGATTGCTTCAGTATCATATTCATCCCTCATCATCGGTGCGCCGATGAGACGGTAGAGCGGAGAGCGATGTGGCAGAAACCACGACGCTGTGCGAGCCGCGGGGAGAACGAGGTCGCCCAATTCTGTCCTTGGAACTCGATAGAACACCCTAGATCACAAGGTAGGCGAAATCTCAACTACCATTTCACTCCGTCACGCATTTTCAGTTCGCCGGGCAACCTCATTCCGGCGCTCGTTTGGGCCACAACAAACACCGTCTTTCTATCACCCTGCTTGGCGCATTCCATGTCCCAACATCCAAAGCCAGCCTCAGTCTCATTACAGAGCATCTCCTTCCCGCTTCAGAGGCATCGTAGCTTCGCCTGACCGTGTTGTGTGCGCACCTTCCGCTGCCGCCGTTTGCAATCCGACCGCGACCCGCCTTTGCAGCGTCCGTGCCCGCCGTCCCCCACAACAGCAAGACCTTCCACACATCCGACACTCCACTTTGCAGCTGTTTTGTATGCATTGCCCAACACTTTGTTAACTTTCTGGTTGCCGGGCGGGTCCAATTCGCCGCGATCCGCCGCCCTTCCTTTATCGGCGCAGTCCACCGACTCGCAAGCAGAGCTTTCGTCCGGCGTACTCAGGTCAACAAACATACACACAGCAGCCCCGGCATGGACAAGGCTTGACACGGCGGCACAATTACTGCGGCAGCGACTACTGCGACTTCACTACGTGCTTCTTGGTGCTCTGCCCGGGTGCATCTCTTATTTGTACACTTTGGCCCATCACTTTACCTCACCCATTCTATAGCGAGTTCGGCCGCTGTCGAGGAGCTTCCGTCTCACCAGCAGCGACCCCAATTCGCAGACCATGGACCACGCCTTTCATGGGCGCCCGCCGACTCGTCGACGCGCCTTTGGGGACGATGCTACACTCCGGGCTAATCAAAACAACCGCCCCGGCTCTCGCTCTCCTCAGTATGGAGGACAGAAACCGAGCCCCGGCGCTGTATCCTCCTCGCCGCCGCCACTCCCCCACAATGTGTCCATAGTGCCGAATGGCACACTCTCTGTTCGGCATGAGCCCCAGCTGAGCCCGTCTCCCCAAAACAAGCGCATCTCCGCCGTCATCAACGAAGAGTACCGACCACACAACCCCAAGCGCGATTCTGAGGTCTCAAACGCAAGCACGAATGCTTCCAATGCAGGCTCCCGTCGCAAGACGCACATCGGACCGTGGCATTTGGGTAGGACAATTGGCAAGGGAGGCTGCGGTAGAGTGCGCGTCGTACGACACAGCGTCACCGGTCAGTACGGAGCCGCAAAAATCATATCGAAAGCGACGGCGGACAAGGTGCGAGCATTGAGCTTGGCCAACCTGGTTAAGAGCGCGGAGAACGACCCGACCTTATACCCGGGCGGGAAGGTCATACCCTTCGGCTTGGAGCGCGAAATCTGCATCATGAAGCTTTTGGATCACCCCAACATTGTCCGTCTATATGATATCTGGGAGAACCGCAACGAACTGTAAGTATCTCCAGCCGCGTCAGCCCTTTGAAGCTTGTCCTGACTTATATCAGCTACCTGGTTATGGAATACATCGAAGGAGGCGAGTTGTTCAGCTACATTGGTGAACAAGGCGGCCTGCCGGAAATCCAGGTCGTCCACATTTTCCGACAGATCATTGCCGCGCTGTTCTACTGCCACCGAATCAACATTCACCATCGCGATCTGAAGCCAGAGAACATTCTGTTGGATAGAGACAATATGCAGATCAAGCTAGTCGACTTCGGCATGGCGGCTCTGCAACCGCAGGGCAAGAAGCTTACCACACCATGTGGCAGTCCGCACTATGCCGCGCCTGAGGTCATTCGGACACAATCTTATGACGGCGGAAAAGCAGACATTTGGAGCTGCGGCGTCATACTCTACGTCTTGCTTAGCGGAGTGCCTCCCTTCAACTACTCAGGCGATGACAGGGATCTCAAGTATCTCTTCCGCGCTATTGCTCGCGCCGACTATGTTATGCCCGACGGTCTCTCTCGCGAAGCGCAAGACCTCATTCGCCGGATCCTAGTAGCAGACCCTCGGCGTCGCATTGCCATCGACGAGATTTGGAAACATCCTTTTTTGCGCAAGTATGATGAAGAGCTTGGATTCACGGGCGCAAATGCTAGGGTCGAACAGTGGATCGGGCCAATGCCAAAGATCGACGAGTGGACGACCTTGACACGGTCGACCATTGACCGCGAAATTCTCCGCTACATGCGCACCCTATGGCACAGCGAGAAGGAGGAGATGATAATACAGCGACTTCTAAACCAGGAGTAAGTGAAACCCTTGCCTTGTCTGGACCAGACTTGCTAATTGTGATAGTGCCAACCAAGAGAAATACTTCTACGCGGCCCTTCTGAAGTATCAGAATGATCAGTTGGAGAACTATGTGCCTAACCCCCATCATCCTATCACATACTCGAACAGCGACCATCACCACAACCGGCCGATGGCCCCTACTAGTCGCGATATGTTGCAGTTACCGTCTTCCAAGAAGCACAAGCGGTCACAGTCTGGGTACTCGATCCTCAATGACGAGCACATGTATTCGAAACACAGTTTCTATGAGCCGCCGTCGTCCGAGGCTAGCTACGATCCTTTCCGAGCGTCAAGGGCACCTATAATTCCTAGTCAGGTCGTCCATCAGAACGTCACGGTGCATCGCGGACCCAGCAACGGAAGCCGAAAATTGCGTCCAACCACAGCCTTGGGCCATCGTACAGGGAGCTCGCTGCGAGTTAAGGCTCTGACAAACTCAAAGCATAGCTCTGCCATCTCGCGAGGCTCCTCGAAGCGAAGCACTCCATCTCAGCGATCGGTGGGGCGTAGATCAGTTTCCCGATCTTCGATGGCCAGCTCGCATTGGCCTAGTAGTCCGCCCGTTGTAGTTCGACCTGGCCGCTTGGGTAGACGTGGAGTCAGCTTCGCGCACTTGCGTCGATCTTCCGCGGCTACCGCTAGCACCGCGGACGGTACTGTTCAGTATACACCGGAACAGCGCAGCATCCTCAGCTATCGAGACTCTGTCGGGTCATCGGTGCTTTCGCACAGACCCAGCACCGTCCAAGGCTCTCCTTCTATACGGACAGTGAGCAGGACTGCTGCTAGCCCAATGGTACCACGCCTGAGGGTGCGCAAGCCCGAGAGCCCTAGCAAGTACATTCAGAAGGAAGCTCGCAAAGTTAGCACTGAACTCGAAAAGGTCATGGAGGAGGCGTTCAATCGTGCGTCCATTGGCTCCAGTGTCCGTGCGACAGGCGAAGGTGCATCTGAGTATAATACCCCTCCCACTTCTATATCCAACAGAGACTCAGGCGGTAGTGCTGCGTTGGCGACACCGAACAACAGGGCGACGATGCAGAACCGGCCGCTTCCGCCCGTTCCGAATGAGACCCCGAATACGTTCATTCATCGTAAGCTTGCAGAGACACGAGCAGAATTTGCTCGACGGCTTGATGAGAGTGGCGACAACACGGAGCACTTCGTCGAAGTCATAGAGCACCTAGATCGACTTATGGTGCCATCTACCAATGGAGCGAAGCGTACATCATCTGCTCCTGCAAAGTCCCCTGAGCAATCCGTTCCTTTGCATGTCATTCCCGAGGAAGCGAAGGCAGACGAAGACTTGTTCGAGCTTGATGGTCCTTCCTATAGAGCTGTTACTGATCCCGTCAGGCCTAACATGCAAGGACGCCGGGCAGTGACCGATCATACTACGATTCGTCTTGTGGACCAGTCCCCCACGAGGATTGCTCCGCTCAATATACGAAAGCGGAGTGGTGCGAGCACGTCTTCGAGGGCTGCTAATGACACCACAGCGGTGCCATGGCCACGCCAGACTTCTCACCAGTCAGCCCAGAATAATCCTCCGGCTACACGGACAAATGAGGAGGCAGCAGCTGTGCCCGTTGAGATTCTTGAGAAGGAGGCTACCGTCAAGAAAAAGAAGTCGTCCTGGTTTCGCCGCACTCCAGAGGAGAGGGACCGCCCGCAGGAGCATCAGCCGAAGCCAAAGCCAAGCACCAGCCGATTGCAGATTCCTGAGGCATGGCAGGGCTTGGATGACCGTATCAAGAACGATCTTCCTAGGATCTCTGGTCCGAGCCCCGACATCGCTAAGCACGCGACGAAGCAGTCAACTGGTAGCAGCAGCAGCGAGTTTCCCATGCGTGGTTGCGGCACGACCGTCGGTAAGAGCGAGGGTGGTGGAGCGCGAAAGGGATTCTTTGGTTTGTTCGGCAAGAAGCAGAAAGATGATAAGGGCAAGAGGCCCATGGAACTAGGTGGTGAGTACAGCCCACTCCATTTCCGCTTTCTGGGTAGCCTGCCAGCTCCCATCCCATCCTCATTTTACCTTCATGCAGCCGCTCGGACTGACAGGGTGTCTCTTACAGCAGACAACTTTAGCACCTCCTCCATTCTCTCTAGCTTCGAACTGGGTCCTGAGAATGGACCGGAAACATCCGCGCGTTCTGGCCCTCCCGAATTCCAGATGAATTGGCTCTCTCGCTTCTTGCACATTAAGCCTGCTAGCAAGGTCCTATGCTTCCATGTCGGTCGCGGCAAGGTACGACAAGACCTCGTGCGTCTGCTGCGTGACTGGCAGCGATTCGGTGTCCGGGACGTCAACTTCGACCGCGCTACGAACGTGATCAATGCTCGAATTGATAAGAACAACCGTAAGTATATCCAGCTATTGTTCGCCGCGTGGTCTCTCGAAGGCAATGTCTTCATGTTGGATTTTGAAGGAGTCCCTTCGGTGTCTTTCCGTAATGTTTCGCCCTATCAGTGATTGCAAGCTAACTTATCATCCATCTAGATCTCAAGCTCAAGCCAGTTTCGCTTATCATCGAGCTTTTTGTTGTCCTCGAGCATGGCCGCCGCGCAAATCTGTGCCTCGCTCGGTTTACGCAGACCCGCGGTGCCGCTTCTAGTTTCCGCAAGGTTGTCGATATCATCGAAGACGTATGCCGTGCTAGGTGCATCCTTGTCGAGGACGAGGAGAAGAAGGCCGCTATGTGTGAGGTCTTGAGCTGATGAGACGTGATCGGATCAGGGGTCGATCGCCCGGTAAGTGTCTTGGATACCCCGTTGCACCACTCTATGGTCTAGGGTTGTATCTTGACTGGGTATGCTTTGGCATGTTAGCAGGGCATGGAGTTGGATTAGGGCCTGGTTTACTTTGCTTGGATGTTGATGGCTTGGATGTAAGGATTGGTTTTCTTCGACTGGATACCCGATACCCTTACGCCAACATCGACACCGACCTCTTCGACCACCCTTTCCCTCCACATTGGACCCCGATATACGAGCACGAATACATCTGCATTCGCCAAAATCCACGGAAGCTATCAGCAGGTACGTTAATTGCGTAATGATTCTACCTTGGTCTCCAAGTAGAACGGGCGTTGTTTTCATGTTTTCTCACTTTCTCTATCTTGCCTTGCATGGTTTCGAAGGCGTGCAGCATTTGACATGGTGTCATGAGGGATTTTCCTGTATTTGAATGACGGTCAGGGCTTCTAATGGTGGTGCGTGGAGGATGTACAAACAAAAGTGAAGGAGTATAATTATGGAGAGTATGTTTACTAAGCGCTTGTTCCTGAGGTGCGGAGAGGGTGTGGCTGTAATAGCACAGTTCAATGACGAGTTGATGAATGAGAGCTATGACCAACCAACGAGCGAGACTGTTCGTACTTCATTTACTTCACATTTGTTTCATCCACAAAGCAACCACTTTTCGTCGTCCGATCTGGAGTGTGGGCTACCACGTGACGTGGCTGAGCTCTCACCAGCCACATGCGGCTCTTGCCAAGCCGGACTAACAGTACAGCCGACACACAAAGCGAGGCACCACGAACCTCAAAATCATCGGACTTAAAGACTACCCCGACTACTAACAAACAGGTACTGCGTCAACACCGCCAACATGCGTACCTACGACGATACCTTCAGCGGCCAGAAAATATACCCGGGCAAGGTGCGTTACGCCCCCAATTTCGACCCTCGGCCACTGCTCGAATTCCGCAACATCACGACGAGAAGGTGCAGCGACGAGGGAGAAAGCGGGAATTGGACAATTGATGGGATAGGGGCTGATGGTGCTATTATAGGGCAAGCTCTACGTCCGCGGTGACAGCAAGATCTTCCGATTCCAGAATGGCAAGACGGAGAGTCTGTTCCTGCAGCGCAAGAACCCGCGTCGGATCGCCTGGACGACTCTCTATCGGAGGCAGCACAAGAAGGGTATCTCTGAGGTTAGTCGGACGCAATTATTTTCCAATTTACCTGGTCGATGGGGTGTTGGGGATGGAGCGCGATATGACATCAATCGGACCGTACATCTCGCACGCAGCCAACAACCGGACGAAGCAGGACATTGCGCTCAGCACCCATACTCGCCAGTCCATCCAGCATTCTTGAGTCGGATGATCGAGCACAGCTAACCACCCCAACCAACAGGAAGTCGCGAAGAAGCGTAGCCGCCGCACCGTCAAGCACCAGCGCGCCATCGTCGGTGCCTCCCTCGACGTGATCAAGGAGCGCCGCGCCATGCGCCCCGAGGCCCGCTCCGCCGCCCGCGCCCAAGCCATCAAGGAGGGCAAGGAGAAGAAAGCCGCCGCCGAGTCCAAGAAGAAGGCCGAGAAGGCAAAGTCCGCCTCCGCCGCCGCACGCGGCCAGGCCCAGAAGATTGCCAGCAAGCAGGGTGCCAAGGGCGCTGCGCCCAAGGTGCAGGCGAGGACTCGTTAAGGCGATCGGTGATGTGGTGGGGCGACGGAGTTTTTTCCCGGGGGTATACGCTTTCTTTCCTGAGAGAAGGGTTGCTGCATGGGCGGAAAAGGGATGCGGATGGGATGATGGCATGCTTCATCTTCTTTCTGGACCAAGGGGCCCGATACCTGCATCAATATAGGGTCTGGCAATAGGGCAAATGCAATTCATGTCCTTACGATAATGCAAGATTGCGTGCACAGGACCCGATACCACACCTCACTCCGCGAAGCGCCCACTCAATAATATGGTGAGGGAAACCGAGTATGAAGCTCTAGCGGGCAGCATCGCTTGGTAGTAGTATCTCAATTGAGTGATTCATGAATTCATTTTCTCTATATCACATCGCTCTGCTAAATATCTGTCTAGGCTGCGTGTCGTAAACGTCGTTTTGGAAGATATCGCCGTATGCTTCCATTTCCCCCTCAATCTACACTGCGTCATCACGGTTCCATTTAATGATTATCCAGGTCGAAGATGAAAGAGCCCTCTATATCTTGGTCGTCAAATTGCATCCAGTCGTCGCCTAGGTTGTATGTGCTGTCGGGGAAAGCGCCTGGAAGCTGCGGCTTTGTCTCCTCGCGTTTGACGTAGTCGCCACCTACCATTTCCCATTCATTGAGACGCTCCTCCGGTTTCAGGTTCTCTTGGGGCGAGCGGGAAGCGACGGGGTTCCGCCATCCGACTTTCTCAACCAAAGTCGTCGCCAGTCTCGACTTCCAGCTCTCCTTGGTCTCGTTCATATTCTCGGGCCCCTTCTCTTCACCACCTCCAACGAACTTTAGCATGGTGACGCCCCAAAGCGACTTGACGAAGCGCTGCCACAGCTCCAGAGTTCGATCGAGACTCCACCGCAACCCCGAGAACACTGCAATAGACTCCAGCTCGCGGATGAGCGCATTCGCGCTGCTGCCGCCCAGAATACCCGGAAGCACGCCAAACCCACCCAACACATTTGTGAACACGGAGAGCGCGAGACCGACAAGGGGAGCTTGAAATCCACCACTAGACACAACGAGCGTGCTGAACCAGGACTGCGCCGCGGCGCCCGGTGCACCTATTTCGTCGCGTCAGCGTCCACTTCGCCGGGCGAGACAAGGAAGAAAGAGAGAAGAGACGCACCAAACACAGCCCCCAGACTCATAAAGCTCAGCAGCGCGCACACCTGGCCCCTCACGCCCGCCAGTCCCGCCGCGTGAAGCAGCGCGTAGTAGCTCCCCGCGCAGTTCTGCCGCACCTTGAAGCGCGCGAAGGCGGTTGCTAGAAGCCCGAGGAGGGGCCCGAGGGGCCCGAGAGGGAGGAGCGAGAGCAGGGGGCTGGCCAGACCGGCGCTGGCGAGGGGGACAGCGTATTTGGTGGCGAGTTTGCGGGTTTGCGTCGGGTTGGAGAAGAGGTATGTTGTTGGGCCGGCGAGGGCGGAGGTTATGGCGGAGCGGGTTCGAGCGGGGAGGGAGGATGGGGCGGGTTCGTGGGGAGAGGTGCTGTAGGTGTAGGTGGGTGGCATGGCGGTGGCGGTTGAGGGTTGAGGTGTGGTTGAGCAGTCGATGCGCAAGCCGCGAGGGCGATGGAGCGAGCGGATGGGGGAGCGGGAAGAAAGGTAGAAAGATAATAGAGCAGAGGGATTAGTGCCTTGGGGATTCCAGGGTACTAAGGCCGCCAAGGTCGTGTGATAGATGGTGTGGGGAATTAAGGTCACTGAATTGAGGGCGAGGAAGGAGCGGTGGACGTGGATGCCTGATTGAGGGAAATGAAAACACGCTCGATTTGATCAATTGCATCTTCTTTCTTATTCGGACTGCTGAATTTCCGGTAGCCGGCATACTGACCTCGCAGAGGGAAGGGCATTGTATGGGATCAGGCCTTGCCTCTGTTGCACGCTATCCGTTCCTTCACCTCCTGAGCCGGTCTAGCCTTCCTTCTCCTCACCATTGCCATGCACCTTGCCGCCCTCGTTGGCATTGTCCTCCGCATTGCTGCCTCTAAACGCCTCACGCACAGCCACCATACCTCCAGCGCCCCAGGTGATCCCGTTGAGGATGCCAGCAGCAGCTCCTCCAGCCCCGGCACTCTGCGCAAACGCGAAGGCAGATCCGGCAACGACATTCGAACCTTGCATACCCGCGGCGAGGGATCCTATTCGATCTATGAGTCAGCGACTACACTCATAAGACGGGAAGCTGAAATGTAGCATACCTGCACTAACTCCTTCAGCGCCCCATCCAGCGGCCCCGAGGGCAAGCGGCCAGCCGACCGTCACAGCACCGGTAAGGCCTACTATGCCCGCAATCTTAGTCGTCTTGCTCCAGCTAGTGCTGTCCTTGAGAGCATCGTTGGTCTGGTTGCAATCGGCGTTCCAAGGTGTTCCCCAGACCATGGTGACAGCGCAGTTGGCTTGGAGTTGTGTCGGTATAGTGAGAGAGGGTGTCTTGCGGATTGCGAGGTTATGGCAAGTCGGTTGCGGATATGGCTGAAGAGGACGGAGGTCCTTTGGCTTAAATAAGATAGGGTCCACGAGTGAGATCGGTGAATCGGCGGAGTAAAGGTGAACACTTAGAGAGGCTGAACGGAAAGATCCTTTATCCTTCTAGAAGCATGAGTTATGCGAAGCGCCATAATTCCCGAGTGTTGGACTTGGGAGGGAATGTCCAGCAAGCACTCTTTCACATCGATCCGCCAAAACCCCTCCGAGACAAACCGTGAGAGTACTACATCCAAGGCTTCAACAGTTCAAGCTTCCACTAGCCCTGAGACCCATGTGGTCTCATAGACCAATCTTCTCTTCAGTCATTCTGCCTTGAGTCCTCGTCTTCTGGGTCCTCCTCCTTGGGGCCGCGATGGCCTTCATCCTTAGGTTCCTTCTCGGAGTCTGCATCCTCATTCTCCTCCTTACCCTCCCTGGCAGCCCGAACAAGACCTGGAGCCGTCGCACCAACCGCTACCGCAGTAGCGGCAGTCCCCACTACACCGTTAACCACAGCAAGGCCAGCACCTCCCGCTCCAGCGCTTTGAAGAACGGCGAACGTACTTCCAGCGACGACGTTACCAATCGATGCTTGAGCAGCAGCGGCAGCGGATCCTGTTCCACAAATCAGCCTGACAAGCTCCAACTGTGTAACTGAACTGGACGGAAGGGAAGGAAGCGCGAGGATCAACGTACCAGCAACGACTCCACCAGACCCAAAGCCCACAGCGCCCAAGGCCAGTGGCGCAACAGCGATAGCAACGGGCGCAGCGGCCACGCATCCCACCATTCCCACAGTCTGACCCGGATGCTTGACGACCCAATCTTTCGTATTGCCCGCAGCGTTTCCGATACTCTTGCCCGCTTCTTGACTGAAATTGCTGACATACTTCCACGCCTTTGCAGCTTCGATGGCAGCGCCGCCCATCATGTTCCTGCCGGCTTCTTGGCCGAAGCCGTCGAGTGCTTTCCATGCATTTCCGATGAGTGCCATCATCGCCCGTATGGCTTGTGTGAGGTTGTGTGGTGTGGCGTGGAGAGGAGGGGAGAAGCAAGGCTGAGGAGCTGATAGCTACAAGGCAAACACGTTATGCTGTGTAACCATGAAAAGCGACCAATGGGGTGAAGGGAGGACGCAATCTCACGGAACCACTTGGAGCAGGCGCGAACATGAAACAGAAGGGTTTCTGGGAAGCCGGAGAAATATATCGTGCAAAAATATTAGTTGGGTGTCCTACGAGTTTGCGCTCTGCTCCTTGTCGTCTAAAGATTCGCCGTCAGATCTCCAGGCTGGATGTCAGCGTATTCCTGATCGGGATCACCACCCTCTTTGAAATCCATCGCGCTTTTCTGCTCGTTGATATTGTCGCTTTCATTCGCTTCCTTTTTACGGTCGCTCGCTGCCGCCATCAGAACTGGAACCGCAGCACCACCAACGCCAGCCACGCCAGCCACGCCAGCCACGCCTCCAACAACTCCCTGGACGGCCGCAAGACCAGCGCCTCCCTGACCAGCGCTCATGAGCGTAGCAAAGAGACTATTCACAGCGACGTTTCCGATGCCCGACTGAATCCCAGCCGCAGCGGATCCTGTAGCAGTCAGCCTCCCGGTATGGATCGAACGAAGCAGTGACGAAGCGAGTACGTACCAAGAGCCACCCCTTCAGCAGTGAATCCAACAGCCGCAAGAGCTGGAGGAACTGCAGCCATGGCTAAAGGAGCAGCGAGCACACCAGCAGCAAGACCAGCGGTTTCCCCAGGGTGCTTCTCGATCCACTCCTTGATCTCCGCTGGCAGTTTCTCCCACTCGATCTTCTTTGCATCCTCAACCGCTCCCCCGATGTGCTTCCCAGCCTCTTGTCCGAGGCCAGCAAGCGCGTGTCGAGCATCGTCCGCCAGAGGCCCAGCCTTTTCCCCCATCTCCTCTCCCGCACCGAGCAGCGCTTTCCAGATGTCGTCCGCCGTGGCGCCGACGTGCTTTCCAGCTTCTTCGCCGAAGTTTGCGAGAGTGCTCCAGGTTGCAGGGTCGATGTGCTTGTTGACCTCTTGCCCGATGCCGTTTACAGCCTTGCCGACATCTGCTGCAGCGTGGCTGGCGTGCTTCCCGACTTCGTGGCTGATGTCGTCTAGGGTCCTCAGCGCGTCTTCGAACAAGCCCATGCTGGAGGGAGTAGCGTGCTCTTTGGAAGGGGTCTGCAGCAGGAAACAAGCTGCGAAGAGAGGAGCTAGGCGCGCGTCATGTTGTGTTACGGCGTCACGGGATGGGTGACCAATGGGGTGCAGAGTGCACTCTACATGCGCGAACCCTACCAGAATAAGCCGTTAGAGGAAGATAGAGCATTGTATTCGATACAGATAGAAGGAAACATAAGAGCATCCGCTTAGTTGAATTGCATCGCTTGTTGAAAGGCTCGTATACGTAGTTAGCTAACCCTTTTTAGGTGCGCTGAATAATCGTCGAGGAGCAAAGGAATGCCCGCAGGATTCGTCTCTACAGTTGGGAGTCGCCACTCCTGACCTTGCCAATTGTTCATTCAGCCTTGGCTCAAATGGGATGTGAGACGAGCTATTTTACTTCAGGTACCGCGACGTCAAGAACGGAAGGGATATCTTTCCATGCCGACCCGCGAATGGGTGTCCCATGCAGAAATCGCAGCCTGGGAAGGATTCTTTTCCGGTGCTTTCCGTGATCCCCGACGGATTTCCTTCTATGTTTTCTGTGGATGCGTGTGCGGAGGTATACGTAGCGCACCAGCGACCATTCTCTACTACTGCCCGGCCCGCGGGTGCGGACAACCGCTCAGTCTTCGCTCCCAGGCCAACCGTCACATCAAACCTCAGTGGAGCAACTCTCCATCGCCTCCTCAGATGTTCACCCTGGAGCGTGATTGCACAAGGACATCGTGTTGCGGTGTTCCAACACGCCTGGGCAGCTAATCCTACGTACGGTATCGCTGCCGCGACTCCGAGACTATGTGTTTGACTCTTTTCTACGTCGCGTGATAAAGTTTCTCATAACCATCTGAATAGCCTAAAGACCCCGTATTCACGTAAAGCGTACACCGAGTACTGTTGGGAGTCCGGTTACTTCTTGCGGTGCTCTGGTCAACCGTACGTGAAGACAACTGTTGGCCGCCCCTTTCCTTTCTCTCGCCCGCCAGTCAATGCCGTTCTCAAACTCAGGAGCGACTCAAGTTCTTCCTACGGGTCTCGCAAACGTCCCGGATCGAGATTCCGCACAGGAAACTCACGGAAGCTCTGCCGGTAGAGCACTGGTTGTCAGTTGATAGATGGATTCGCAGGATGCCGGTGGCTCGAAACCCAACCTTTGGAAGCTCTCGAACTTGGGAAGGAAGCATCGCAGACCCGGAAATGCGGGATCTTCATAGCGATAGCCCAGGGATTGGAATCCATCTAGCTCACCGATAGACAAGTATAAAAAGACGCCGTCTGCGCACTCATCAGAGCTATCGACAGCGCGGTCAATCCTCGTCAGTCCATATATCTTCGCATCCTCCAAGCATCCATTCAAACATTCAAACGCTCACAATGGCCACCAAGGCCGTCGTCCTCCTCGCTTCACTGCTAGCCGTCGGTCCCGCCGCGGCAGCAGGTTTCACAGGCTGCAAGTCGCTCGACTACGATGCCTTCTATGCCGCCAAGCCCGCCGACGAGTTCCCCGTCGTCGGCCCCCAGGGCCTCTACCTCACGAACGCAGACGGCAGCTGCGTCGTCCTCGACGTGCTGCAAGCCGGTTTCGCCGATGCGTATCCAGAACTGTACGACGCATACACCGGCGCCCTCAAGATCATCACTGCCGAAGCGGCCGAGCTGGGCGTTCCGCCTTTCAAGAGAGATGCGCCTGGTCGTCGCGCAGCGGCGGCGACGTGCGGCGAGCATTGTTCAGGGAGCTGGGCTACTTGTGATGGGGGATGTTCCTGCCAGTATGACTTCACGTGGTGCGCGGGCGGGGGCCCTGGTGGTTGTGTTGCCTGGTACAAGTGCAAGTAGTAGCCAGACTGAAGGCGGAAAAAAAGTGGATGGTTTGAATTTCTGCGTCTCTCATTAGCCGTTTGTACTCAGCACTCGAAATTGGAAATCATTATCATGTGCAATATGCAGTTAGCCAGACACGGCATGTCCACCTCACCAACGCAGTATCCTAAGCTTGTCGAGGAGTGTGATAGCACTGTGATCAACGGCTCTAGATGACTAATCGAGACGCTAGCATCGAACAAGGCTCGGGAAATTTGGGGCTTGGCGTTCCGGCGGTCGAGAACATTAGCCGCGTCGTGTGGGCTCAGCTCGTTTACCATGGGCGAACGGACGCGCCTCTCGCTGCAGCATTGCGTCAAAGGCAGGAAGCGTGTTCTCCCCGCGTCAAATGCCATGTGAATTCTTGGATCGAGCAGAGTGAATAATGTGGGCGGCCAATGCAGCTATTCACTGGCGTGCCTCGACCACGCGGCCGCGCGACAATCGATAGGCGGGCGTCATGTGTGGAGATGCAGCGATAGGCGGGATGCGTGACAGGGAACGGCGGCTCTTGCCTACGAATCCCACGATGGTGGCGGCCCAGGATGGCTGCCCTGTTTGACCTGAGCATGCGAAACATGCCGTCTCCTTTTAAATTGTCCACCGCCAGGGCCGCGCCTTACAGGAATCCTTTATAGCCCACCAGCATGCGTCGTCGTGCATCCGCCCACGCCGCATCCCTTCCCCCTCGACATGCCGCTGCGGAAGCGCCTGAAGCAGAGCGCCGTCGACGTGCCTGCTGCTAAAGCGGAGCAGAAAAGAAGCAAGCGGCAGCGGCTGGCCGACTTCTTTAGATCGAGGAAGCAGAAGAAGCCGGAGGATAAGGATGCCGCATCTGTACGCCCATCTGCTCTTGCCCGTCCCGCCCCGCTGTCTACGTCAGTACACAAGCTAATGGCCCCCTTCGTGTCGAAGATTCCTGTCCCCGCCGATAAAGATGCCGCACGGAAGCCCGCCCGAGACTCCAAAATCACCGAGTCGACGAAGCCGCGCAAATCGAGCGCGTCGGCCGAGGTCTCGAGCCCTAGAACAGACAAGGCCGAGCAACCGCCCGCCCTAGAAGCAAAGGAGGAGCACAAGGAGGAGCCAAAGGTGGAACCGCTCAGCGAGGAACACATCCATGCTCTCTTTTCAGGAGCACCCCACTTTTGGATCAAGAACACGGAAAGCCATGCCTTTCCTAGGGCGACTTTTCCTTGGAATGAGGAATTGGCTGTCAAGGACGTCTCAGACTCGGTTCAGCTCGCCCAGCCTGCTTTTTCCGCTGCTACGTTGCGTCAACATCTTCCGGATCAACAACGGCCTTCAGAGGAAGAAAAGAAATACACTGGATATGATGTGGATATAGTCGAGGTCCCCAGCATGCTCAGTGCGCAGGGGCTCGAGCCTGGCACTATCGGCTTTGTACACTTCCTCGAACTGCCGCAATCCGACAATCTCATCACCGACCTCCAGCAGTCCCAGTCGAGCAATGGCTTCTTGGAAGCCGTGAGGAATAAGGAGCAGATGCAGAGCAAGCCGGAGAGACTTGGCATTCGAGCAGTGGACATGAGCATGGTGCACGACCGACTTGTAGAGCTCGGCGATCTCTTTGAAGCTTTCCAGGACAGTCCGGAACGTATGACGATTCTCAACAATCAATCGTCTGGAGATCTGTACGCGAATCTCTTCGGAAAGTTCCTGACTCCGCCAGGCTACGACAGCACTGCGGATGATCCCACAGGTATGAAGGTCCAGATCGATACACTGCTTAAGATCCTGGGGTTGAAAGGCGTGTGGCACGATTTCGGTCTCGTGGAATGGCGGATTCGGTTGGGCCAGATTCTCTGGAGCGACTCCGATCTAGTGCCCGAGCACGACACTCAGCCACTCTGGAGCGAGCGGGACATTCTTCTCCTACAAATCCTTTTAGCCTGCGAGCTGCTGCTCCGGCTAGATGCTGTTACTAGCTTGGATGTTGATGACGTCAAAAGCCAGATGCATGTCAGCCCGCAAGATCTTGAGGGCTTTTTGAAACTCAAGACCCGGAAGACGGGCTGGGACTTGGTCCTAGCTCGACGGTTTCTGGAAAACATACTTGTCGTCAAAGAAGGCGATGTGAATATTCCTATACCTGAGCAAAAATCGCGAGGGCTTTTATCCATGCTAAGCTCCAGCGCGCCCAAGGGCTCATCTGAGGCAGATAACAAAGCGGACATCATTCTCCTCCCGCAGCATCAAGCACGCCAACTCGCCGGCCTTTTTCATTTCGCAGAAACAGTGCGATGGCCAGGGATCGATCTTCTTCTAAAGAATTTAGCGCTCAAGCTGGGTGTCCCGGAAACCAGCCAGGAGCCCGTTCCTTTACCTTCTCCGCATGGCAGGTTCCTGGATCCCAGCACTCCATCGTCAATCAGCGTGTATGGGACACCGTTGACAACGCCGCGCTCTAACGGTCTCCTTGACAGTTACTTTGGGCATATCGGCAAACCTCCTCTCAGCAGAAACAATTCACTTCAGGTACCGCTCTCGACCACACTGTTGGCCCATGCCGATGGTCCTGATCATGCCCTGAACGTTGGTGGTTGGCTCAGTCGTTCGTACCTTACTGGCCTTGTTCTGCCTGGCGAAGCCATCTCACACTTCTTGATGTCGACCTTGCTTGAGAATGACAAGCTGGCAATCGCCGCTCTGGGAGACTCAGCGAACCTTTATGGCGGCTTCATCTACGGTGGGAGGACTTGGTGGAGCAAGGCTTCTGTTGTTGCTCGTGTTCTAGGGTGCATCGAAGGCGCTGTTGAGTGCATGGGCTGGGTTACATTTACAACGCTACCGGAAGCACTACCGGACGGCTGGTATGCCATCAACAACGATCAGCTTCAATCCGAACAACCCGCCCGGATTGCAGCCGGAGGGGACATGGTCGCCCGGGATTCAGCCGTCATCCCAGGTCACGAGCTCACCTCCGTCAAGCCGGAAGATCTCGCGCTCCCCAGCGATCCAGACACGCCACCAATTCCTTCAGTGGAATTGTCTCATTGGAATCTGAGTCCTGTGAACGCGGACTCACTGGAACAGGACGTCAACTCGACCCCCGGGTCCGAAGCCGAATCGCATGTTGCATCGATTACATTCACGTCTCTCGCGCGCGGAGGATCCCTCGCTTTAACGTTGTCGAAGGACGTCCATTTCATCACCTCGTGGCCGTGCACGCCGCCTGCAGCATCCTCGACACCAAACCTACCGCAGATCCTCAAGCGCTCCCAGACACAGCTATCGCGCTCATCGTCGAAGCGCAGCACCCATAGCACACGGAGTGCAAGCGGCCGTTCGTCGCGCCATCTCAGCCGCCGCAACAGCCATGGGTACGAACCACTACTATCGCACCCGCCTGATTCACCGGCGATAGGTCCCACACGTGTTTGGTCTCCTATTCCTGACGAAGAGCCCGGCACGTCCTCGACACCGAAGTCTGAGCCAATGAACGCGCATCCACTGCATGTGTCCTACAAATACAAGATCGTCCCTGCGACAGAGGTGCTGGATCAGAACTTCATCCTTCCATTCACGATGCACGGGTATATGTCCCCATCTCTTTCTTCTCAAAACTCACCCAAGGAGGAGAAAGAGGAGGGCGACGCGAAGGACGACAACAAGACCGTCCTCGTCCTTGATGCACGCTCGTCGAAAGATCTGGAGCTTCTTGCTCGTGCTTGGTGCGCGGAGAAGGGCCTGCATGCGCTCGTTGGACGTGTAGGACGCACGTGTCTGGCTTGCTGTATCCGCGAGGCGAGAGGGATTGGTGTGAATGTGCTGATCAGGGTGTGAAGATGTGGGTGTATTCCGTGCCTCCTTTTCATGACGAACTTTTGATGATTACTCGCACATATACCCTCGAGAATGGCTTCTTCGTAGATATTTGGTTTTTTTTTTCGTTTGTGCAGGATAGGGAGGCGTTAAGATACCCATTTGCTGGATACAGCTCCAGATACCACATAACATAATATATACACGTTGAATACGTTCGAATTAGCTTCCATCAAGAGTGCAGCTACGTCTCATACCCGAGAAAGAAAAGAAAAAGCCCCTGAGACTGCATTGTATTGAATAGCTCCAAATATGCAGCGGTCGTGGCTGAGCGCGTCGGAAGGATTGGGGCTGAAGGGACGCAGCGTTTCATCACATCGCGGCACGTTGCTCTGCCTGCTCCTCTCATAACTCTTGCTTCAGCTCGCGGCTGTTAATAAAAGGTCGATGGGTTTCCACTATTCTGTCCTATCTACCTCCCGAAGTCTGCCGTAACTATCTTTTCTTCCTCCTTCCCTTCTTTCCTTCTTCCTTCCTTCCTTCTCCTTATCTTTGCTTTATCCTTTCTCCCTTCCTTCCGTCCTCCTCCCTATCTACATTGCACCCCTCCCAACTTTAAATTCATATCTTCCCAAACCCTCGTTTCCATACAATGAACTACGCCCCCGTCACCAGCGGTACCCCCGAAGACTTCACCGTCTCCCAGTCGCGCCAGGACGGCTGTCTGGGCGGGTACCAGCGCTGCTGCGAGCACAGCGGGCCGTGGGGCGTCGATCTGTTCGCGAGCTGCTTTGCGGCGGTGTGGGGGTGCGTGCTTGCGTGCTGTGAGGGCGTCGGGTCGTGTTGTGGGGGCTGTGGGAGGTTGTGTTTGAGCGGGTGTTGTTTGTGCTAGGGGGGCCGAGCATCGAGATTGAGGAATTAGAAGCAAGGTTGCGAAGGTCGCGTTGTGGAAGGTGAGGAGGCCTGAGAGCTTGACTCCTGGTAGCGCTGACCTAACTGGTGGATAGCGATGAATTCGCGCTCTGCAACGTTGGAGAAGGAGGTGGGAATGAAAGAACGCTTGATGGATGGCTGCGTCAAGGGCCGAGGACACCTGGAGCAAAAGGCTGAAAGGAGACCTTCTCGAATCCCCTTGAGAGCTAAAGAGTAGCACGGGTCTGCCCTCTCCCCACTTCCCGTGTAAACTACACGCACACTCCGTTCTTGGGGAATCGCAGGCATGTTTACGTGTCACTGGGGAGGGGACTTGTACATTCGGTAACCTCGTTGAACGACATCTCAGGGAAGAGGAAAGAGCATGGAAGTTTAGGGTTGTAGAGTGGAAGAAGAAGAGCATAAGCCGGTTCGAGCACTTCGGCCAGAGTCGAAGGCTGCGGACATCGTTGCTCAGAGGTGGGGTATGGCGGTTCACTGGGGTTTTAATCGCAGCACAAGGACAGTAGTCTGAGGATGGGGTTTTGTTTGTCTACTTCCAAGGTTCGTCATGATGCACGAAGATCGTCGGACGAGTTTGTTGCTGTTTCTAAAAAGCATTTGACTCTATGGAATGGAAAGTGCCTACCCTAATATTCGAAGGTCAAGCAAATAAACGCCTGCACGGATCAAAGAAGGAAGTAAGTTGTACAGTCCGATTCCGCCCCATTGCCAAAAGCCCGAAAACCGCTCGCATAGATAGCTCTAGCAAGCCATTATGGTCGCTCATGTTGAACCACACTCTCTCCGAATCACTCCTCTCCCCTTTACCGCTCTACGACTTGACAGCCTTCTCGGCCTTCCCCGCCACATCCTTCAGTTCGCCCTCCAAAACCTTGCCCTCCTTCGCCGCCTGTCCCTCCGCCTTCTTCAGGCTCTGCTGATAGTTCAATATCCTGCCGACCTGAGCGGCGCCCACGATGAACAGGCAGAAGTTGACCGAAGCGAGGAAGATGTTCTTGGGCCTGATGATGAAGCACCAGCGGGTCCAGATGGCGCCGGTGCACAGGAGCGCGAAGTTCTGCGTAAGAGAGAGCTGTTCGGCGGGGCGTGTGAAGTCGGAGGCGCCGGTGAGGACGAGGGCCCATTTCATGATGGGTGCCCTACAGTGTGAGCGTTAGTAATCGTGCTGTGAATGTGTTGGGATGCGCCGACGGGGAGCCGCAGGCGGTGTATTGTTTAAAGGTCCTGGTGTTTGTCGGGGTTTGTAAAGAGATATAGACATACCAAAAATGCACCGTCTTCGGCCCAACAGGACTATTCCATAGCTTCGCAAATCCACTCTGCTCCCCGGGCGCCGCGGCGGTCCCGACTCGTCGGCGAAGCAGCGGTTGTCGGAAGAAGGGGCGGAAGTTGTTGAAGATGCGGGATCCAGGGCGGAACGACATGTTGACTGCGTCTCTCCTCACTGTATCGCAGCCGTCGAGGAGAGGATGGAGGAATTGAGTGGAGATGGGGAGCGAAGTGTGAGTCGTGGAAGCCACCGCTGTCGGGTCCGAAGAGTGTTGACGAAGGTCTTCGGGATTACGTTGGGGCTGGCTCCGATTGGCTAGTGCATATCGGGGTTAGTGTGGCGTGCGGGCTTCAAGCTTGAGCCGACCTTCGACGTTGACGACTGACGAGCACGAACAGCGATTGTTACCCACGCGACACGCTTACGGGACACGATGGCGTCGAAATACGGATTCGCGAAGCAATTGAGGGAGCTGAGGTTCCTGTTCTGCCAGACGAGCGAGCAGAGCGCGCCAATGAGGTATGCGACCACTCAGCCCGAGGAACCCATCACTCCATGTGTACTGCGCCTAACAGGACCGGGGCTCTATGAAGGGCGCAAATGAGGAGCATTTGCTGATTGTATACCAGGAACTTCCTCACCCGGACGTACCCCACCATGAAGAAGCACAACCCGCACACGCCCATCATGATCCGAGAAGCCAGCGGCATCGAGCCTAAAGTCTATGCGAGATACGGTGCGTCATATCTCTTTAGAAAAAGGGGACGGAAGAATTGTGGGAGAGAAGAGACGGCACAGGCCGGTTGACTTGGGATGGAGGATGGGACTGCGAATAGGATTCAGAGCAAATGCTGACATGTCGCTTATAGAATTCGGCAAAGAGAAGATGATCGCTCTGAAAGGTATGGGCATGAATCATTCGCCATGATTAAGGACTCTAAATTAACTCATGGTGCGACAGGCCTCGACGACAAAGCGATCGAGCAGCAAGTTACCGAGCTGGTTAAGACACCGATATGAGCTAGGGAGGGCACGGGAGCGAAGGACACATCGAGCAACTATAAGAATCTGCGGACGCTGAATAAGTGGCATGAGGCTCATGCGCGGCCAATGTAAATGTGTATTATGATGAACATACCATTTCAAACACTCCACCGGCAAAGATCGGGTCTCAGCATCATTCTGTCCCAGTTCAAACTTACATTGTTCAGTTCTCGGAATCTTCACAACGTTTCACTCCCCACCCTGTTCGAGACGATCAACCTACATTGTTCGGTTTTGCTGTGTTCATCCACAATGTCGCAGTTAGTGTCATTGTTCCCCGAGGTTGCCGCTATAAGTTGATACACTTGCCCACTAGGGTGTGCCAACCCCGAATTCTCATCAGTAGCACAGACATGCGGATCGCTCAACCTCCTAGCGCAATGGCTAACTCGCCAACTTCGGAGGGCTTGTCTACGCCCACCATTTCTTTGGCCCCGGCGGCCAACGGAAACTCCGCACAAGGTGCCCTCTCCCCAGCTCCCTCCACACCTTCACGAGTCCGGATCTTCTCCCCGTTCAAGCGTAACACGCCATCTGCTGCGCCGTCCGCCATGGTGTCTCCAGCTCCATCTCTCACACCTTCGGTTGGTAAGTCCATACAGGACCTCCAGGACGAAAGCGACATGAATCGTGGTCTAGTCCAGGCTCTGAGTGCTGACCTGGAGAAGAAAGACAGCGAACTTAAGGAACTCAAAACGCAGCTTGAGGAGCGCGAGGCCCTTCTGGATTCCCTGAAGCAATCCCACGAGGACATGCATCGCTCGGCTCATGGTAACGAGGATACCCTTAGCATCCTTGAGAAGCGGGTTGCCGAGCTCGTGGAGTGGAATGAGTTTGTGCGTGACGAGATCGCGGCTAAGGCTGACAAGATCCAGGAGCTTGAATTTTTGAAGGGGCTCCCCAACTCCCAGGAGCCCGTAGATGCTAATGCACTTCTTAAACAGAATCTAGATCTGCAAAACGAAGTTGAGCGGATGTCTACCCTCTTCGCAGAGAAGGAGGCCGAAGTTCAGCAGCTGAAGGCCGATAATGAAGCTGAAATGGAGGCCCTTCGCGACCGGCTGGGGGCCGCTGAGGCAGCGACTGAGAGCAAGACCAAGCAACTCACCACCAGCGACGAGCGCTATAGGGCACTTCTTACGCTGAAAGACAATGCCGAAGACAAGCTCGAGTTTGAGCAGACTACTAATCAAGACCTTCAGCAGCAGCTTGTCCAGCTCCAAGAATCCGTTAGCTTCAAAGCTGATTGCTACAAAAACGTCAAACGGAGTCTTTGTGAGAAGGAAGCTGAAGTCGAGAAGCTCGAAGCCGAAATAGCTTCTCTAAAGAAGAATGCTAATCCTCCGGAAGACAGCACTAAACTCACAACCCTCCAGGCCCAACTCGACGGCCTCACCGCAGACAACGCGACGCAGTTCAACCTCATCAAGGAACAGGCGGACGAACTCGCTCGCACCCGCGCTCTCATCCACGAGCACGAACTCTCCATCGAGACCCTCTCCAATGAACGCGAGGAGCAAGAAGTCAAACTGCTCACCTCTGAGAACAACATCCTAGCCGCTGATCTTGCTAAACACAAACAGATTAATCGGAAGTATGTTAGGCTGACCAAGGCGTTGGAGAAGCAGGCTGCTCAGGTCGCTGCCGCGGCTGCTAAGGAACACGAGGACGCGAATAAGCGTGTGGATGCCGCGTTTGAGCGGCGGGAAGCGGAGTGTGAGGCCTTTGAACAGAAACTCCAGGCCAAGAACGAGGAGGTTAGGAAGCTGCAGGGTAAGCTCCAGCAAGTGGAAAAGGCCGCCGTAAAATCCGATCTCGAGCGCGAGGACAAGATTTCTAGCCTGGAAGCTGATCTGCAGCGTGCGGCTCTAAACCTCGAGGCCGAGGTAGCGAAGCGTACGGCTGAGCTGGAGTGGGAAGCTGAGCAGCGCGAGGCGCGGCATAAGGAGGAGCTGGATGCGCTGAAGAACCAGATGAAAGCGTTGATGTAGGAGAATGAAAGGCTGACGGCTGCCGATGTGAATGACGTACCTAGGAAGCTCGCGCCAATGTCCCCCCACGAGGATTTGATTGAGGATATTGATCGGCTGGCAGAGGAGTGTTCGGATCTGTCGGATACCTTGTCTGAATCGTAGATACGCTTCGTTTGGGAAGCCAGATGTTCGATAGCGCGTGGTACGTAAAAAATCGCGTCCATCGAACTATCCTCATTAATGGAATGACTTGACAAGTACTTAACTTTGGCTGTATGTGATACCTCTGGCTCTTGCCCTACCTGTGATGTACGTAGGAGGGTCTCCAATCCCTAGACTCCTCTTGGCGTTATTCCCAGGCACCGGGGTCAAGTGGCCAGATATCTGTACATTGTATTCGTGGTGCAGCCATACACATCTCTAGGCCTTGTTCTATTATCTCAGTCGTGATACACAGCATTTCCAAAGGGTAGTTCGTGGTGGAAGGGTTGTGGAATACGTGACTAAGCAGCTGTGGCGTATGCCTCCAGCCACAAAGCTCTCGTCAAGCCTAGACCGTCGTGCTTCCCTCTGCCATCCCAAATCCTCCCCAAAAGCACCGGGCAGTTGTGACACGATATTTTCCGGAAAGTTCCTGGAAAGGTGATGTAATGGTAACGTTGATCAGGGCTCAGCGGCCTGACAGCCACGTTTCCGCCCGCATATCAGAACCGCTTTTGCACTCGCAAAATAGCTTCCATTTCCCTCTCTACTGCTCAATTGCATCTGCAGCTGCTATTACTCACTCGATGCGTCGTCATGTACTCAGCAAGGTCCTCGAATGTCACCCTGACGCGCGCCGTACGCTCTCTCGGACGAATTAGCCGTGACGTCAACTATCGTCAGAGTCGCCTCGCACCAGTAATTTATATGTCGACTTGCCCCTCAATCCTCCCTTCTTCGTACCGAACGTCTCGCATGAGCAATCAAATCCAGACAATTGCACAAGCTCGAACAAAGCAGATACATAACCAGCTCTCTCGATCGTACCACGAAATGTCGAACAATGCGGACATGCTGCTTGGGGAGGTGTTCAATGTCAAAGACAAAGTCGCCTTGGTGACTGGAGGAGGCTCGGGCATTGGGTTGATGATCACTCAGGCCCTTGCCGTCAATGGAGCGAAGGTCTACATTGTCGGCAGGACGGAGGAGAAGCTCGACCGCGTCGCAGAGGTCTATGGTAAGGATATTGCTGGCCAGATCATCCCTATCCAAGGAGATGTAGCGAGCAAGGAAGGCGTTCAGTAGGCTTATCTGTACTCCGTCCAAACTTCTTTGCTAATATCGCCAGGAAAATCGTGAAGGAGATTGAATCCCGCGAGAAGTGCCTTTGCATATTGGTCAACAACGCCGGAATCGCCGCCCCGAAGACCAGCACACAGGCGGATGACCCAGAGGAGCTGCGCAAGAACCTTCTCGAGCCTACCTCGGTTGACGAGTGGACGTCGGTCTACGCAACCAACGTCGTCGGTCCATACCTCATGACGACCGGCTTCCTCCCTCTGCTCCAGAAGTCAACAGATATGCAGTACGGATGGTCTGGGTGTGTGATCAACATCACTAGTATCTCTGGATTGGTTCGCATTTCTCAGGGACACTTCTCGTATAACGCGAGCAAGGGCGCCCAAGTCCACCTCAACAAGCTTTTGGCTGCCGAGATTGCGAAGGCGGGCTTCAAGATCCGCGTGAACAGCATTGCACCAGGTGTTTTCCCGAGCGAGATGACGACCCAGGATAGCAACGAGAATCAGAAGAGTGAGATGCCCAAGGAGCACAAGGGAGGGCTACCGTCCCAGCGACCCGGGAACGACCGCGATATGGCTGCTGCCGTTCTCTTTGCCGCGAGCTGCCAGTACCTGAATGGGCAGACCATCCCAGTTGATGGCGGATACCTTATCCAGGTCGGCACCTAAAGGTTGTTCTCTCGCTACACTACAAGCGTCTGCTTTCTTCGTTTCTCCACGCCCTCATATGCATTCGGAGCAACGCAATGTATTATAGCGAGCGATCTGCATGCCGTTTAGCTTGGACAGACCTAGCCCGGCGAATGGTAGATACGAAAAGCGAAATGAATTCTTGACAAACAATTACCGTGTTCGATCAATGTGGGGACCTCCGCGGCCGGCGCCTTGCACATTTAAGCTCACGCCCCGAAGCTTTGTGGCGCCAACTAGGCGTTGGATCAGGGGTAAGCAATGATTGGCCCCAGGTTTAGCGCTTGGCGTATGCTTAACTCAGGTCCAACACTGAGAGATGTCGACAGTTGTTCCACCACAGGCTGCTAACCTTGCCCTCCTTATTATGGCTCCTCTTCAGCACGTGTTACACTCTTGTTGGTTCTCAACTCAAGATGCAGATAAGACGGCGCGCATCGCTGTGTTTACGTTGACAAAATTCCAGTGATACACTGCAGATCCTTTCATCACCGCTTCTCTTCTCGTAAACATCGCCTCCGAGGCGTGGTGCGAATTACCAACTTTTCTCTCCTATTCTAACCAGATTCTAGTTGCCGGTACTCGTATTCGGCCGTCCATTTGCCCGGACGTCCGCGAATTCTTGTTTCATGTGCGCTGCCGACGGATTCTTCGCTTACTCACAACCCACATCCGGTAAAGCATCCTCGCGAACACGATCGTTTCTAGGAGCCTGGCCGCGCTGGCGAATGACAGCGGCGCATTGACGTCCATCGCCATCAAATCTCAGCCTCAACGGGCCCCAGCCGCGGAGACTAGTTTTTAGGGCGCTCGTGGAGTTGGCCGGAGCGGGTGGGCGCTTGATTGGGTCGGAGAGTGCTTAGGGGCCTATTAATAAATTGCAATACATAAAGAGGAGCTGGGCCGCACTCTACATCTTGTCGACTTCTGGCATTTCATACTGTTTGGTTGTGGAAAAAGCTGCGTGTTTGTGCAGTGTCCGTTCGCTGGTCCGTTACGTAGTCATTCGCGTTTTGGTTAAGCGGTTGAGGTATTCTTAATCATAATGAGAGTCTTCGCGCTTGTTGCGGCCTCGCTGGCTTCTATGGCTTTGGCGCAGAATTGCGGACCGCAGTATCAAAATCAGGTTTGCGCGGCTGGGAAATGCTGTAAGTATCCCTCTCGAGAACAATGAGCGGATACTAACTCATCCATAGGTAGCCAGTATGGCTGGGTACGTCCAACTTTCCCACATAGATTCAATTACGACTCTTGAACCTATTAACACCATCTCAAGTGCGACACTACTCCTGCCCACTGCGATCCAGCAACCTGCCTGAAGCAGTACTCCGGCACAGGCTCATCCTGCAAGAACGGCGCTTCCACCACTCTCAAAACTTCGAGCACCAAAAAGCCCACCTCCACCTCCTCGCCCTACGCCTCCTCCATCCCGGTCATCGACGTGTGCGGCAGTGCTCAGGGCGGTGTGTCCTGCCCCGGCGCCGGTTTGAACGGCTACTTCTATCGCTGCTGCTCCTCCGCGGGTCACTGCGGCCCTAAGAACGATATCCAGGACCAGAGCTTGTATTGTGGCACTGGATGCCAGGCAGGCTATGGCAAGTGCGATACCGAGACGAAGCCGCCGGAGCCGACGAGTGGAGCGGGAACTGCGCAGGCTGGCGGGAGCTGCGGGCCGATTGTCAATAAGAAGTGTGCTAGTGGGCTGTGCTGTTCCGGCAGCAACTTCTGTGGCACGGGGGTAAGTGATTGCTATGCTTTGTTTAGGACGAACGGTTATCGGGAGGTTCAGGATGTTGACTGACGTGTTGCGCAGACTGATTTCTGCGGTGCCGCGAATTGGTGCCAGCCTAAGTGGGGGAAGTGCTCGTAAGTTTACAATATGGAAAGGAGACGGAACGTACATGCGACTGGGTAAGATTACGTTCGACAGCTCTGTCGGCTTATGTAACTAACCCATCCAGCGACATTTTGAAGCACATCAATCCTCTATTTCAATCATCATGCGAACATGCATACTATAATACGCGGTCCAGCATCAAATATCAATATAACAAAATGCTCCTCATTCATCAATAGCAAGTACAGGCAATGTACTGCCTTCACATACCGCACAATGCGTGTCAGGTCACTCTTCGCATCCCTCAAACGCTGCTCACCAGCCAGCAGCATCACTCCAACGTACTTTTTGAGGACGCACACCCCCCACACTTTCTTCTTTCTTCACACAAGCTTTCTATCTTCGGTTTCGTTTTCTAACCATGAAAAAGGCTCACCATTTATCTCCTCATCCTTCCTCCTCGGAATTCTTCTTCCGCGGCAACGGCTCCTTCCTCTCCCCCAACCACGTAACCCGCTACATCTACCCCTCTCCCCTCAACTACCCGCTCTCCAATCTACGTCTCCAACCCCCCGCAAACCCCACCAAACGCTCGCGCCCACTAGGCCGGTCCTCCTTCGGCGGCCCTGAAGGCACCGTCTTCCTAACCATCACGCCTGCAGGCCGTCCTGCGCCCACGCGAGCCCAGTTCGACGCCTGGATCGCGGGAGAGAAGGCGCGCGACAAGAAGAGTGAGAATGCGCTAGGTCGCGCGATGAGGAGGGTTGTGGCATATCAGGGGAATACATTGCTAGAGAGTGGGAAATTTAAGCTGAGGAAGGAGGGCCCGCTGGTGTATGTTGTGAAGAGGACAACTGTTGTGCCGTTGGGAGGAACGGATGAGGGGAGGTATGCGAGGGATGAGGATGTTTATGAGATTGGGGTGGGGGAGTGGTATAACTTGAGGCCGCCGACGGCGCAGGGGGAGGGGCATGATAGTTGGTGGATGAGGTTACATGTGAGTTCTCCTTCCTTTGCAAGGATGTATGGAGGGGATAGGAAGATGGCTGCTGACCACAGGTCGTTTGAAATGTGTAGGATCTGTATCAAGGCAAATTCGACCGGGCGTTCTGGAGCGCGAGGGAGAATATGGATCGTCTGAATATCCCCGCGCCGCTGACGAAATGGTATGTTCTTCGGCATCTATCCTTCGTCCTGTCCGCCTGCGATGTTTTGGAAAGGCATTGCTGATAATGTACTGTGGTCTGGAACAGGCGTCCTCGCCCCGACGTGGACAAATCCGTCGTCAAAATCTACCGGGAACGAAACAAGCACCAGGTCCCAGGCGATCCCTGCCTCTGCTTCCGTGAATGGTGGGACGACAGCGAGTACGCCTGTCTTCTCAAATGCGGACACTATCTCTGTCTCGAGTGTCTAACCGCACTAGTTGACGAGGCTGGTACGTTTCCCCTCCCCTGCTTTCCTCTCCATTCCTTCCCATATGATAAAGCTAACAAGACGCTTGCTCGCTGCAACAGGGCGTGGCAAAATGTTCCCCAACGAAGTTGACCCTGACAAAAAGTACTGGCGCTGCCCCACCTGCCGCTTCATCAACCCCGTGCTCACTGACCGCGCCTCCATCATCGCCCCTGACGAGTTACCCTGGTGGCGCCACCGCATCGCCTGCCAGCGCCTCAAGCAAGAAGCGGTAGATTGGCTCGCGAAGCTCGGAGCGGCCGCGACGGACGGCTGGGTCCCGGAGATAGACGATGAAACAGCGAAAGAAGGTGACGCAGAGAAGATCAAGAACATACAGCGCGTGTATGTGCACCTTCCCGATGCCATTGACCTCATGGAGCGGATACCGATTTACGTGGCGAAACTGCTGCCCTGGGGCTTCAGTCTGGATAACCCGGTGTACATGAAAGAAGGGGAGGTGCTGAAGCAGCATCTGGTTCAGGAGTTGCGGCGGCTGGCGGCTACGAAGCAGCGCTTTACGACGGATGCGCTGATCGAGCACATTCAGGCTGTTGGCGAGCAGGCGTGGACGCCCGTGGTGGTGCGAGATGCGAGCCAGCGGCTGGGCAATCCGATTGTGCCGCCGGGGTATGCGCAGTATAAGAAGTTCTTGTGTGAGTGGACGGCGCGGTGCTGCTTTTATAGTCCGGTGGCTAGGATGGAGATTTTGGCCTTTATGAAGGACATGGAGAGATATAAGGATACGGCTTGGTGGAAGGATGTGAGAGAGGTGTGGTTTACGTCGGGAGATCCGTGATGGGTGTGTATGTAGGGCACTGACTAGAGAGGTGAGAAGGCACAACAGACTCATTACTAAATACCCGTCTTCTAGCCCTCGCATCCGCTACTTACTGCACAGGCATACCCCCGGGCAACTCGGTCAACCACCCATCAATATCCTCGTTCACCACCCGCTTAACCGTACACTTGTTCCCCTGCGCAATACTCTGCGTCTTCAGGGCCGGGCAGTTAATATTGCAATTGGTATCCATGGCCTTCTGCAGCGCATCGCCCTTCCACCCGAAGACGTAGTCACCGTGGTTGCCGTACCCGGTCCTGTTTTGTTGTCAGCACCTTCGCTCCCCTGGGAGAAGTAGGAGGGGGAAATGGGGATTGGGTAGGACTTACGCATCGCCAAACGACCAGACGAACGGTTGCGATCCGTCGCTCGCCCACAGGCTCTTATCGTTGAACTTAGTGGTATCCCAGATCACCTCGTAGAAGAGCTGCGGGACCTTGACCGGGTGGGTGGAAGGGCAGGGGCCGTTGTTTTCGAAGGTGCCGGAGCTAGCTGTTCGACCTTAGCCCCACCCACCTGCCTTTTCGGACGGTTCTACTTACGATACGCCACATGGCTCATATGGTCCGGCGAATCAAGGTTCTTCCCATCCCAGCAGGTGGGGAACCGCACATTGACCATGATGCCGGCCGGGCATGGCTGCTTGGGGAAATCCAACGTCTCTCCAGTTCGGGTCATGGCGTCCTTTAGACAAGTGTATGTGAGTTGGCGGAACTGCTTGGCTTCGGCTTCGGTCCTGTATTGCGGGTTTCCTAACAGTCGCGTTAGTACTCAAGCACGCTGATTTGAAAAATAGCTAATCTAAGAAACCGGGAGCTGGTGAGAAAACTCACCGACGATCATCCTGAAGCCCTTCTTGAACGCGGTCACAGCTCCTTTCGCAGCACCGTTCGACAGGGTTGGTGTATAGTACACTGTCATGCCGCCACTAGACTGCTCAAATCCGACATTTCCCTTGATCGGAATACGTTTGAAAGTTCCATTCTTCGCTCGGAAGAACATCACGGCGGTCCAGTAGTTGCTGCTACATGTTAACCTTGACGGGGTCGAGAGAGACACCGGCTGCGGTACCTGAAGTCCTCAGCAAAAGTGCACGTCGTGCACGTGGCCTGGTCTGAGGGCGCGACAGTCGGATCCATAGACGTATTGAAAGAGTTACCGCCGATAATCTGGTGCAGATGGGGCGAGGGGGCTTGGCCGGGATTGACAAGAGGATCGAGGCGGTCGACTACAAGTTGGGAGCAAGAGAACCGGAGGAGGGCGTGTGCTGAGGGCGCTAGCAGCGCGAGGAGGACTGTCTTGAGACCCATGGTGGCTTGTTGGTGATTCTGGTTCCTGAGCTGAAAACTGAGAGAAAAAGATGGAACTTGGCGAGCGCTTATATCTTATCATTGCCCTCCGTCCACCCTGGATGCAATATAAAGTCGAATATGGAAGACCTGGGTGTGTGGTTGTATTCCATATAATGTGGGGTTTTTATAGGCAAGGGTGTTAGTATACGTAGAGTATCGACCTATCCTAATTCAGGCGAAAGAACACAAATTGAGTAGAAAATGCGGCACCACTTAAAAATTCCTCCAACCATATTACGGCAGTCTGTGCTTCTAGAATAATATGTCTGCGACGATCCCAAGCTCTTGAGGTCGAATGAAGCTTTGCGCCACCACTATCACACCCCTGGTGACAGGGGTTGTTGATTGCCGGTAGTGCCTTTTCTGCCGGCATCCGCATCTCCACAACCTTTGATGTTGACCCCACAGATACGAGACGGATAACGGTTATTCAGAGGGAGAGCACGAGCACAACGTGGGAGAATATTGATGACGTAGACGCCGATGTAGCTGGGCCTAGTAGGAGGAAAAACGGAATGAGAAAAGACAGATGGCAGAACCTTGGGAGAAGCATAAGTAAATTGGAGACTATGCTCACCATGTCCCACGCAAGCAGAGAGCCTATTGCACTGATTCCCAATAGAGGAATATCCCCAACTCCGATTACAGTGAAAGCGATCCTCTTTTCTTATAAGATAGAGACCTTGTGTGTATATGTGACCGTAGTTTCCGTCGAAGTGAGAAACTATTGGCGCTCGCTCACTATGCGCCAGACCCATTTTCTTCATCCTCGCTGCCAAGGTCACTCAATTCGTTGCTTTCCGGTTCGCTCTCATTATCGTCCGCTCTCTTCTTCCTCTTTGCATTTCGACCATTCGCACCCTTGACCGGACCGGCGCCCATACCTTTCCTGACGCCCGTCCTCTTGACAAGATGGTCGATTACGCAGCCCTTGTCCCAGCCCTCGCTGTTCTCGCCTGTGATGGCGCGACAACGCGGACATGTCTTTCCATGCTTGATGAAGAGCTGATGAAGCGGGTATTTCAGATGGTCCGGAAGCCTGACTTCGCAGTGGGCATACGTAGAGTTGCGTGTTGGTCCGGCGAACTTGCCTTTGGCTCCGGGGGCCAAACCCGCTGGATCACCGGGTGGCGGTACCCAACCTAGCCATGTGCAGAGACGGAACACATGCGTATCGACGGCGAATGAAGGTCGTTGAAGACAGAAGAGAAGGACGCACGAGGCAGTCTTCGGACCGATCCCAGGATATTTGGTCAAAGCCTTAAAAGCCTCGTCATTCGAGACGAGGTGCAAATGATCAAGAGAAAGCACGTTCTCATCTGCCTTTGCTACTTCAGCATTCTTCTCCTCAGGGTCTTCATTTGCAGACCCAGGAGCGGTACCGGAAGAGACGAGCTCGTCGCGCCGAGCTTGGTTCTCCTCCCACACCATCTGCAAGATCTTCTTGATGTCTTTGCTCTTGACATCTGCTAGCCCGCCACTCTTGATTGCTTCGAAGATGTCCTTGGTGTCAGCCAAGCGGACCTTGTTCCAATCTACGCTTCCCTTGCCGACGCCCTCCTTGAGGACCCCGAACTTGGCGACCAAACCGGCAAAAGCTCGGGAAGAGTTGGTCCCGGTGGTCGCAGCCGAGAGGCGGGTTCGAATCAAGGCATCAAGCACCGACGGTACTTCTCCGCATCCAGAGACTGTGAGCGACGGCATGGGAATGGACTTTGGTGGTTTGACCTCTCCGTGTACTGATGACAGCAGGCGAGTTACCTCTTCACACTCCTCGGCGGTTGGGTGAGGCCAGTTTGGGTACGGAGTCTTGCCAGGGGTGAGGCCATAGCTGTTGTTCTTGGCCTTCTTTGGAGAATTCTCAGTAGTCGCTGTGGCCTTGGCAACCAGCTCCTCGACGTCTTCCGTCTTCCGTGAAGTAGGCTTGCTTGCCTTGAGGTGCCTAGCTTTCTTAGCCGGCGATCCATCCTTTGGCTTTACCTGGCTTGGGATCAAATCGGGTATGGTTCCGAGGTTGTGCGGGAGCTCGTTCACGTCTTCTTCTATCGCTGCCGTCCGTGCTCGTTTGCGGGTGCTTTTGGGCGTGACAGGCAAAGCCTTTGCTGGGGAAGGCTCCTGAGACGCTAGTCCAGTTTTGGTGGCTCTCCTGGGTTCGCTCCGCTGAGGTCCCGGAGTAGCCGGAGGGCTTGATAGCTGCACAGGCTCCTGTGTGACGTCTTGCGGTGGTTGTGCAGCTTTCAGCTTGGCCGCTGAACCTCTAGTGACTCTCGCCATGCTGACGGAATAGATAGCGGATCGAGATGGTAGGCAATGCAGCGACCGGACGCAACGAGTTGGGAGAAACAGCTTGAGGGTGTGAAGATATTGCAGTCGAGGGGCTAGATGAATTGAAGGTTGAGAAGCACGGGAAAAGGTATCTCAAGGTTTTTCTTAAAGTAGTCAGCAGTGAGGTATGGTTCAAGTGAATACAAAACGCGAGGAGCAAGCAGACCTCGGGAGGTGAAGCTGAAGTGCACGGGGGAATGGCTAGCGTGGATGCATGACGTCGATGATTGGAGCTTGGGCCCCCGCGATGCAGGAACGACAACAGTAGCGGGAAGGCGCCGAGGGGCTGGACCTCGGAACCTCAACACCAGACGCCAGTGCTACGAATACACATCCACAACCCTTCCTACAGCCCCTCCTATTTCTCCTCCGATCCAGTATGGCGAGCAAGGCGCCCATAGTTGTTCCTGCGCTGAAGCGACACACGGCGACTGTCATCGTAGCGCACGGTTTGGGCGACAGCGGGGTTGGCTGGTAATGCCACTCGACGCGGGCAAGTGTCTCTATGCTGATAGATGGTAGGCTATTCCTCGCGGAGAACTGGCGGCGACGAAGCAAGTTCGAGGAAGTCGCGTTCATCTTTCCACATGCGCCGAACATCCCCATCACGCTGGTGCGTAGCCGCTCTCGCCATGTTTCATTCGGACGGAGCGTGTCTTGAGATGGATAGGATACTGATACATGGCAGAATATGGGAATGCGAATGCCTGGATGGTACGATATCAAGAGCCTGACTGACATATCGGGTCGCGCGGAAGACGAAGAAGGCATCCTCAAGTCGCGCGACTACTTCCACTCCCTCATCGATGCCGAGGTCGCAAAGGGCATTCCCGCAAACCGCGTCGTCGTCGGAGGCTTCTCACAAGGAGGTGCCCTGGCTCTGCTGTCCGGCCTCACATACAAGAACCAACTGGGTGGCATCTTTGGGTTGAGCTGCTACTTGCCCCTGCAGAAGAAGATCAGGGACATGATTCCGGCGGATAGCCCGAACAAGAACACGGCGATTTTTATGGGCCATGGAGACGCGGATGAAGTGATCCAACACAAGTTTGGCAAGCTGAGCGTGGATGAGCTTACAAAGCTGGGATGCAAGGTCGACTTCAGGACATACGAGTATGAATACGGTTTGCCTCGTCGCAGGATTGTAGGCTAATGTTTGGCAGGGGCCTTGCCCATTCCGCAGACCCCGACGAGATCGACCACCTCGAGTCTTACTTGAATCAGCAAATTCCCGCACTTGCGGATGAGAAGAAGTCTGAAACCTCGCTTTGACTAACTCATAAGCTCTATTACCCAACCTCCGCTGAGCTGATAACAGCACTGGTCGTAATTGTCACTTTGGCTATCGTATGGATTGCTTGGCTCAAGAAACGGGACGATAAACGAACGGATAGATAGCTAGCCTATTCCTCAAGGAGAAGGCTTGGGTGCTGGTCGGTTTCAAGTCCGTCGAGAAGGCCCTGGTGGCGTGACATGGACCTTCGCGCGTGGTAGTTCCGGATAGGCTTAGACACAAGGTAGATGAATCCCATTCAGTCATTCCTATCTCATGCCGTATTCCTAATCAATTCCTTTTCTTATCCGTTCTTTAGCTGCAGGACAGGAGAAAGCAACGCCCGAGGGTCCATTAAATACCCTTCTGTACGCCTTTTTCGTTCCCCAATTCTTCCTACTTATGATGCCGTGACACGGTTGCCCCTTTGTCGTCGCGTCGGAATGCGAGAGCTGATGCGCGCGACCTGTGCGGTAACCGTTGCACTACGGATGGCGTCGTTTACGATAGGTAGGCCATATCCTCCCATCTGCAAACAATTAGTAAAGGCTCTGGCAGAGTTGCTGCTGCCACTTACGGCGGCCGACTGAAGTGTCGCGAACTTGCCACCCGCACCAACCGACCCGATAACGGACTGGACGCTCGAAGCTATAGTCGCTGTGCGCAATAAGTAAGCTCCCGCTCAGTTATTCGGATGTTTTCCCTGTGAATCGCACCTGCGACTGGTCCTTTGCTACCGAAACCGGCCCATGCTAGCAGCGGTCCGGAGACAAAGCCAGGGGCGAGGAAGGAGATCGCTGTGACGGCGTGGAAGGCGGACGAGATTGGGTTCTTGACGACGTAACTAGCGACGCGCGCGGCAGTGTAGGCCAGACCGGATAGGTGAGCGCCCATTTTGGTTATGTTTTGAATGGGGCGGCGTGTCTTTGTGTGAGGTCCTGGAGCGTGGAACGGCAAGGAGAGGGGTGTGAATGGGGAGAACGAGGTGTTAGGAAGAGAGGATAGGTGTGAATGGAAATGAGGTATTTATATATGGAGACGTGATTGCTCTTTCACTGCCGACATCACCTTCACCGCTTCAGCATCACCGCTTGTTACAACACTGATGTCCCCAAGAGGACAATGCTCAGTACTGTATCGAGCTACGCCTGGCATCCAACCAATCAGAAACTTTTCGACACGAAGAAGTAAATCCTATCAGTCTACAGCTTGTGTCTCAGCACATTCTCCAACAAGACAGAGGGCGAGGCATATCAGCCACAGAATCATGATCCTGGTGTAATAGGACATTTCGAACTTTAGCGTAGAGAGTATTCGAGAGTCGGCGAGGCTTTTTTTGAAGAGCCGTGGAGTGGCGCATCTTTAGATACCTGTACCTACCTAGGTAGCCGGAGAGTGGAATTTGGGCGCTAAACCGTTTCTGGATAGCGACGACATCTCAAACCATCCGTTCGTCCAAACCTCCCATCAAATCTGGACAACCATTCCACCCTTCTTCACCCATCTTACTCTCTCTTGAAGGCAATGGATTATTGCCATCTAGCTGTCTCCCCGCTGAATATAGAACTGAGCGATTTCAGCCCGGCTGACGCCATGCATTGGCGGGGGAATATGCCTTATAGGTGCCTTACGGAATTGATTACTCTCGGAGGCGCTACATCCTGTGGGCAGGGCCTCTGGGCCTTGCTGCATGATCCGCTGAAATATGGAGAACCTTAAGCAACACATGGTCAGGCTGAGGCGGCAGCGCAGGGCTTACCTGCACCCCACCTTGGCGCCTGAAGGCGCAGTTGGAAAACACCAGGCCGCTCCAGTTGAGATTCCTCAATCCACATTTTTTAGCCATCCGCCTCTCTTAACACTACACTGCGAACCGAGCACCGATTTCCTTCGAAAGATGACGAGGAAGCATGGCGACAAGGAATTTACCGCTCGCGACACCCATCGACCGGCTCGCAGCCTTCTTCGACCCATCTCAGCCTCGCGAAAGGTACAACGACGCCGAAATTGACGAGATAGCCGGCCTACTTGGACTCTGCGGCCATATCGCTAGCAAATGTCCACGAACGTACATTGTCCTTCGCAGGATAGACGAGCTCGATGTTCTTAGTCGAATGCTGAACGAGGGATTTAGCGACCAATGGCTTCCTATCGAGCCGCGAGGACTGCCTAACTTTCTAAGCCCAAGCGTCAAGGCGAGGATCGTGCAGACTCAAAGCATAGTCTTGACGAAGTGCTTGGACTTGGAGAAAGGGAGACACAGACATTTCACGCCCGGAGAGGTTTTGCCCTTCGAAACCGTGGGCTGCTTAGGCAGTGGTGGATACAGCCAAGTCGATCACATCATCAGCAAGATCAGCTTCCGGCATTATGCGCTCAAGCGAGTACGACGAAGGGTGGCGTTTGGGATCAATTCAAAAGAGGCTATGAAGAGATTCTTGAGCGAGGTCCAAATCGTAAAAGACCTGAAACAGGCATATCGTTGAGTACATCGGCAGCTATACCGACAAAACTTACCTGGGCTTGGTCATGTCTCCCGTCGCCGATAAGGACCTCGCTGCTTTCATGGAAGAAGCAGCCTCCCATGTACAAGCAGCATCACTTCCAAATACCGAATCATCGACAGCCCGGCTACGGGAGCAGGCTCTTGCGAATGAGATGCGCGCGACTCTGCGCACCTTTTTCGGCTGTCTAGCCGCTTCGCTCGCTTATCTGCATGACAACTCAGTCCGACACAAAGATATCAAACCTCAAAACATTCTCGTCCGCAGCGGTAACGTTCTTTTAACTGACTTCGGACTCTCTCGCGACTTTGCGGACGACATAGGGAGCACTACGTCCGGGATTACGCCATCTACCCCACGATACAGCCCACCCGAAGTCGCGGCATATGAAGCCCGTAACACTTCGGCTGACATTTGGTCCCTCGGATGCGTCTTCTTCGAGATGGTTGCTGCACTCCATGGCTATAACATAGAGTGGTTGAAGAGATATATTGCTAGCAAGCACACTAGCTCGACGCACTACTATGCCAATGACAAAGCTTATGCTGAGCTGATCATTGAGTGGGAAATGGCTTGGAAACCGACGGATCGGAGGCCCCTGCACTGGATTCCGAATATGCTGCAGAGAGATCGCCTTGCCAGGCCCACTGCCGCCGCTATCCTTGGAAACATTACATCTACGGGCGAGGAGGTTCCGGTGCTGACCTCTTTCTGCGGTATATGTTGTGTGCCACATGAGCAGAGCGATTCCGAAGATAGCCTGGTGGATGAAACAATGGTACTGTCAATAGAGGAACGGCAGATTCCAAGGTCTACGATGACATCTCCATATCACGCGATCGATAAAGATGACCCTCTTCGCACAGATGCGCTACGGGTAATAGGGGAACGCCAGCTTCCAAGAATTCCGAGGGTGCCCGATCCGGATCATGCGATCGATGAACCGTCCCCAGCACGAAGGGCTATGGAGCACGTACCGATCGTTTCTACTGAGCTCCTCCACCCAAGTGTTGATCGCAACAATGATGCTCAGATAGGTCCCCCAGAAGCTTTGCAACAGGACCGGACTAGAAGTGATAATACTGCTATTGAAGGCGGCATTTACGAAACTGGGTATTTCGTCCCAAATACCGGTACTTCCGGACCCAGGACTTTACGCCCTCAAAGACAGCCTTCCGTAGAGCCCATCGTTCGGGGCTTTCTTAGCTTCAGGAGGAGGACCAACGTGTTCAGACCGTTCGAGCTGGCGCTGCTCAAAAGGAAATATTTCTGGTTCGGCGAATCAAGCTACCAGCATCTCTTATATTTCGCCAGAAATCCACCCCCGAACACGCCCGAGGGTATCCTAAACTTGACTTACGCGTCGCGCCTCACCAAGTTCCAGAGCAAATATATCTGTTTAAACGTTGCTGCCCACAAGGGAGAGAGGTCAGATGAATATATATTCAAGGCACAATCTCTTCTCGACCGCGATGGGTGGTTCGTCACCTTTGAGTGGGCCATCCGGGAGGCTCGGGCGCACCGGTCTAAAGAAGAATTAGAAGCCATTGGACCACACTAAGGGGCAATTCTTCGAGCACCCCGAGAATACGACCGAACGGCGCATCATTAATGCAAATGCCTTGAACCACCAGCGCGACATGTTCTCCTACGGAAATGAGCTAGAAACGAGAAACGACTGATAATGGAATCATGTGACGAGAACATTCACTCCCCGCACTCTTCCATTCGCTAGCTACCCGCACCGGTGCATTGCAATGCCATATCCCTATTATGGCATATACGTACTCGTCTCTGCTACTGTATACAAGGAACTCCCCAAATAGAACCCTTGTACCGGTGTCCCGTTCTGTTTGTCGCACGCCGGAACGCTATCCCCGCAGCACAGCAGCCCTCTTCACCGTTACACGTCGTAAAAATAACTCATCACCCTCGCACACGAGCGGCGTCGGCGCTGGTTTCTCCAGTAAGGCCACGCACGCGTCACAGCATGGAGTGGAGTGAGGAGACGCCACCAATGTATGTCTTGTGGACATGTTGAGGGAGTCAGCGCGCGGGGAGGATTCTGAAGTGTATGTCAAATGCTGTTTGGATTCTGGGAAGGGAGGTTTGGTTACTTGGAGTAGGGAGTAGGTGAGAGCAGAGGAAGGATAGATTTGTTATGGACTACTCTTCACGTACGGAGGACATTCCATTTCCAACACTGGCCCAGCTCTACCGGTAGGCTGCATCCATCCGCCCACCCTATCACTTCCAGCCCACTACCCACAGGAACCTACCCAACCCAACCCCATGCCATCATCCCCCGTGATCCATCACCCCACCCAGCCTCACACGCCCATCTCCCCGCACGATCCCAAAGCCAATAGCTCCCCGCCCTCTCGAGTCCAGCACCACAGTGCGCGATTCTAACAGCGCTCGTCAATCGGCGCCCAGTGCATTCCAGTTCACTCCAATTCAGTCCAGTAACAAGGTACGCGGGAAAAAGCTACCTTTCACCATCGGTTTCCCATTCTTTCAGAATCACAGTATCGCAGGACTCGAGACGGAAAGAGGTCATTGGTGGTTTTGCATGGACATGACACGCCGGCCATGGTAACTCGTTCGTTCGTAACAGTCTGAAAAGAATCGTGGAAAGACAAAATTAGAAACGAACGCAACTGTGCTACTGAAGGGACAGCTAGCCAGCTTGCTTGCTTTGCCAACCAAACCATCGCCGCGCGTCAATGTACTGTATGTATCTCATGACTCGAAAGGTATGCTGCCCTATTGGCGAGCGGACTGCCTGCCTGCCTCCGCGAAGCAATCACGGGAGCTCAACTCCAAACCCTGCGCGCGCGGGTATCTGCATTGCATTGCATAGCGTAGCGTAGCATCGCGTAGCATAGCATCGCGTTGCAGCACCTACCAGTACCGTCCGCACATCCGCATGTCCCAAGCCCCGCTCACCCCCAAGAACCCAGCTTTGAAAACAGGAGAGCCGAGAATAACGTCTACTAGCCGGGGCAGCAGTGCTGCATGTACGTCCTGGTACAATACATATGGTCCATGCTACTACAGCCCCCGGGCCCCGATTCGTACCCGCGAGAGACCCACTCACCAGCTCTGATAAAAATGGGATACGCAATTCACTGGTCCGCTAGGCAGTAGTACCTATGTAACGGCGCCGAACGGAGCCGAGCGGAACGGGCGCTTTGGCCGATGCTACTACCCGCAGTCCCGCGTCCGCGGTGCGTCTTCCCTCTCCGTACCTCCGGAGGGCGATATCTGTATGTAGAAAAAGGACCGACGAGGACGGGGGCATGTGAGAGTGTGATCAGATCAGATGAGTTGCTGCGAGCAGCGGGCAACCGATAGTCAGTTAGTCGAAACAACGCGGACGAGCAGTCGGACTCATCGATCTATCTACTCGCGGAAGGCTCAGATGAAGAACCCTGACCGACGGACCTGAATATTCACCTGAGAGCGAGTCGCCATCTGACAGCCGACAAACAAGCGCCTCACAGTCCCAGTGGCGGCCCACTGACAGCAGTCCTCCCCTCGCCACGGTAGCGCTCAACGTGCTTCCACGGCATTTCGAGCCCCTCGCTCCAGCGGGCTCTGCGTAGTAGTGCGGGCACGTTGGTGACTGGACGCCCACGTTACCCAAACGACTCATGCTCTACGCACCATGCAAGTCCATCATGTCGTCAACATGTATTTGGCACACAAACTCCTTTCAAATCGATCTTCTTGAAGCGAACGCCGAAACCGTGGGGGGTTGCTAGTACAATCATGATCGATAACTCTCAAACAGGGGCCGCCGACCATTCCACTGCCCAGACGGGCGTGGATCCCGAAACACCACCTAAAATAAACCCTTGCAGAACCCCAGCCAGATCCAAATACCGTCTTTAGTAACACCGTGTCCCAAACCTATCTTCCTAGAGGTGCCTGACCCGAAGACTCCGAACCGATGTCAATGTACTCCGGTATCCCAGCAGACCCCATTCCAACCAATAACCAGATATCCAGGCTGCAGCGAGCGAAAACTCGCTGCACAAATCTAAGAGAGAGATAATAAGGGTGCTTGGGGAAGTACTGAAGAGAATCGAATCCGAGCCGGATGTATGATAGTCGCCAGTGCATAGTGCTAAGCATGTCGGTGGTGATAGTATGCCACAGATGTGTCGTAGGTCGCGTGCAATATATCGTCATGTTGAGGGGCATAGCGTCGTCTAAAATGGTCGTGATGTGTTCTGAGGACGAGGTGTTACACAGCGAATGGGCATGGCTGTTGGAGAAGTTCGCCGACGAAATGGATTTGAAGAGAATATTTATCCGAGTAAGACTGTAAGCTATTAGCAGGGATATTCCAACGTTAAGATCTGCTTCCTCACCCTCCCAGTTCCAGTCCTTCATAACGCCTAGCCAATGAAGGCGTCCTTTGACTGTGAACTCATGCTCTAGCATCTCCATGCCCATGAATTCGGACCTACGCCTTCCCGTGCCGAATTCCGTCTGGAGGGGCACCGGTCTTGGACCATCAAAAACCGACACCCCATCCACAGCTCTGCGCTTCATGCCGGGGTCAAACAGGCGGCAATCGCCGTCAGGCTCAAAGTCTTCCGACACGCAGCTGAAGTCGCGCTTAAGCGATGGTGTCACGGGAGAGATACCAGCGTTTCGTTCGTGGTCGATCAGGAGGCTCTCCGCTGCGTACGCATCTCGACGACTCCACACCTCCTTAGTCACGTCCAAGCACTTCTCGATGATCCCAAGCTTCATTCTGGTGTACATCATATCCCAACGCGTGCGGACCCATTCTCGATCGTCCTCAGTCGTCACCTCACAGCCGGCGGCCATCAGGGGAAAAATCTGGACAATGATGGACCGTGAACGAGGATTAACTGTGGCAAGCTCGCGCAGTATCTTGATGGCGAGGTCTGCAGATGAGAGCGATGAAATCTCGGGAACGGCTTGGTGAAGATATAGAAGGGTCGCATATTGATACGCTGTCGCTGTCCTGATGGAGTCGTAAGGGCTTGTCGTCTCGTCTTCTGGATCTTCAATGTAAGATGGGGGCATCCAATCGTCTAGCTGTCGCTTCAACTCGACCGCTTGCGAGATAATGGTGGGGCTGTTGCTTCGCGACCTTCGCACTTTCCTTACCAAATTCGCGACGCGGCCAATAATGGGGAACAGCGTGCTCGCGCAGCCCATCAGCGGATCGAGCTGGGCATCTGTCTGCCCATCGATATTGAAGCTGTCGTAAACAGTGTCGAAATCGTTGGACTCATCACCGTCGGCAGAGGTCAGCCGGGCAATGACGTCGATGTAGATCCAAGAGTTGCAGAGGAACTTCAGTCGCGTGAAGTCTTCGCCTTGGACTGGCGACTGGTTGTGTCGCATGAGGGCGCGATTGATCAGGATCTTGGCGCCCTTGATGTGATTGATGCCAGTGCTGATATGCTGATCCCATGATTCCGAAAAGGCAAGAACCAGTGTGGTCGAGATTGCTGCATCGACACGCATGTTCTCCAGACTGGAGGCGAGTGCATGAACGGCGGTGCGCATGTGGTCTATCCCTTGAATTCGCATTGCAGGCGAATCCCTGGACTGGTGGAACGCAGTCATGGAGGCAATGGCGTGGTACAAAGCTGGGCAGTCCCGCGCAAGAGGCCAGACGAGCGTGCGCCAAGGGTTTTCCGTCGGTCCGTCTTTGACAGACAGGATTCCGCAGGTTTCCCGGTCGAAGCGGCGCGTGAGCATTTCTGGAGATGCCATGGAGAACTGGGGCTGCGCAAAGAGCGGGTAATCGCGCGAGTCCGAGGAAGAGCTCGTTGAGTTGGAAGGCGTGGGAGAAGGCAGTCGCATGACCCAGGCGTCGGAATCAAAGCTGCGTGGAATCTCTTCTACATCGTCGTCCATTGGCTCTGCTGGCGGGGTGAAGCCGCTGTGCTGGTAGAAATCCTCATGCTGAGAGCGAAATGTCAAGTACTCTTCTGGCGGCGCGTTGAGATCTGTGCCTGGCAAAAGAAGATCCACGAGCCGGGGTGATTGACCGGACGTGACGCTGGAGGGCGCTGTTGTCTTTGTAGGCCTCGTGTCCACGCTTTCCGACTCGTAGGCGCTGTTCGTGCTCTCGACAGAGCCTGGCGCAAAGCTGTCGCCGGGAGAAATGGGCGGTGGAGCTAGCATATACGGCGAGGGCTGGGACATGGCGTACATGTTGCTCATGGCGGGGTACGACGTTTCGACGAAGCTGGAGACAGGCGGTGGCGCACACATGAGCAGCTGCGGCTGCGGCGGAGGGTAGTAGGCATTGTGGAGAGGATTTTGGCTCGGTATGGGTCGGGACAGATTGTATGCTTCTATGGGGCTGTCGCTCGGGGGTACTGGAACAGAAGTTGGCGGGGTAGAGCCTTGACAGCTGTTAGAGCCGCGATATCTGATCATGAAGGCCGACGCACTCTTCTTCGCCTTCCCTGGCACTTTTGCCGTGAAGCTGGCCTCCTCGAACGGCCGCCATTTGAAGTCCTTCTTGTAGCCTCCGCATGTGACGCTCCGGCGCGCACACTGCTGGCACGTCGGTTTCGTCTCGTCGCACTTCAGCCTCTTCGCTTTGCACGTTATACAGCCTGCACGGAAAAGACACGGTCAGCAGAGTTTCAAGAGCACGCGACAGCTGTGCAGCTTATCATGGATTGCACGATAAGCGTCAGCGAGGCGCGACAACATACCATTGCGGCTCTTGGACTGCTTTCTCTTGGTGACGCCATTGCTCTCGGAGGGCTTGGGCGTGTCCGTGGGCGCAGGCTGCGGGCGGCGTGCGCTTTTCTTGACGGGCATGCGAGCGGGCGGGCCAGCGTCCGGCGAGCGGAAGAAGAGCGAGGGCGACGGAATGGTGATTGTCTCCGCCATACGCGGCGTGTGGGCAGTCGCAGTCGGCCGTCGGCAGCTTCAGGAGCGCCGTGCGGGCAGTGTCTGCCTGGGCGACGCGGCAGGCCGGTGTCGACGGGCTTGGTGTTTGTGGTTTGGCAGCTGGCGGGAATGCGGTTGTATCTAAGGTGGAGTCGGCCGCTCAGGCCCGCATCCACCCCAGTCGCGCCTCGTCAGTGGAGTCGGCTAGCGCAATCAGTGCGATCCCACGGCACGAATCAGACACGGCCGGGGTGCGTGGGGTGCAGGCTCATCACCCGGCTCGCTGGCACAGCATGGTCACTTAATATCGCCTGGCTCCCTGCGCTGTGCCTGTGTGTTCGCCGCGCCTGCGCTGCGCTCGAGTCCTGGCACACGTGTGGCACGCCGCTGGAATCCGCCATCACCGGGCGGCGTCGTGGTCGCATCGCTGGGAACCCGTGATCGGCGCCGTCCCGAACTGGCGCGCGCTGCCATCCCTGTCGCTCCACTAACGGCGAATGACTCAGCAGCCCCCGGACAGCCCTAGACCCTCGAGAGAACGTTGGAAGAATGACGTTGTAAGGATTCGTTATCTTGTCCTCGCTGCTCGCAAACTTAAACTCAAAAGCCATCTTGGGGAAACAAAAAGAGAGGGAGAGAGAGAAGCGAAAATAGAATGCGTCCGCCGATGCTCGTGCACACAGGCCAAAAGCAATACCGTATCGTATTTCCAAAGGCGATGTCTTCCCGAACCAACGCCGCCTTCGTATCTCGGAGGTCGCTAACTACGCCCCTGATATGTGTACCAAAGTCGAAACCTCGGTATGTTCAAGTCGAACCGGAAAACAGGTTGCGCTCATCACGTCCGAAGACGTCTACTCCTTCCTCGTCCCGTCGGATGACCGCGGCAGTGCGCGGATTACAACAACACTCGAGTACGTCTGGGGATGATCATGCTTACGACGGACGGATGTCAGCACCTCGAATCAAGCTTTTCCCCACCCTGTACTCTATGGTGCTCGCCTCGAAATAGACAGCACCCCTACATGTCCAAGTCGTCCCGGGCCTTCCGCTATTCACAGCGCACCCTCCGTCCCTCCCCCTGCAAAGTTGGAGCAACTTAGAAATATCAACATAAGGGTCTCAGCATTTAGGCCTAGACCACCAAGTTTAGCCAGGGGGTTGCTCTCCCCAAACAGCTTGTGTAACTTTCGTCCGCCGACTTAGCATGGGGAAAGCTCCAGAACTCCCGTGTCTCGGGAACTCAAGACATACCCTTTACTGCCCCACTGCAATGCGCAACCAGTCACTCAAGACGTGGAAGAGTAGAAACGGCATACGCAACATTAGTTGAGGTGTTATTGTAAACATCGCCTCCGCCGGCTCATTCGCCCCCACTCTTGATGGAGAAGGCGTAACAATGCGTAGATTTGGAGGAGGAAAAAGTTTTGGGCTTCCAGTGTTGCAAAACGTAACGACTGGGACAAGGTCTTCAAGCTCAACAACTTTTAGAATTGCATAGGTACGAGTAACTGCACTTCAGAGTAGGTGATGCCCCTTTGTGGTTTCCGCGGTCGAATGTTTTGTAGTCGATTGCTAACGTCTGCGAAACGCATGTTTGCGGGTGTCGATATTATAGCATGAGTCTCCTTGCGGCCAGTGCACAGACGGTGAGTCGACCATACCACTCGCAATGCACAGTCACCCTCTCAACAACGACGCATCAGAGGCTCGCGTATCAAGGCGACGGCCATCGACTTAGAAATGTATAAGAGGTGGGTTTAGCACAGGTCTGCAGTTCCTACTTGGCGCACTTTCCGCATTTACTCGCTCCTAATATTTTCTGCTCCTCTTCTATGCCCATGCAATGCTCACTTGCTTAGCTATGCAGATGGTGCCTTGGCTTCGAGAGGGTTATGACTATGCCGCGGTTTGTGACTCTCTCAATGACGAATCTATGGTCTGCGTCAGAAGGGTAGACTCACCGGTACGAAAGGGTATAAAAGGGTTTCGCTGCATAGGAGTGTTTCTTCCTCCTAGACCTCACCCACAACTTGATTCTTGTTTCTTTAGACTCTTCTTAACACTACTCCTCTTTGTGCATTCCAAAACCGCGAAACCCAGATTCGAAATTTCAGACCAACGTTCGAACACAGCAAGATGGCGTTCACTATTGAGGGATTGAAGCGGATCATGGACAAAGGAACATCGTTCACCGAAGCCAACTTTAAGTCGGCCGCCAGCGCGTACTACGGGTATCTCGCGTGGTTTCACAGTGAGGCCGCTGATGACGGAGACTTTATCTGGGAGGCGATAGATGTTCATGGCGGTCCTTTCACATTGACGATAAAGAAAGAACATAAGGTATTCGGACTGTGCAGAGAAAGCATACAGGCTGGCTATCCTCACAACGGTTACCCCTTCGCCCCCCAAATGTCACCTTATTCCAAGGTCCCCGCCCCAGGCGCAGTCTCTGACCGGGAAATGGCTTCCACAGCCGAAGATCAATCATGGGCAAGGAAGTGGCAAGAGTCCGAGCTCTTCGAGAAAGTGCGGGAGACCTTGAAAGAATATGTCCCGAAGACTGCTCTCACGAACAAGGTCGTCGGTTTCGGTCTCGGAGGCCAGAGCGAAGAACTCCTTGGGCAGAGTGTCCTCGCCGCTGAAGTCGGCGAAGTGCTGAACACGGAAGGGCGGAAACACTGGGGCGACGCAAGCTATCCGGAAAGGGACGAGAAGACGATGGATGTGTGGTATGAGGACCCCACCGCCTGCGAGAGCCTCCTCCAGTACGTCAACAGCAAATTTCCGGGCATCGAAGTCGAACTACGCGGCGTCACGACGGACCAAATCACGGATATCAACAAAGTGCTGACAGAGGGCGAGGAAGCCTTTGTCAAACGCTTCGCGCTGCCTTATCTCGACGGCAACACCTTCGTTGTCTCCATCGCACCGAAACAGGTCACGCGCCAAGCGGTTATAGAAATGACGCACCCGTACGGGGGACCTGCAGGCATGTTATGCCCGAAGATCGTGGGCGCGGACCTCCTGTTCTATCCGAAAGGCGAAGTTGGCCCCGATCCCTCTTGCACCCTCCTCGAGAAATACAAGAATGAATGCTATGAGATTGACCTCGGAACGCATTGGGATCAGCCTCTAGCGCTCTACTTGAAGAAGGGGTGAGCTTGACGGCGGCTCAGCTTCGAAGAAGCGTTTGGGTAACTGAAGACCTCAGTCGGGGGGACTCAAGGGTCAAGCAGAGGAATGTCGGTCTGGCTTGAAGCGGCGATTGGGGGATTTGATATGGGTACTGCTTTAAAATTTTTTTTTGTAGCTATGTCTCTCATTATATTCCGACCAATACTTTCATTACTTAGCTTAGTTTGTTTGTACTTTTACAATATATCCGGCGATTCCAACACCACTCTAGATCTTCACCAAGAAGCCACGATGAGACTCATAAGTAGGCACCCCGGCGCCATTGACGCAGCAGTCAGGCGACCGTGCTCTTTGATGACAGAGTCCACCTTCTCTTGTACTGATATTTCGTGGAGTATATTTGAAGAGGAAACATGCAGGTGGGGAGCGGAACCTCCCTGGTTTACCAAGGGTGTCCTCCGGGCGGGCAAGACGGACGCAGAACAATATTTCGAGTGTTTCTTCGGCGCACGGCACATTATCGGATGATCAGCTGCATAATCTAGCGAGAAAGATAGTCTGGCAAGAAGGTTGAGAAGGCGCATAAGGGGTACTAGAGCGAAGTCGTATAAAACAGAACGACTCATTTCAAGTGCGGTCGACACTCTGAATTACAAGAATAAAACCTTTGAACCCGCTTGAGCCGCACACCCAGCGCCCGTCGCTAAAATGTCTATAACGTTCCTGTTTTCCACCATTGCATCCTATCAAAGCTTGATCTCTTGGAAACTGGCCTTGTCGTCATCGTCGTCATCCTCGACTGATGCTGGCGGCGGTTTCTCTCTCGTGGGCAAGCTCGTCTCAGGCGCTTTGCCCTTGGCATTGCTAGGCCGTGCTTCCTCCTCGTCCTCCTCGCTCTCCTCCTCAGACTCTTCCGCTGCAGGTTTCATATCCTCTGTCCTGACTTTCTGCTCTTCGGCCTGCGTCTTCGGCTCCGGAGGCGTCTCGACCTCACTCTTCTCATCCTCGTCGTCCTTTGGCGGCGGAGGTGGCGGCGCTTCGTTCGCTCCATTCCTCTCGTGCGTTGGCCGGTCCGGAGTTGGCGGTGTGACCTCGGTCCTTGGGCTTGCTAACGGACTCCGTACTTGCTGCTGTGGTGGTTGCTGCTGTTGGCCGGGCCCGGGCCCGATCTGTCGCAGTCGCGGATCCGCATTTAGGTAGTATCCACGAACTCCCACTATCCTGCCTTCCCTCTCGCAGCCCTTGACCCAATCCGGCACTACTACAGGGATATTGTTCTCCACAGCTTTCTCCCATGCCGGTCCTCTGCCCTCGGTGCAGACGAAGTGCGTGGTATCGATCCTAACGGTATCCACAATCTTGGCGCCGATACGCTCAACGGATTTCTGGAGCGAATCTCGCAGTGCGGCCGGCATGTAGCCGGGCGTTATGGTAATGCCGGAGAGATCGGTCATCTTATGCGTCTGCACCTTCAGCTTCTCGCTGCTGTATGTGCCCGCGCTGGTTCGAAGCACCAGATGGAAGACATATTCAGTATCCACCGCCAGACCGCTCAACTTGGTGCTGTGCACTTCCGTGGGCTTTGGTATAGTGCCCGCCTTGCTTCCGTTGCGGTGCAGAGTGAGACTCCGTAGCTCGGCGGTCGCAATATCGATGGGGTCCCACTCGAGGACTACGGATGTCTGGGTCGCATTTCGGCAGCGGAGGACGGGCGGAGACGGCGTGCGTTGGCCAAAGGTACGGTAGATGGTGGTTTGGAGGGCGTGGAAGGCTGCGGTCGCATCCGATTCTTTCTGGTGGTTTCGCGAGACGGTGATGTCTACGATGCTTCCTGAGGAGATGTCTGGCGGGAGGAGAATGGAGGGGAACTCGATCTGTAGCAACGTGAGCTATGAACAACGGCAGGGGTGCCTCTCGCTAGGGGCGCTATCGAGTGCAATTGGGGCCGGGGAAGCGCGTACGAGGCGTTTGTCTTCAGTCAGCAGGACGGCGACACCTGCGTCGACCTTTCCGACCGTCAGAGAGACAAGCATCGTGTCTGCGGGCACGGATGTGGTTGTGTATGTGGTGAGTTCGCTGGCCTGAAGCTGAGCTCAGCGTGCGGGCCCGAGGTTTACCCGCAACGCGCTTCAGGCAGCGACGACCGACGCCGCACACATACTCTTTCATCCCATCTTCAATAATGATGCCTCGAGGCGCCTCCCAAAGCGCTGCACGTCGTCTCCAGCAACAAGACCAGCCTGCATTTCCGCTGTTCGAACTACCTCCGGAGCTTCAATTGCTCGTTCTCTGTAAGTGCGACCCGACCTCCGTCCGACGTCTGCTCCGATTGAGTCCCGCCCTCGAGGACCTCTTCCTTAAGTATGCGGCATCCTGTCTCCAACAAATGCTGGCGCAATTGCCATGGCCTGTTGGCCATCTTCTCCATGCTTCCTGGGCGCTGCACAACGTCGAGGATCCAGACTTCGACAGTGTCCACGCATTGGCCCGCCTCCGTAGCACCGATCTCATCGACTATTCTCCCGTGGATGTGCACGTTCTCTTCGAGGAAGATCATCCACTCGATGTTCTCTACGCCTTTGTGGACCTGCACGAAGAAGTCCAGCAAGCGGTCCAGCTGTATGCCCAATGCATCAATGCTGTCACCCAAATCCTCGTCAATCCATGGGCACAGGTCACGCCGGTGATACTCTCGCCGTCCGAGTATGCCCGCATCGCGAGCGCTTTCTGGACTTTAAAAATCTTCTACCAGCTAGACCGGAAGTTCTTTCATTATCGGGAGAACCACGAGCTCAGGCAGGTCTTCGTATCCAAGCTCCGCCCTTGGCAGTTGGAGCAGGTTTGGTCCGTCGAACAATTTCTGCAAGACTGCATGACAGGTAGGCTTTCACCATTCTACCGCGTCATCGACAAAGAATCTCCCCCGAAAGAGCTACTATTGGAGCATTCCCTCTATTTTCGAAACTACTGCCGACTCCAATATCAACTGTCGTCCGAACTCTTTCCCTTTGGCCAGGACAGGTTTCGCCAAACTGTTCAAGCGAGCCGCGCAGCCCAGCAGTTGATTAGTGCCTCATGGAATCGTGCATCCTGGGAAGTCGACCTTGAACCCGTGCCATCCAGCGCCTACGATCAGCTGCGAAACCATGGATGGCTCTGCTACGACTCAGTGTTGAAAAGTAGCTGGATCCCTTCCTTTAAGCTTCTCTTATTCTTCTCCGATTTTGGTTTGTTCTTCTGGGACTACGAACGACTAGCGCAATTGAACTTGGCCGAACCGAGCGAATGCATAATTGCCTTGGAAGACTTCCAGCAACGCGTTGCCGAAGCGTCTCGGCTGGCCCGCAGACACAACCGTCCATTATATCCGAACGAGCAACACCTCGAGAAGGAAAAAGCCAGACTGATTATCCAGTGGACGCGTTGCCGTGTTCCGTGCGCCTTCGAGGAATTCTCTCGCCAGGAAACTGTTCTCTCCCATTGTGAAGCTGGTCTCGCCCGTTATGCATGAGCTGTCCGCTACTGATGAGGTGTGTGAGGGCTCTGGGGGTAAAGTGGTTACGTCGGGGTGCACCGCGATTGAATCTACGCCATTAGAAGTATTCTTTCTGAGAGATGCTAAACTGTTGTTGGTAGGTTAGCCTGAGGTAATTTCTCAAGTGTATCTTGTTCCGTTCACTATCCCAGCAATCATTTCCAGAAAAGCCTGACACATGTTCGAGCTTTCTGAGCTCTGAATTCTACTCGCTGCCACATTATTTAACGACCGCCAAAACGTGCGAAGTTTACACCCAGCTACTCCATGAGCGGACGGGCTCTTCTGACTTTAGCGCTGCATATCTGACCGGTTGAGGAACAGCTGCCATTAACGGAGATTTACGCGCCGGCTCACGTTCTGTGACTGTGTGCATGCGCATCCAGGCTGCAAGTACAGGGGGTGCATCCCATGTCAAGGGCTATGGAACTACCCTAATCCCTCGGCACATGTAATTTGGACCCCCGTTATACGTCGTTCATAGGCCCTAGATGCGGAGAATATGCGATGCCGCGAGTGGAGAGGGTAAATATCCGCATATGGCTAAATCCCTCCGCAGTGACCAGGGTAGCTGTACCTCTCCAGATTGTTTTCTACTGTTACATCAATGGCTGCTGCAGCCATTCATCTGTATAAATGGATGTCAATGGAGATCCCATATAATCTATCTGTTCCTGCGTCAGGCTATGAGCTTGAAAGGATCTTTTTCTTCAATCTCAGCCCATAAAGGGAGCGCGGCTTTCAATCTTCACTTTGCTCTTTGACTTCTTTCCTGCGGAGTCGACTGTTACCTTCACATTCTGCAAGATTATCTCAGTAATTTTGTAATTGGGCGCTCTCTTCACGACTTCGAGCGTGAGATAGACGATGCTCCGCAAAGCTCTTGCTGCCGCCTCTGGCGCAGTTGGACTTGTCAATGCACAAGCTTTCTCGAACACCACAACTGCTCCGACTCCTACACCAACCCCAGTAGCGCCATGGAACACAACAAACTACGGAGGAACCGTTAACATTACCAATGGCCTCGCGATGACGCCGCCCATGGGCTGGAGCTCGTGGAATAACTTCGGTCCCGACATCAACGAGACAGTCGTCCGAGACACCATCGACGCGATGGAGCGCCTAGGCCTCAAAGACGCCGGATACATCTACGTAAATATCGACGACGGATGGCAGCGCTACAAGGGCTCGCGAGCCGAGCACCCGCTCGAAGTTGACCCGGTGAAATTCCCAAACGGCATGAAGCCCCTTGCGGACTACGCGCACTCGAAAGGATTCAAGCTAGGCATCTACAGCGGGCCGGGCGATAGCACATGTGCGGGATACACGGGCTCAGAAGACCACGCAGCGGAAGACGCGAAGTTGTTCGCCTCTTGGGGAATCGACCACTTGAAATACGACAGCTGCTGCTCGCACTCGGACGCGCCGCAAGCTGAAGTCCAGCAAGTCATGCTCGACATGAGCACCGCGCTCATTGCAACCAACCGCTCTATCGTCTTCCACGCCTGCCACTGCGGCTGGGCCAACGTCTGGGAGTGGGCGGCCGAAGAAGGCGCGAACCAATGGCGCATTGGCCAGGACATCTCGGACGACTTCAACTACCCCGGTAACCGCGAGAAGTACTACTTCGACGTGCTCGATATGCTGGACCGCGGGAACGCCATCGCGCAGTACACAGGCCCCGGCCACTGGAACGACTACGATATGCTGATTGTAGGCTTGGACGGCGAGAGCAAGCAGCTGGTTGGAACGGGCTTGTCCGACCTCGAATACCGCACCCACTTCTCCATCTGGTCCATAATGGCCTCCCCGCTCCTCATCGGCGCGAACATCACTCACCTCTCTTCCTACGACCTCGCCACGCTGACGAACAAGGAAGTCATTGCGCTGAACCAAGACGGCCTCGGCCAGGCTGCAACCCTGCAGTACTCGTCGCCCGACAACTCGACGCAGGTCTATGCCAAGATGCTGAAGGACGAGAGCATGGCGCTGATGCTGTTGAATCGGGGGACAACGACGGCAGATGTCACGGTTAGTATGCGGAGGGATTTGACGGTGCCGTGGGATGTGTATCGCATGCGGGATTTGTGGAAGGGCAGGGATTTGGGGCCATACGATATTCCTTTTACGACGGAGGTGCAGGCGCATGAGGCGAAGGTTTATCGCGTTTGGAAGGTGGGTTGTACGGTGGGTTGTTAGAGTGGAGCGGATGCGGAGAAGGCGTTGTTGAAGCAAAGGCGGGCTCCCGTGGAGATGGAAGGGGCGAAGCATGTATTAATGGGTTCGAGAGCCGAGAGACGGACAGGCAGTAACTCAGCGGTGCGTTTAATACTCTCTTCGTTGGTCTTCTGTTCTTTGTACATATTGCATCACGTTCAACGGCATCATGGCCTTTAGTCTCCACATGCTCGCCTGCAGCCATTCCCCTTTCCCTTCTTCTCGGTCGATCAACTGCCGTACCAAATCCCCGGCCCTAGTCAATTTTCCACTGATCTCAAACGAAACGGATTTCCACCAAGCTTTGAAATCCATGTCGTCGTCCTCCGAATCTCGCGAGGCTGCTTTGACATGCACCTCGCACTAGCGCAGTGGAACTCCGACCTGCATGACGAACCGACCAATGCCGTTCTAGAGGCTTATACACGGCGATTTCGATGATTGTAAAACATGTCACAAGATAGCCAAGTCAACAACAATTGGAGAATAGGTTCAAGTTGCGATACTCTGTTTAGTCCGGATAGAGAGGCATATGCGACGCGATCCTGTACTGCTACTAGATTAGGTTAGACTGGGATTGCGGATGGTAAGGGGGTCTTAGAAATCATGCCCGGGAGCACGCCAACGTACATTGATTCGACCGGCGAGGCTTTAGCTTGATGGTGGGGTCCGAAGTATAAAGATACGCTTCCCCGGCAAGAGCGGGTTGAACACTCATTACCTACTCTCTCAGTTCCCTTCCTTTCCTTAAGCTTAGAACCCCAGGCCATCATCCCGACCCCCTTCGCAATGGCGCAGCCAACCACTAACACTGCCTGGACCATCCCAGCAACCGCCACAGCCGTCAAGCATCTCACGAAAGTCGAAAAGGATGTACCAACCCCAGGCCGCAACCAGGTCCTGGTGCGCCTCACCGGCGCCTCACTGAACTTCCGCGACATCCTCGTCTCTACCCACTCGCCCAACTACCCAGGACCGCACAAGCCCGACCTTATTGCGTGCTCCGATGGCGCGGGCCTCGTCCATAGCACCGGTCCGTCTTCTGTATGGGCAGGCAAAGAAGGCACGCCTGTTGTGCTGCACCCTTCGACTTGGCTGTCCGGCGACGTCCGCAATCTGCGCTTGGATCAGATATATGGCGCGATGGCTAATGATGGGACGTTGCAGAAGTGGATAGTAGTGGATGACGAGCGGGTTATCGCGGCGCCGAAGGGGTTGAGTGGAGTTGAGAGTAGTTCGTTGATTACAGCGGGAGTGACAGCTTGGGCTGCCATTAGGGGAAGTTTAGATGGGAGATTCGATGGAGGATTGGATGAATGGAAAGGAGCGTGGACTGAGAAGAGGTTGGAAGGGACGTGGGTGCTTACGCAGGGGACGGGGGGTGTGAGTTGTTTCGCTATACAGGTCAGTGTTTCTTTCCCAGATCCCCCCAAGCCGAGTATTGCTGCACCGGACTGACTTCAATAGATTGCGGCAGTTCTCGGCGCGACGGTCATCGCGACTTCCTCCTCAGACTCCAAGCTCGACGTCGCAAAATCCCTCGGTGCCACGCACGTAATCAACTACGCCAAAATGCCGGAGTGGGACCAAGAAGTACTTCGCCTTACTGATGGAAAGGGTGTTGACCACGTCATCGAAGTGGCTGGTGCTCAGACACTTATGAAGTCTGTGAACAGCGCGCGGGCGGGCGGGTTGATCAGCCTGATTGGGATACTGAGTGAAGCGGAGACGCTTCCAGCAGCTCTTGTGCCGAGCTTGCTATTTGGAGGGAAGATTAGTAAGTACCCGGAGGAAGGTGAGAAAAAGGGCGACGCTGACGACTGACCTACAGTTAAGGGATGCGTTGCGTTCAATCGCGATATGACCGCTGAATTCGTGAACTTTGTCGAGAAGAACGGTATCAAGCCAGTTGTTGCGGAGACGTTTGCGTTCGACGAGGCGGTGGGGGCGTTTGAGGCACTGCAGAAGCAGAGCGCTGTTGGGAAGATCGCGGTGAAGATCAGTGATGAGTAAGTTGGCCGGCCATGATGATCATAGGGCGGAAGAAAGCATCCTTGGTTGATTTCTGCGGAGATCCAGTTTCCAATACGTACCTCTCTGTATATGGGGTAGCAAATGCCCAGGACATCCAGATCTGAAGCACCTTGACTCTGAATTCATCCAAAAAGCCTACTGGGCTGGCTCATGGCCGTAGTGCTTTCCTCCTTGATGATCCTCAGCCTGCGATCGAACTCACTCGCAGTACCCACTGTTGTGCGCTCAAAAAGTACGTTATGAGATGATCGAGGCGCGTTGGTTTCATCGCGTTCACGCCGCTCGATGGGCGGTGCGGAGTGCCTCTGGGGTCTGACGATTCGACTTTGCTCAAGCCGCGATTGCGGCTGAGGAGCCAGGCTTACGCGATCGCGATCGAGACTAGACTCTGCGTGGGCCACTTCTCTCTGCGGTTCGTGCTTTTCATTCGAGTTGCTTGCCACGGGCGAGGAGGGTGGTAGTTCGGACGGCGAAACGATAGGCACTGAAGGACGCGGTTCTGGAACCAGATAGGACTTGGCTGACTGCTGAGGTTGTCGAACGCCAGACGCCCGCCATTCGTTAATGATTTGTTTCGCCCCTTGCGGCTTGTATCGCATTGAGTCGAGTGTAGGGCTCCTGTCCGCAAGCCGCTTGATGCTGGGCCCCTCGTTCGTACCGATAGGGTCGTCCGGACTATGGAGCTTTTGCCGATATAGATTCTTATTGGAAGAGTAATTTTCCCAGGTATCGAGCGCCTTCATCAGTCCGAACGCGGCAAGCACAGTGAGGATGAGGCACGACGGTCCCGCTGCGGCATACCAGCGAGGCGAGATATGTGCTTCCGTCATCCCGAAGAGGGTCTTTTATATAAGCATTGATACGAGGACCCTGAGGTAATGCAGGAAAACGTACCGCAACGAACGATAATGGTATGAAGACAAATGCAAGAGCGCTCAACCTCGTCACGGCTCTTCCTTGCTCGACAGTCTCCATATTGAACAGCTAATCAGAACTGTCAGCACACCAGACACGCCCTTGATAAAGAAGCTGGTTCTTTTCTGGCTTTACTTACGAGGCTTAAAAGATTGTCAAGCTGCTCTCTCATTGTTGCGATCACACTTTGATGGTGTTCCAGCATCTGACAGGTTTCCGTCAGCCGAGAGAGCAGAGAGGCTCCGTTTTCTTGCACAGGTGACCTGCTTTTCGCATGTATGTCTCGAATGAACTCGCGGATCCGTCGCATGGTTTCTGCGTGTGTTCTTAGGTATTCTCGCAATTCGATAGTGGTCGAGATATCCATATGAAGTACTCTGGCCAGTGAAACTATTGGAAGGGTCTTCCTGTAGACTAGGACTTCCTATAATGCGTTAGCAAATCTTAGATCTGGAGGGGCATCGGCGAAGGAAAAGGTGGTTTGTGGTTCACCTACTACTGAAGCAAGGTTCTCCGTTAATGCTTTGATGACCATGTCCCATCTCGTGGCAAGGTAGAACAGGTCGGGAAATAACCAGTAAGGCTCCCGGCATAATCTCTTCCATCGTCTGTCGTCCTGACTTTGGTAAAGAAGGCGCATCTCTCCTAGAAGATCATGCCCTTCTTCTACAACAACGACGCCTATAGGCCGGTCCTCACCATTCGCATCAGCATTATGCAAGCTCAAACAGCCCACGATTCGCACGAAGCGGGCGATTTCTGAATTGATTAGTTCTAAAGCGCTATCGTGCTACAATCATAACGGGCATAGAACATACGAGAGGAGCTCAGATTTAAGTATCTGCTTTCAACGTTGTCTGCGTTAGAGGATACATATACGTGGTCCATTGCTAGAGAAATTTCTTGCCATAGAGTTAACTCCACGATCTCAGCAGGTAAAGAAGGGCCCATTTACCGTGTCCATTAATCCACGGAACTGTGGAGGAGGCGCTTTCGAGTACAGACGGCATATGAGGGAACGTGTCGCGAAGCATCACTTCGATCCAATCTGCCTTGCCTTCGATGGCTCTGGGTCACCATTAGTCCAAAGAAGGTCGAGGAGATTCTTCCCTTACATGAGCATCATTCCCGTCGAATGCTGACATGCATCAAACACGTAATCTCGCAGTTGACGGACTGACGCGGACCCAATAACTGCTTCGACGAAATTGGGGGATGTCGTGCCTTTCTCCGTGACGGCTATGAGAACAGCAGCCTGGTGCTGATCCTCGGAGGCATCAGCATACTTCCTCTGAGATCGTCGATTATTCGGTGGTTGCTCATTTGTCATAGTGATATATTCACTCTTGATTTCTCTTTCCGCTCTCTGCTAAATTATGAGGAGAATAGTGAGAGGCCGTCCAGGCGGGCGCGCACCTACATCAGACCTCGCCAAGACTTACCTCTGGGGGCCGTTTCCAGCCAATCAACAAACGCTCTAGCACAAGGCTGCGGGGCATGCTACATGACAGTGGTTTAGTCTTGTTGAGGTAAAGATTGGTGTTGCCTGTAATGGTGAAAGTGGAACTGAAATAATCTGGTATAGGCTGCGATTCGATCGTGTTGCGAGCAGTTGGGTGGCGGGACACATAGCAAGGCAAATCATAATACCAATGTTACTGAAAGACGGTAGCCTGAATTCGTTCCGGGGAGGCTCTAGCGACTCATGCAGCTGCCTCCTTTCGCGCAGTGGTTGGATACCACAGAGTAAAGACTGTAACCGCTTCTGTATAAGGCTCCTGTCAGCAGAGATTCGAGGTAAATGCTTTTGTGGTAGTTGACATCGTACTGGAAAGTTACCGCTGCCCTCCACTATTCTTGCGTTTTGGCTAGCTCCCAACTTTTCGTACGGCTAAAGCTGAATGTACTTGAAGCGGTACACAAAATGGAATCCCGGGGTATGGATTTTCATGACGGAGGGAAGAAGTGCGGCGTCGTTAAACAGCTTCTGTTGAATGAGTGTGGTTCTGGCCTTTCCTGATTAGGTATAATGCGTTGACTGGCCTTGAGCCGGGTGCACATGTCGAGACGAAGGACCTCCGGGAACGCTCACGACGGCACTAATGGTAGACAGGCAATCGCCCTAAGCAGGATAATCATTGTTTTCATTCAGTCAATGGTATTCCGTACGTCGCATCATCTCTCACTGGCGCCAGTCCGCTCACGCCGCACCCTCCTTCCTCTGGCCCGTATAGAACGCCAGGCCATAATCCTCCGTCGTGAACGTAATCTTCGCGCCCTTAGGAAAGAAGAACACATCTCCAGGCTTAGCCTGAACCTCCTTGCCCGTCTCATCGGAGATGGTGAACGAGCCCTCAACGATGATCTTCATCTCGTCGTACGTGTACGTGTAGACGAGCGGGGTGCCCTTCTCCAGCCTGTAGAAGCCGCAGGAGATGGGCTTCTCGGGGTTGATCTTGTCGCTGATGCAAGTGTTAGCGAGGAGAAGGGAGAGGGGAAGGTGTGGCGGGGTACCTCGAGAACACGTCGCCGAGATAGGCGTTCTCGTTCGCAATTAGCGGCGGCTTGAAGCTGGTCTGCGCCGCAGCGTAGTGGGACATGCCGACGGGAGACATCTTTTCGGACTTGGAGGAGTGAGTCGCGGATTTGACTTTGCTGATGAGACCGCCCATAGTTAGCTCCGTGTGATATAGACGTGAGATTGGCTAGGCTGTCCCAATGATGGAAAGCTGAATTGGGTAGAAGCTTTGAGTAAGGGTCTCAACATACCTTTATATCCCTCTTCCTGTAGTCGATCACAACCGAGTCCTAGAGGATGGCAGATTATGCAAGATTAAGCAGAGTGAAGTGGTGTGGAAGCAGCGTGGGCTGGAAAGGGGAATCCAAAGCAGACGGACAGCAGTCTGCCTTTAAACCCCTACCCCTCGATCTGCAGTTCAGCAAGTCTCTCCAATCCACTCGCGGAGCCGACGAACGGAAGTCTGAACGGGTCGCCAAGCCCATCAACGCTGATGGGCTTCACATCGTGAGGAACAATTTGCTGAATGCGGTGGTCAAACGGGGTAGGTTAGTACGATTAGCGGACCTCGGGAGAGTGAGTGCGTTTGCTAAGCTCTAGCCGCTCCCTCCAATGCATACAATCTTTTATCAGCGGTGTCTGAGAAGTATGGCGGGATATTTTGTTCATATTGGGAATGGCACGCAAAATGCTTGGCACTAGCGACCAATACTGCAGCTGTCAGTTAGTTTCTTTTCTAAGTGACGCGCCTTGCTTCAGCCGGACTCGTAAGATGTTTGACGCTTAATTGTCGACAGATGTGTAACAGGTTGCACAGAGGATGTCCGCAAATCCTCCGAGTATTCTACAAGCTTCCCCAGAACGTGGACGACACCCCACGCGCAAATATGGTCCTCGACGGCCGTGGATCTAAAGGAAATGAACCATCGCTGCACCTTCAAGCGCTCCGCTGTGCGTGCTGGAGTATCTTCATCCGGTAGATACGCTCCCCGACCAAAGTCCCACTTTCAGCAATAGCCGCGAGCTCTCAGTCGCGGAACTTCCTGTTCTCGTTCTCTCCAAACAGAGTGACCCTGATCGATGGCAAGGCATCTGACTCGAGGAGCTTCAAACGTTCTTCGAAGGTGTTGTTGATGTCAATCTTGCCGCCGGTACCAGCTATGATGACGCCGCCGGATCTGCCGCATTGTCAGTGGTATTCCCAGCCATGAGGCGTGCCAAACTTACGACCCCTCTGGTAGTGGATCACGCTCGTCGATGGTGATAGAGGTCTCCTTCCCGACGTTGCTCTTATACTCCGACTGCGCCTCGTCGATGGCCTTCTTCACGATATCGTAGTCCGCCTTCCTCGCCTTGACCTGCAGTTTATCCTCGGCCAAGGCATATGCGCCCTCCAGTATCAGGTTCTTCAGAATGCCCTGGTATCTACCCTTGTCTTTCGACACCTCGGCCAGCTTATTGCTTGCGTCCTCGAACAGCCGATCCAGCAGCTCCTGGCGGGCGGAGAGGATGCGTAATCGTGACTTGTTCGCAACGGTGGAGCGTGTAATCTGCTGCGACATGCTGGCCTGTTTGAATTTCTTCTCGTAGGACGAGTCGATGGCGGAGGTTTCTTGGCGCACGAGCTTCGACTTCTCGATTGCGAATTCCTCCTCGGCCTTGATTCGTATCTCGTTGGCCTTCTCATCAGCCTCCTGCTTGATGAAGGCGGTCATCTTCTTCAGCTCGCCGGCGACCTGCCGTGTGATGCATATTAGCAGCTATTGACGTATGGCGGGGAGCTCTGCCTGCGGACGGAGCTGGCTGAGCGCGGCGGGAGTGCATCCTACCTGGTCGTCGGACAGGGAATGAATTTGCGACATGATGGCGGTTTCGCGGAGAGCTCGTCTAATCTGCTGAAACTTTGTGCCGTGGTGCGGGTGGTGGAGGGCCAGCGGTGGGAGCTGGGAGCTTGGTGAGTGAGGTTGCTTAGAGCACCGATTTGGCGATAGCGCAAAAGCAAGCCCGGGCGCAGCGATTCCACCTTAGCGGGAACCGACGCAGTGCCCGAAATCGACCTCCAGTGAACTTCGACGGCATTCAATATTTCTCCTTGCGCCGCCTTTAAATTGCGCGCGCTCGCAGCTGACTTGGGCATTTGGTGCCGGCGCTCCTGCCCTCGATCCAGGCGACATCATCACGCCGCTGATCCCTGCCTCGGCTGGCGCTGCCCATCCTCACGTCCTCGTGGCCCGTCTAGCTGTGACGCATCGACGCATCCGTAGTTGTTGCTGCGCTGGTCGCTTCCAACAGCCTTCCTCACTCCCTCAACACTCCCACCACCACGCATATCTGCAGCATGCGTCCGCCGGCGAGGTAGCAGCAACCCCAGTGCGCCGATAGCGTCCTAACGATCGAACATGGTGGAGCTCTCCGCGGGCGCCAGCATTGCTGTGAGTACCGCCTGGAATATGCGAAAGAGGGCGCATCATAGGGAAAAGGTGGTGCTAATAAATGCATATGCAGCTTGGAGTAATCGTTGGCCTCGCTTCTACCAGCATCCAGAGCATCGGCTTGACCCTGCAGCGCAAGTCGCATCTCCTCGAGGAAGAGAAGGACGACGACTACGAGAGGAGACCACCGTACAAGCGGCGGAGATGGCAGGTCAGGACATCAGCTTGCGATATTGAGGGGTGTAAGCTAACTGAAATAGCTGGGTATGCTCATGTTCGTGGTGGCGAATTTGGTCGGCAGCACCATCCAGATCACCACCCTGCCGCTACCGGTCCTCTCGACCCTCCAAGCCGTATGCGACCCTTCAATTCTTGCTGCGCATTAGGAGACTAACCCGCAGCAGTCTGGGCTCGTCTTCAACTCAATATGCGCCTCCATCATCCTCAGCGAACCCTTTACGCGATACTCGTTCATTGGCACTATACTTGTGGCAGGAGGAGCTCTTATGATTGGAATATTTGGCGCTATTAGCGAACCGTCGCACAACTTGGACCAACTGTTGGAACTTCTAGGACGACGTCAGTTCGTGATCTGGATGTTCGGGACGTTCGTCATAGCCCTCTTCCTGGTCGTTTCCACATGGGTCCTCAAACGCCTCTATCATCGCCCAACTCCCCGCTTGCGACTTGTTCGAGGCTTGTTCTTTGGCTGCGTCAGCGGCATTCTCTCCGCCCATTCCCTCCTTATCGCAAAGAGCGCCGTCGAACTCCTAGTCCGCACCATTGTGGATCGCCACAATGAGTTCAACCGCTGGCAGTCGTGGATGATTCTCATCGGACTCATTGCATTCGCATTGACACAGCTCTATTACATGCACCGCGGTTTGAAATTAGTCAGCACCAGCGTTCTATACCCCCTCATATTTTGCGTTTACAACGTTATTGCCATCGTAGACGGATTGGTATATTTCCATCAGTCATCCAGATTATCGAACCTACACGCGGGGCTACTTTCTCTTGGGACAGTCATACTACTGGCCGGAGTTGTAGCGTTGAGTTGGCGCTTGGAGGAAAGCGATGAAGTGCCTATGTCACCCCTCGCCGCCAAGCACAAAGGCCATGTGCCAATGCCCCAGACCGTTCTCACACCCGGAATTGGCCTTGTCCATGGTGACCTGGACAATGAACCCACCTCTCCCGTTGATTTGGAAGAACAACCGCCAGGCCTTCATGGAGCTATACGCGAACAACGGAAACGCCACAATGTGGATGAGAGAACGCCACTGCTTGCCCGAGCGCCGACGGGCCCGGCGTTCACAGTAACGTCCCGGCCAAAGAGAAGGCCGGCACTAAACACTACCCAACCTCATAGCCCCCAGGGAAGTCCTTCCCCTCGCAGACCGCCAAGAAGGCGGCGCATGACCGTTTCGGAGGAGACGAATGAGATTTGGGATGAGCTGAACGATCGAGATGCTTTGCCCTCACCAGCTCGACGCTCAGCAGATCTGGAACGGAGACCTCGATCCGGAACCTTGCCCGCGCGTCGGAAAAATAATTCTTCGACATGGCTGAATCAGATGAGAAGACGATCGTGGTTCGAGGGTATTAGCATGGGTGGTCGACGAAATAGCAGCGTATCTCAGGGCAAAAGGCCTGCCGATAGCTCCTCGTCCTTGCTTTACCATCCGGACCCCGAAGATGAAGATCACTCAGATCCGGATGCAGTTCTTAGTCCTCGCAACAGGAGGAGGGGGACGTGGGATTTTGGTAACTGGGGTGGCCAAAGAAACCAAGAGGGTCTAGGCGATTGGTTCAAGCTAAAATGGTGGCGGAAGAGGTGGAGAGACGGTGAGGAGGGAGATGACGATAGGGGAGCATGATACACCACTACGCTAGCATTTGAATATATGTATGAATGAAGCATCTTTGTATCCTAAGACACTGCCGCGCTCGTTCACCCTACCGCGGCTATGGCATTGTGCTTAACCTGAACAGGTTAGCGCGCTCCTAACTGGGCCTGCATCCTAACTGGGGCTAGTGTCAGCATCTCAAACCTTCTAGCATTCTTCGTGGACTTTCAGTCGACATCTACATGAGTAATCCCATGTATGAGGAAAAGATAGATGGCACATCGATCCGTCTTCTCCGGTTCTCTCGCTCCGTCGATGGCGGCTTCAAGGGCAAGCTCAGAGTATTCCGGCTCGCCGATGCACCGCCCTTCTTCAGTGCCTCATACACATGGGGCGCGAAGAGTTACTCAGAAGACACCATTCAGCTGAAGGCTGGACGTTTACCGGTACTGGACAGTCTGGCTCCCTTCCTGCGGATGATTAGCCAGCACGAAGATTTCGACAACGATGACTGGTGGTGGATCGACTCCCTTTGGCCTGTATTTCGATCGACCCTGAATCAAACACAGCAGAAACTAGAGGCTGGAACCTCTATTATATGAGGTGTTTGATCTTGCATATTTCGCGTAGTATATCGGGATATTTATCCTCTACGCTTTAAAAAGTATACCGCTTTCTGCTCTTACATCGCCTTGTATGTTCTTCGCCTAGTTTAACTATCTATCTATCTTTTAAAACTCTGTGAATTTTTGCCTCGGCCGGTGTCAACGATTGTGGATGGCAAAGCATAGAAAGCGATGTGATGCACTAAGTGTTTGCTCTCAGCTTAGGGCTGCTCGGCGGAGGTCACTAAGATGGACAGTAATGAAGTGATCTACTAGGCCTGGCCGCTGTGTTCTATCAAAGAATGCAATCGGTCTCAAGTCACGCTGGGGTTTCCGGTTGGTCACCGTCGTAGGTAGTGGCGGCACTGTTCGTTGTGTCCTCGTTGGGCCTCGTCAGCCCGCATCAGTGGCCAAGGCAAGTCGTCCGCGAAGAACCCTGGTATTTCTATCTACGAGCGGTCGATGTTCTAAACACAGTTCGAAGGGGCGCGCACCTTTGCCCTGGAATTAGGCTCCTTGAATCAGCACGGCGCGAGCTAAGCCAGAAAGGGATTAGTCAGCACCGCCTGCTACCTAAGTACCAAGAGAAACAACCACCGCAGCAAATACACACCTCCTGGGCCTCTTTTGCAATCTGACTTTTGTCCATATACCTACTCTATTTGTTAGCGCAACCTAGCACGCCATGTTTGGGAGGAGCAGCGGGCTCGATGCACTCCTCGAACGACCACGACCGAGTACATTGCAACAATTCATCAGAGAACCCTGCATATTCCTAGTAACAAAACTCTACAAATGGCGTCGGACTATGGGTTTCGAGCCTATCAACCCTATCGCTGTCGTCTGCATCTCAGATACCCACAACAGCCAGCCATCAGACATACCTGCTGGTGAAATATTAATCCACGCCGGCGACATAACGCAAACCGGCACCCTGAAAGAAATCCACGCGTCCCTTGATTGGCTTAACTCCTTACCGCATCCTTTCAAGGTCCTCATTGCGGGTAACCATGACATCCTGCTTGACCATACCCAACCGCACGCCGATCCGGCCGCACGCGCATCTATCAACTGGGGCAACATCATCTACCTCGACTCCGAATCCACAACTATATCCTGCGCCAACGGTCGTCGCCTCAAAATCTACGGCAGCCCTCTCACCCCACGCCATGGTAACTGGGCGTTCCAATACCCGCGCAACCAAGATGTATGGCAAACCAAGATCCCCGCAGACACAGACATACTTATCACACACGGTCCGCCAAAAGGCCATCTCGATGCAGGGCACCTTGGATGCAAATACCTGCTTGACGAGGTATGGCGGAAGAAGCCTAGGTTGCATGTGTTTGGACATGTGCATGATGGATATGGGGTGGACTGGGTACAGTTTGACGGTTTGCAAAGAGCGTACGAAAATGCAGTTATAGCAGGTGGAGGGCTCTGGAATCTCGGGCGAGTGCTGTTCGAGTTCATTGTTGCTCATTTTACTCCCGGGAAAGAATCTAAGGCTCTGTTTGTTAATCCCACTATTGTCGGGGGCCTCCGAGACGAGCAGAGGAGACGTCCGATAACTGTGTATGTCTAGATCCAATGTAGTCATGGCATACTTCAAGGCTTAGAAGCACGTACAAAGATCAAATTGTTCCAATACCTCCCAACAGAGTTTGTGTGTTGCCGCTCCCAAACAGGAAACATGAAAGTCATACAGGTCTAAACAAAAATCCACTCTCCGTGGTGGGCTTCAAGCAAATAGTGTATGAGGCTATCGAACATTCCCCATCCCTACCCATCGATTGAGAGACACCTTCAAATATCCTCATCGGGTATCTCGCAGACTCTCGGCAAGCCCTTGAGCTCTTTTCCACACGCCGCTGCAATGCGTTCAACGCACTGTTGTATGCTCTCCACTTCTTCGCGCGTCAACCCGACCCTAAGACACCCACGTAGATGCCATTTGGTGGAGGGAGCAAGGTTCTGGCACATAATCGCAGGAAGGATGACCAATTCTGACTCGGCAATATCAAGGACGCTGTGATCGGCTAGAAACAGGCCATAGGATATGTCGGTTGATATCCACGCTAGATGCCCCAAGTAAGCCTGGAACGAGAAATCATTTGTAAGAGGAAAAGTACTCACGAATGTCTTCGTGAGCACCGAGCGATGCCCATATCTTTGCGTTGTCATCCCGATACAGCGTTTCGAGGACAGCGAGGCCGCGCTCATGGTTTGCTTCATCGGCTTTCCAATTCTTGCGCGTAAAAGTATGGTCTTGATCTCGGACTTTTTTTGCTTTGCAAGAGATACAAAGGCGTCCATGACGACCGGTATACCGTTGAGAATGATACATTTGATCATGGCTTCTCTCATGCGCCGCACAAGACGCCGTCTGTCCGCAGAGGTCCGATATGATGGTGTCGAAATGAGATAACTGTAGAGAGGACCCACGAGCCCTGGCCGGCCGCTAGCAATTAGTGCGGCCGTCTTTGCGCGCATCAATGTCAACGTCAGGTGATGCTTCTGGGGATGTCTAGCTTACCGCAGTAAGGTACCATCCGTCGCCTCGCCATCTCCTAGGAAATTGCGCTTCTGTTCCCTTGAATAAGCGCGTCGTATCTATCGCAGAGCTCATTTTGCGCTTGAGCAGAGGAATCCTGCATTGACTGATTCCGGGTAGTTGGGTACCGAGCCTAGAAATAGGCCTGCGAGCCATTGCTGTGGCCAACATTATTCCCGTTGGCGCTATAGTGGTCTCGAGCGTGACGCAAACGCCGGCAATTCAATAAGCGGACACAACATCATTGCAGCAAAAAGGAAAAAATGTCCCCGCTCTTAAACCCGTGTTATGGGAGAAAATCCAGCAAGCGGCGGCAAAGCTGGTATAATTTTTACCAGCCACGGGCGGAAAGTCTCGTACACTTTATGGCATCATCAGCATTATACTTGATCACTATTCCCCCCAATGATTCCGTTCACCGACATAACCCCGAGTGTTACGGCATAGTTTACTCCGTTGCAGGAGCTTCGTGTGCGAGGGCATCCAGCCTCAGCATGGGATACATCAATCCTTCAGCTACTCGAAGCAGTCGCCCGCTCGCTCGTGCTCGACCGCCAGGACAAGTACCTCCGCTTCCAAGCACCCCAACTCTACGTCTCCGATTTCCTCTTCCTATGCCACGCCTGTATGAACGATCAAGAGCATGATCTCGTCGACCCCACCTTCGCAACATGGTTCCACCAGAACCGCGCTCTTCATATCGGCGCCCAGACCCTCGAATCCCTCCTCACCACCATGATTTCTCACACAGACCCCACCGTCTTCGACTCTCTTCCTCCTCCCACCCTACGTCCTCAGCGAATATCAACCTACCCACCCAGCACCTCCGCCGACGCTGAGTCAGACGACGCGGATACCTTTCTGTCGCGCTTCCAAGACACGGTGCGGAAAAAGTCGCGGCGACTTATGGTCACAATTGAGGGGTATGTGGGTATGGCGCCGTGTAGAGCACGGTTAGGTGATTCCGTTGTCGTATTGTTCGGATGCAGCATCCCGCTCATCTTGCGGCGAGTAGGTGTGAGAGAAGCATGGCAAGTCATTGGCGAAGCGTATGTACACGGCTTCATGAACGGCGAGGCTAGGAGATTAGTCCGCAAAGGGACAAGGATGTACGTAGATTCAGGCTTGTTTGAATAAAAAGAAGCCCTCTATAGTTAAAATATCCCCATCCCGTCTCTTCCCACGCAATGCAAAAAAAAAGAAGAAAGAATCACCAAAAACCTAAAAACGAAAGGCTCCAGACTCGAACCTCCAACCCAGCAAAAAGATCGCTACCCCTCCTTGGGTAGCTACGAAACTAGCAGCGGGTTGAGGTAGTGGCTTTAAGCTGGTGTTAAGCTTGTCGAATCGCCCCTGTCGAAACCGTAAATTCTTCAACTGCTTTGTTTATCACGACGCTTTTCTGCAACTGCCACGTACTGGGACGCCGACGATCCGCCATCTCAGACTTCTCGTGAAAGAAATTTGAGAATAATTAAATATATATACGGAGGATAAAAAGAAATTAGGGTTAAGAGAGCGCGGGTTGTGTGCGGCCGAGGCAGGAGAGCGCAGTGGTGACGTCGCGGACGAAGTGGGGCAGGCTGGCGGTGAGGATTTTGGACTCGGTGTTGGGCTGTTTGTGGGCGTTTGGCGATGGGGATGTCTGGTGTGAGATGGGATGGAGCGAAAGAAAGAGCTTGAGAGGAAACCTGCCCGCACGTCTAATCATCATGTCCACTAAACCCTCCAAGCCATCACCAATCTCCTCCCTCCTACGCTCCCTAGCTCCCCGGCGAACAAGCGCTCTGCCTCCCTTTCCCACTGCTACATCCCCCACTAACAACCCACAAGTGCCTCGTAAACTCGTCCCCCGTCTCTAAATCCCTATAATACCCAAACCCACTGGGCCCAGCGACCTCACCGGACTCATACTTTCTGCCGTCGCACTGGTCTGCAATGCTCTGCACCGCGTTCGCAAGCCCGGGCCCAGTGACCGTGAGGTTGTGGTCGCAGCTCCAGTTGTAGACGTCGGCTTGCAGGCAGGTGCCATTGACGGAGTGCTGGAGCGTGACGCGGCCCATGTTTTGCGGGATGGTGACGGAGGGCTGGGAAAGGAGATAGTTTGCGAAGGGTGGGATTAGGGAGGCGGGGAGGGAGGTGAGGTAGCATTCGCGGAGGGAGTCTGGGAGGGTGGAGGGCGAGGGCGAGGGCGTGGGGAGGGAGATGCTGGTGGCTATACCGAAGGTCCAGGGGAGTGCGCGAAAAAGAGAGGAGAGCATCGTCGTCTGTATTTTAGAGTGCTGATTAGGTGGGAGAATAAATAGAGGAAACCGGCGCGTAGGTATTAAGCTCGCGTTGTGTAATCTCTTGAACGTTTTATACCTAAGATATGTACAGCAATGCAACTGCAACATTGAATCCTACATCTGCAAGGCACGCTGTGCTGATTTTACGCAAATGAAAAATCCAATATGGCTATATTAGCCAGTTGCACAAGGCCCCGTATGGCGAACACGCTTAAACCTTAACGGAGGAAATCACACCGTTGCTTCCAGCAATATAAAGCGTGTTCTTGTCCGCCTCGGTCTTGCCAAAAGTGCACGATGTTGCGCTTTGGACCGTGACCGCATTGCTCACTTCCCCGCTGCTCGTCACCTTCTTGATTCCGTTGGAAGCTGCAACGTAGACAGAGCCATCCGGACCAACCGCCATGTCGTCGGCCATCTGGTTGGTCCAGATGGCGGTCGGGGTTCCGGTGGCCTTGCCGGTTGAGTCGACGGCGACTTTGTAGAGTCTGTTGGCGAAGATGTTGGTGTAGTAGATGCTGCCATTAGCGTAGCGGACGCCGTCGATGCCCATCCTGGATAGGGCCATTAGTACGTGTGCCTTTGATAGAAAAACATGGCGTGAAGGCCTGAGGTGACTTACGGCATGCCCGAAGACGGCGCCATAGAGGCATCCTGGATAGCAATGCTGTACTCGCCAGTGTTGATATTCATTCTCCAGACTGCACCCTTGCTCGCGTCTCCAATCAAGATAGTGTCGTTGCTGAACGCAGTCAAGCCATTCCAGAAGCCGGACTCCGGAACCTTCTTCAAGAGCGACGTAACTGGGGAACCGCTTGTGAAGTCCACCTTCCAGATACCCCACGATCCCGGCTTGTTACCACCCGCTTGCGCGTATTGCCCTGCCACCACGGCGAAAACATCAGGGGCGACCTCCGCTATGGCTGCAGAGCATGTCGTATCGGTAAACGTTGCGATCTTAGCGGCAGTCTTCTTGGCAGTGTCGATTTCCCACATCTCGCCCTTGTCGAAGAAGGAAACGAGCAGATTGCCATTCGAGCGGGCTGCGATGCCTTCGGCGCTCTTTGGTGAAGAGAATTTGTAGACCTGGGTAGTCGACTGCCTCTTTCCAAGCGCTACGGCGGAGGCCAAGCCAGTGAGGGAGAGAACTTGCACGAGAACCGAGCTGAGACGCATCTTGACGATCGATGGGCAGTTGGAGGTGAGAAACGCTGGTAGAAAGAAACGTTGGATCTACATTTTCGCAAACCGGGGAAGCAGCATATATGTTGCTGCTTCATGGAGCGAAATAGATGAAGGGAAAGGAGAGATCAAACGGTATATTTGCCAAGGGCTCTGGGCTTACCACGAATCCGTTCCAAACGTCCAATTGCAGCGCTGCAATCGGTCTCTATGTCTATCTGTAATTGTAGATCCTCTGAACCGGGCTTTTATTAGCGTGTATAGATGGTCTGGTAATGAGCGGCCCTTCCTTTTTAGCCACTTATATTAACGCGGGGTGTGGGTAACCCCGTAATTGCAAGTGCCGACGACATCGTGATCCGGGGCTATAGTTGAGGCTCCACATCAGGATGTGGGAGCGATTGATTGTTCGAGGCCATTCTTCGACGTGTGAAAAGCCAGGGATGTAGGTGGCGTAAACGCGCAGCGCGCTGATTGGAACCGCGCATGTGAATGCGGATACTCAGTTGGCTTGGCCTTGACGAGTATAACACTGAGCAATCCGAGATTCTGAGGATATGGTATCTTTTATCAGCATGGATGATGAGACATATTTGGACAGCGGAAGGAAGGTGGAGAGGAGATGGCGTCGAGTTCGGAGGGGAAGCCTAGAGACCTTTAGTCAGCTCTTATTCAGCACCTTCGACATTTCGCTCCCGCATCCAATGGCGGCCCCGAATCTCCTCACAACAACATCCAGATGTTACCTCGTCGCTGCTGTACCCGCATACTCAGCTCTTACGCCCGCTAGCATGTAAGGGGGGTGGCCGTCCTCCCACTCGCGAGGGCTATGGAGTGTTGTGTACCTTCGTTGCGGTGTTTGTCCTTCACCTTCTCACACCACCCGGTCGACCGTGCGATGGCTATGCGAACGGAGATAGAAGCAGAACAGGAGAGCTGAAGCATTGCGATGCCCATCTCAGCCTATGACGTCTCGCAAAAGCATCGTGCCCGAAGTCCGAGTAGCCACATTCTCCTCGCCAATTTCAGCCCTATCGCTCATCGATCAAGGCGCAATTTCTTGCGCCTCCACCGTTAATTCCTTCCGCCAGCCAAACCATCTGGCATTGTGGCTTTAGGATTCAATGTAACGTGCTGACCGCCCTACCATGGTTCTCGCCAGCTGTTGCCCAATTCCAGCTCAGTAAGCGTTGCTACGGCTGAGGCGCAGCTTCGACGCTATCCCGATCAGTGGATCTACACCGGAAATGTTTAGAGACATCTCGCAGCATGCATCCCGCGGTTTTGCCCAGGTCAGCTGCCTTCCGGAGAAAATTGAGCTGGCTCTGATGATGGCGTGTCTGTGATGGTTGCAACGACCTGAGGTTGTTAGGGCGGATTACTATTTCCAAAGCACATGACATGGCGGAGCTGGCGGATGGCAACGCTGCTGATGAAGCTGGAAATAGCATCGAAATATGGAGAAGCATATCTCATTGCCGGTATAAAGGTAGGAACGTTTCCTTTCGAAGAGAGCATCATCCAACAGCTTCAACAACTCCTATCTACAACAGCATCTCTCAGCTTTCCGATCTCTTCTTCGCACAATCGCTATACTACGCACTTCCGCTCTATTAACCGACTCCATTCAAGAAGCCGTTTCTACATTTCAAAATGCAGTACTTCACCACCGCCGTCGCTCTTCTCTCCACTTCGCTCCTCACCACCGCTGCCCCCACCGCATCCTCCGCGCCCCTCGAGCGCCGCGCCTGCAGCGTCGCCTACCCGCAATCCATCGGCTTCCCCATCAACTACGACATCCACCAAGACGCGGGCGGCGCCAACAAAGTCCCCAACGCCATCACCTTCAGCAATATCCCCGCCGGCTCGTACGGCTGCCAGATGGAAGTCAACTTCCCGGCTGGATATCCCATCACCAGCTCCGGCAACAGCCAGGTCAACATCTATGCCACTTCTGGCACGGCCCCAGGCAGCCTTTTCGGCACTGTGAACTTCGCCAGCAGCCCTGTGGCGCCGACGAAGTTCGTGGTTAATTCCGCGACGTGCGACACCACGATGAGCTACCGCATGGAGATTGCCAGTGCGGATCAGGCCGGCAGGGTTGCGTTTGCGGATACCAAGGACGCTGGTATTACCATGACGTACAACTGCTAGAGGAGAAGAGATGGGTTGGGAAGGATGAGGCGCGCGGTGTAATATAAGGCATAGAGAGGTGTTCAGGAAATCGGTTGTTGCGGCATTGCATTTGGGTCGTTGGTCGGTTTCTTCTTAGCATTGCATAGATACAGGCGTCATTCTTTCATTAGATTAGGATAATTAAATTGTCCACCAAGCCATCCAGCTTCAACGCTACGTGCCAATGCAAGTGCACCCATTGGACCTGTACAGCTGATAAGACTTACCGCCGTAACTGGCCGCAACCCCGAATTCAATGTGCAATCACACTCTCATATCAAAGGGAGACGGAGGAGCGCCGGAGCGCCGGAGCGCCTGAGCGAGTGGAACTGTAGGAGAGGTGGAAGAAGTAGAAATATCGGCCGCGATAATAAGGAAGATACGGAACGAAGATTGAAGGGCTTGTTGTAGATTTGTAGAGGTGGTGCCATCGATGAAACTAAAGGAGCAACTCTCATTGCCTCAAGAGTCGTTGCTCTATTCGGATGTCATCGCCTAGCCTCACCACATTCGTGCCGTAAGTGCCTGAAGGATCTCGCAAGTGTAGCTTAATAAAGGGCAATCGCCGCCTATTCATCTGTATGCCTTGGCGGTTGCGTTGATTCAAGTGTTAATAATTAGACTCCCGAGCTCGCATAAATTCGAAGACACGCAGACATACACCTTGAAAACCGCTACATGATGACCACACACCATTCCTCCTCTTCACCCACACCAGCGCCCCAACAACAGCCACCCCTCACGTAGAAGAAGACCCAAACACCAATCGCCGCCAACACAGCCAACACCCTGGACAATACCCGGGAGAACACCGTGGACGGTGCCACGCAGGTTTCCCACTCTCCTTTTCCGGCTCCACATCCCGCGTCTCCCATCTCTTATGCTTCTCCCTAGCCATGCATCTCTTCTCACACGCTCCCTCCGCACAGCACACTTCAAACATCCTATGCCGCAACCCCCACCTTGCCGGACACGCCAGCCTTCCCGGACACACCAGCCTTCCCGGACACACCAGCCTTCCCTCCTCATCCTCCACCTTCCTCTTCGTCAACACCCGACAACCCGCACACCACACCCAACGCTCCTCTCCCACCACCACCGCATCGCCGGGCCCATATTTATCAATCCCACTCTCCAGCTCCACTCCCTGGATCCCCACGTCGGCAAACCCACACTCGAGGCAGAATCTCCACAAGCAGAGGTCAGGATCGCGGGTGTATACCTTAAAGGGGCTTTTCGTCATCGCATTCGCGAACTTGGAGGCTGGGTGGAGCCGCACGCAGCGTCTGCATGTGAAGAGGGAGCGTTGTTCGACAAAGGGCTCGTATTCGAGCTCGAGGAGGGTGTCGTGGGTGGGTGGCGGGATGAGAGTAGAAGTAGCTGTTTGTGAGGCGGAGCTGCCAGGTTGAGGGTGGGGCGAGATTGGGTGGCTTGGAGTGTAGATGGGAGATTATGTCGAGGTGGAGTTCGGTTGGCAACCGGAGAAGGGGAGGAAGCGCAGGCGAGGAAGGGACCTGAGGCGGAGATAGTTCTATGGCCGACATTGTTAGAAGGAGGGTGAGTAAACAAGTGAGAGCAATTCGTCTGAGGGAAACTTGTCGCTGTTTGAGTTGTGCCTTTTTGTGGGCTTTTGGATTGCTGCCTGGAAGCTTCGCCGCTCTGGCGCAGAATCTCGGCTCATCTGAACCCGTAACTATCTACGGCCCATTTGCGGCAATAGGCCACGATAGTACACTCCGCGTACTGAGCTGGAATCGTTTGCGACCATCCGACGTGAAATAGGAGTCGACCTATCCAAGATAAGTCGCAGTACTTTCGGAAGTTTGTTTACAATTCCATATTGGTAGCCGTTGCAGCATGGACAAAAAAGAGGGAGAGATGAATACTATCGCAAAGTCTGCGTATTAAATCTTGTTAATACGACTATGCATGTGGTCCATTCCTAATGTTCGATGGGCGTCGGCCAGACCCAGCGCTAATCAATATATCTAGAACTCCAAAAAATGCAAGAATGAGCTTTTGCGGATAGACTCAAGAGAATCAGGCCACTTCCTCTACCATTCTGCCATTGAAGGGCCGTCGTGAAGGTTTTGCGAGCGGTCCAGTGAACAAGCTCCCTATAGGTGCTTGAAGCCATTCCTCAGGAACAGCTAGTTGAGTCCCCTTGGCGGTTTGCCTGTAGCGGACGTAGAGCGGGTTAGCTTTCTCGTAGTCGAGCTCGTCTTCCTGGCCGGACTCGGTGATGTCTTGGATGACGCGACGTCCGCGTTTTGGTGGCTGCTTCTTAAGTAGGCGGTTGATGGTGTCCATCTGCGAGAGTCAGTCTAATCCAAACTTCATAAGAGAAGGTGAAAACTGTAAAAGGGTACGAACCTTCTCCTCCTCGTTGCGCTTTTCGCTGAGGTTCTTGCGTCGGCGTGCCATTTCTGCTCTGCGCATGGCGTGCTCCTCGGCGGTGAGGTGCTTCTTCTTTTGTGCCTCTATATCAATCATTAGCATGACCTGTAAGGATGCTGTGGGGGAACGCACCATTCGACAGAGCCATCAGCTCACCATCGCCGCCCTGGACGATCATAGCTTGCTGCCGCCGGGTCAACTTGCTGAGATCCGGGGTCTGGTCGCGGCTCATCTCGTCGCTGCTGTCCATCTCCTCGTCTTCATCCTCCTCGTCGTTCTGTGCGCCTAGCTCGTCATCCTCCTCTCCTTCGGCGTCCTCGTCCTCGCCTTCCGCATCCTCTTCTTCACCCTCGGCGTCCGACTCAAGCTCGGAAAGCTCTTCGTCGTCATCGTCGTCCATGGCCATCTCCTTGGCTTCCACAGAGTCCTGGGCGGCCTTGGGCTTCACGGGGACGGTCTTGTTGGTGGACACGACGATCCGCGGGGCCGGGGTCAGCTCCATGTCATCGTCCTCTTCGCCTTCAGCGTCGACGTCTTCGTCCTCGTCACCCTCTGCATCTTCCTCCTCATCTTCCTCGTCGTCCACGTCCATAGCGTCCACCTCCTCTGGCTCCTCATCTTCCTCTTCGTCTTCGTCGCTGTCGACTTCCCGGATGACCCTGCTGCTCCGCGATGCACGCTTTCCCACGACGATATTGCGCGAGGTGACGGCGGCCTTGCGGATATTGCCGCTCGTGGCCTTCCGCAGCTTGCCCGGCGAAGCTTTCACGGTGAGGTGGATGGACTGGCGCGTCTCTTCGGGCGAGGAGCGCTGGATGACGGCGGCTGGGGGTGCCTGGTTGGCGGTATTGCGTCTCGGGCGGGTCGACGAGGCTGTGGGCGCCGCACTGGGAGCTGTTAGATTCGCGCGCGATCGTAGGCGAGGCATGGCTGCGGGTGCTGTGTCGTGGAGAGCGCTGGGGCTACGGCGAGGTGAGAGGTGAGAGGCTCAGAAGAAGGCAGCGAGCGGCGTCTTCTTGGAGCTTCGGGCGGGGATGCGCACAGGGGTGTCGGTGGTGGCACGGCGTAGTGGTGAACGAAGAGGGGCAGGATTGTAGAGCGGCCATGCAGCCGTTGGCGAGGTCTCGTACTCCCCGCGTCGCACGCGCGGCTGGAATGGGGAGCAGCTCTCGATGCTTGGGCCAGCCACATCCACGTACCTGCTCAGCGCGCTGCTGCTGCCTTTGTCTCTCCCCCAATCGTCTGCTCCTTCTGAGTCGTCGTAATCGGTGCTGAGGCGCCGTAAGCGCTTAGCGCCGCGGTCTGCCATTGAATGATATGCGAGAATATGCGACGCGAGTCTACAATGATAGATTAGTTGATAGAGATGCCAGCAATCGCGCGGCGGAGCGAGTGATTCGCCAACAGCGATGCATTGCTGGTGATTCCAAGAGACCGAGAAGGCGCCACACCGGTCTTTGTGCGCTAGCCGCGTGCCTCGGCACCAGCCACTGCGGTTCCGAGCACCCTTCACGTTCACCTGCCCACCTTTCTCAGTCCTCCTTGACGGCCCTATACACGCCTCTGCTTCGTGTCTACACATGTCGAGCAAACCAGGAATCCCGTCGTGGCAACGCGCCCAGACAGACGCCCCCCCAGCAGGGTCTCCGGAACAAGAGCCGCCGTCGGAAGCGCAGCGGGAGTCAAGTCCAGCACCAGCCCCCGGCGCCGAAGAGTCAACGAGAGACTCCAAGCAAGACGAGGGAGGGCAAGATGAATCGTTGCTAGCGCAAGCTTCCAAGTTCCTCGAGGAGCCCGAAATACGCGATGCGCCACGGGAAAAGAAGGCCGCATTCCTGGAGTCGAAAGGCGTGAAAGCCGAGGATATCGAGAAGCTGCTTGCGGCGAAGATACCGGAGGATGCGACCCCAGACGTCACGGAGGCTGGCGAGCGAGCGTGGTCGACGGTACGCAGGGACGTCATGCTGCTCAGACTACAACGCTAATCCTCTGCAGGCGCCTCCCAAACCTGTGCCAGCACCGTTGCCAAAGCCACAGGCCCGAGAAACTCCGCCCATAGTCACATATCCCGAGTTCCTCACGCAATCGACGCAACCGCCACCCCTCATAACCACCCGCCGGCTCCTGAGTACAGCGTATATAGCTGGTGGTCTTGCCGCGACCATCTATGGCCTTTCCAAGTACATTGTCGCCCCGATGACACAAAACCTTACCGAATCGCGGCACGACTTTGCAAGCCACACCCAGGAGCAATTAAGCGAATTGAACAAGCGCCTCAGAGATGCAGCATCCGAGGACCCCGCTAGCAAAGTCAAACCGAACATTACAGACGTTATAGACGATGTATCAGAAGCCGATTCTGATCCCACCGAGCTATACCACCGAGACTATGGTACCCAAACATCGCCCTCGCTCTCACGACGGCCCTCGATCGCAGCAGATGTGGATGATCAACCTATTGTGACATCGCACGAAAACCGGTTGAAGATCCTGACCTCGCATCTTCGCGAACTGGAAGCCACTCGATCCAATGACACCGCATCCTCAGATTCCTTGAAGACAAAGCTGTCGGATCTCACAACGTATCTGAGCGAAATGAGCTATCAGAATCAGTATTACTCAGGAATGGGAGGTTTCTACGGTGGAAATTACGGATTACCAAAAGGACCAGACGGGAAAGACGATCAAATAGATGTACTGAAGAACGATATACGGGCGGTAAAGGGGGTCTTCTTAAGCGCGAGAAACTTTCCGGCAGGTGGTAGGAGTACAACACCCGTAGGAAGAGTTGGGGGATAGGGGGGCTCAATAGCTAGTGCTATAAAGTGTGTTGTCTACGGAGCGCCGTCAAATGTTCCCATTGTTATACGAGGCAGGATGTCCGGCCAGCGGTTTATGGGCACGCGGAAGACCTAGGAGATATACCAACTAGGATATGTGCTATAACGACTAGCAAATGGAACCACCCGTGGACCTAGTGCTCTGCGTATGTCACTTCTCATTTGGGTCAGAAGCCAGGGATCGTAGGGCTTAGCGCGGACCCACTTAATCGCGCCGCCCCGCCCTGGGCTCGACGTCATCCTGGCAACACATCTACAACACCAAGAGCTCCAGTTGCACATACTTCAGTGCCTCTTCGGCCCAGTATACCTCCTCTTCTTCGCTTACGGTTCTCCTTAATATACGATAATGGACGGCCTGACATCCAAATTACCCTTTGGGCACTCCAAACCGCCCGCTCATTCCGACGAAACGTCGCTCACCACCCTGCTCTCGGCAGACCAATGCGCCGATCTTACGTTCTTAATCGCTACTATAACAGCTACCATGCGGAAGTCGCTGCTCGACACATTCACCGCCGAAGAAACATCTCCAGATTCGAAACCGGTCAAGTCAGAAGAAGCAGCCTTAGCAGCCGCACCTTCCAATCTAGAGCAGGTCGATATCGAGAAGGAAGACAAGCAAAGGAAAGAGAATGAGAAGAGGGAAGAAGATGCGAGAAAAGAGCTAGCAAAGCCAGAGGTTCAAGACCTGAAGAAGGAGATGTTGAAGTACTTCGATGAATGGAGAGGAAGAGTGATAATCCGGGTGGGCGAGGTCGTGAACTCAAGGGAAGAGGCCAAAGAGCAGACGAAGCAGGTGAAGGACAAGGATGTGGAAAGAGAGCTGAAGAGGTCGGATACAGGCTTGAAGAGCATTACGGCCATTGATGAAGAAGGTGAAGATGAGGATAAAGTCTTCAAGGGTTTGTACCCGCCTGTGGAGACTTCGTTGACGCAGCTGGAGGAAGACAAGAGGACGTTGGTGCTGCACTCATTAGTACTCATCCTCCTTTCTTTGGAAAACTACTCGGCACATTCGCGCATCCTGCTTCTCCATCTCGCTAGCTCGCTCAGGTTGAAGCTCGCCGTCCTGAAGAAAGACGAGGAGGCTGTTGCCCGAGGACTGCTAGAAGCGGCTGCTCAACAGCTCAACGCCGACGCCGAAACCAAGAAAGCAGCCGAGGCTTCAAGTACAGCTCGGAAATGGAAAGTCGGTCTTGCAAGCGTAGCAGGCGCTGCTCTGATCGGAGTAACAGGCGGACTCGCCGCCCCGCTCCTCGCAGCCGGTGTAGGAACGGTCATGGGTGGGCTGGGGCTCGGAGCTACGGCCGCTGCAGGCTATCTCGGCACTCTGGCTTCCTCATCCGTCCTCGTGGGCGGATTGTTCGGCGCATACGGTGCGCGAATGACTGGCAAGGCGATGGACGATTATGCAAAGGAAGTCGAAGACTTCGGTTTTATCCCCGTCCACCATCACCACAAACCGCGCAAGCTAGAGAAGGAGTTCCGACGTCTACGCGTCGCAATTGCAATATCCGGATGGCTGAACAGCAAGGAAGATGTCGTCGTTCCATGGCGCTACATCGAGCCCGGCATTGAAGGATTCGCACTACGATGGGAACTCGAGGCCCTACTTAAGCTTGGCAACTCTATGGAATCCTTCGTCAAGAGCGCGACGTGGTCCTATGCAAAGGGCCAAATTATCAAACGAACCGTGTTCGGCGCTCTAATGCCAGGCATGTGGCCGTTGGGCTTACTCAAGATATCCTCCATCCTCGATAATCCATTTTCGGTGGCTAAGTACCGCGCCGACAAAGCAGGAGAGGTGCTCGCCGACGCCCTCATTAACAAAGTGCAGGGCGAGCGTCCCGTAACGCTAATCGGGTACTCACTCGGAGCCCGCCTCATCTTCGCTTGTCTGCAGAAGCTCGCAGAGAGGAAGGCATTTGGTCTTGTAGAGAGTGTGGTACTATTAGGCTCACCATGTCCGTCCGATGCCGAAGATTGGCGACTGATCCGCTCTGTCGTAAGCGGCAGAGTGGTCAACGTCTTCTCGACAAATGACTACATACTCGCCTTCCTCTACCGCACCTCCTCCGTGCAACTCGGCGTGGCAGGTCTGCAACCCGTCCTCGGCATCCGCGGCATCCAAAACGTCGACGTTTCCGAAGTAGTCTCCGGACATCTCCGCTACCGCTACCTCACGGGCTCCATCCTCAAGAAAATCGGCTTCGAAGACATCGATATCGCCGCCGTCGAGCAGGAAGAGAGCGAAATGAAAGCCGTGGAGGAGATGGAGGAGAAAGAACGGGAGAAGAATGAGGGGAAGAAGAAGAGCGAAGATGAAGAGAAGGAGGAACTGGAGAAGGAGGTCGAGAAGAAAAATCGGGAGAGCATTATGAGTTGGATGAAAGAGAAGATGAAAGTGGGGAGCATGTGGGGGAGTGGGAAGGAGGAGAAGAGCGAAGCAGAGAAGATGTCGGAGTTGGAGAAGGCGCAGAAGAAAGAGCAGAAGGCAGCGAAGAAGTAGCTATTCTCATATGCATGGATGCCGGGGATTGGTCTGGCGTTGCTGATACATCTTGTAGACGTGGGTATATGGATGGTTGGGTATATGGATAAAAGGGGTTACAGTTATGCAAACTTCACACATCGTCCGCCTTCATTTGCACAATTTGCACTTTAAAATCTCGTACATCATGAACCCAGTGATTGAAGTCTACCTGCACTAACGCCTATCCACGGATAGTGGTGTCAACTATATGCCAACGTCCGACATCATCATAGCACCGTTGCAGATCCACAACCTCCAAGGCGGAACTAAGAGAAATCCTCTTCCTGTTTCTCAATCGTGCTCTTGACCCGCAGCAGCAACGTCGTCTTCCACTTGTCCAGCTTACTCAACTGATCGTACTGGAACAACTACAAACAATTAGCAACTTCCATCTCCTCTCTTCTTCCCCAACTTCAAGCATACCTTCTCCGAGAACACCTCCTGATCACCGTCCTGCACCGCTTGTGCCAGATCCGTCAACAACTGGTGCTCGCGCTGCTGGGTAAAGCTCGGATCCAAATCGCGGTAGCGGTCCAGGGCGGTATTGACGCCGACCTGGTCGCCGGTGCACAGCTGGCAGATGCCCGCTTTGAGCAAGTACTCTTTAACGGACCAACGCATGAGGTTGTTGTTGATGGATGACTTTGATACTTTCTCGTAGAGCTCGATGGCTTTGTAGTAGTCTTTGCCTTCGAGAGCGATGAGGTCGGCGGTTTTGAGCCAGAGTTTGTTGGCCAGGGCCTGTTTGGTGGGGCTACGGTTAGTAGGGTTGTGACCGGTTGAGATGGGGTTGAAGGAGGGGAAGGAAATGGGGGATGTTACTTCGGCGTTATCCTAGGAGGTAGTTAGCATGTGATGTTACGGTCAGGGTTAAGTATGTTGGAACCTACGCTCTCATACCATCCAGCAGCCTCCTCGTACGCAGCGGCCGCCCGGCCGTTGTCGCCAAGCTCGACCTCGAACAGCTCGCCGAGGTTCTGCTTGTGCGTTGCTGCGCGGCGGAAGTTGCCTTTGCTGCAGTAGTGCGCGATGGCTTTGTCCAGACATCGCGCTGCGGCTTCTGGGTCGTCCTTTCGGTACGCCTCTGCGGAGCGGTTAGATTCACGTGACTTGAAGATAGCCGGGGGAACTGAAGAGCGTACTGAAGGCTTCTGTTAGGGTGTTCGCTTCATCGTCCGGCTCGTTCAACTGCTGTCGTTGCACTGCTGCTGCTCGCTCGAAAGCTTCGCCGGCCTCTTTGCCTGTTTCATTTGTCAGAATATGGAGATGGGAACTCGCAGAAGACGAAGATTTTCCATATGGGCTTGGAGGCTATCGCAGGCATACCCATCTTCTGCATTCGGAACGCATTTGCAGCGGCAATGAACTGGTCTGCTGCTGCCTCATCTATCACTTTGGTCAGCCTCTTCTTCATCACTGATTAGTCAAGATATTCGTTTACATTTCTCTTGACGGCCACCGAAAAGGCTGAATCCGCCCGAAGCCTTCTGCAGGCTGCTTTCTGCCTATCGTACATATCAGTATCTCATATCGGCTTTGTGGCGGTGTTTCAGAGCTCCCCCACCTGTCGGAGCAGCGCTCTCGGATCTCCAGCCATTTTTGCTAATTTCCAGCAAGGCCGTGTTGATCTTCGATAGTAGATAGGAATTAGGGATCGGAGGAGTGAGTATTATGGAGGTCGAGAGTTGTGGTTTGGAGTTTCGCAGTGACAGGTGGCTGCCGTCCAGGTCGCAGATGACGAACCTAAGTGGTCTGTGCTGCGGAGCTGATGATGGCGGCTGAACCTCGGTAGAGCTACTGCCGTTACATAATGCTTCAAGCTCAACGACACTCCATCACCACCGCGAACGTCAAGCTTGTACCAAAAGCTCTCTTAGTCCATTTTCCTTTCACGAGGCTTCCTTTTTCATTAGAGGCTCATTATGTCTTCGAGTCGTACATTTGTCTGCGCAAGATGTTTGCGACGAAACCTAAGACCTCTGTTCGGTCTTTTCCGCACCTCCTCGCGACTTGCAAAGCCGAAGAATATTCACAATGACGCCGGGGGCGCAAAGAAAATGAGCTCTAGCGATCTAGAAGCACTTCTAGCACAGCCAACATGGTCGGCAGAATCTCTGCTACCGCCGAAAATCCTTGCGTCCGACGCGCCGAAGATCTCGTCCAAGCAACTGCACCATCTCCTTCGTCTGTCGGCTCTACCGCCTCCGGAAACGCCTGAAGAAGAGAAGAAGATGCTAGATACATTATCGGCACAGCTACACTTTGTGGGCGAGATACAGCAGGTGGATACTACAGGGGTGAAGCCTTTGCGGGCTATAAGAGATGAGACGGCAGCTGCGGAGCATGAACAAACGATCACGTTGGAAACGCTGAAAGACGCATTTGCGAAAGAGAAGGTTATTGGGAAGCATTACAAGCGCGTACAGAGGGATACCTCGCCCGTGGACGCTAAAGATGTTGAAGACTGGGACGTGCTTGGGTGTGCTGAACGAAAAGCTGGGAAGTACTTCGTTGTCGAGAGCGAACGACCGCAGGAATAAGGCAATCGCGCGAGATGTGCGAAATGCCGAGTGTTGTCAAGCATGCATCTTATACACGACCACATGAGTTTACCAGTTGTAGCACTCGGAAGTGAAGAGTGTTAATTACAAGAATGTGGGCTCGATGATGACTGTATCGCCTTCCAGCATCGATCAAGAAAGCATCCAAACGCTAACTCCATTTTCCAGCCGCGAACCCCGCAAGGAAATTGAGCGTTCAAAGCCATTGATATCATCATATATCGTTATCAATATCCACCTCGACATGTATACCCTCAGCGCAACGAAGGTCCGTAATATGACCTGTCCCATTTCTTAACTCAGCAGAACGAAATAAAAAAAGCGAATAACCCTCTTCAGTGCTTTGGGCGCGATAGTTCCTCCCCACACGACGCACAATACTTGACAACATGGGCTTCGATGCAGCAATCGCAAAACGGAGTCTCGTCCAAGTCGGAAAGGTCTGGCGTGGGCAATCGCTCGATCCTCGGCGTCGCAGGCGGTGTCGGCATGTTTGGTGACTCGGTCCGCAACCTGGGATTTTCTTCGACATCGACCACTTTGCGGGGAATAGGGTTTTGAATGATGATAGCTTTGGCCTTTCGGGACTCTGATGTCACGTGCCGCCGAGATCCCAGGTCCCTCTCAGACGATGATGCACCGTGACGGATGCCAGGCGACGTTGAGATAGGACTGGAGAGTACTGCGTCTCCATGTGAGACTGGAGAATAAATCTGGCCAGCAGGAAGGGGTGGCTGCGAGGATGTCACGTGCGAGCGCCGACGGGACTCTGATATACGAAGGACCTTCCCATCGTAATAGTCGATCTGGCGGTACAGCGGGGTCATCCTTGGCGATGCAACGTACGCTGTGGCTTGCATGGTGGGCCGTGACGACGACATGGCGACGACTTAGGAAGCCGAAGCAAAGACAGCAGTAAAAAGGGACAAGAGATATGCGAAGTGTGTCCAGAGGCACCGAAGGGACTTGAGATGCCTTAGCAAGACGTTTCGTGATGGCTGATTGGGATTTCGTGATGGATTGGAGCGAGGGGAAGTGGGAAGTAAGAGTGATGGGGAGGTGGGCGGCCTGCGCCGTTTAAGAGTGGCCGCGGGCACGCCAAGCCCACACCCACCTGATGTCTGGGGGCTCCAGCTCGGCACAATCCCATCCCGGCAGGCCTACCTATACGTCTCGTTCGACACAATCAGCCGGGTTTCCGTCGGTGGACACGATTTTACGGCAAAAAATTCGACCGTGCACGACTTGTAGGGTGGTGGTTCGGTCTGGTGTCGCTCAGGGCTCAAGCATGGGCGGCCTCTGATGGAGGACGCTGGCACACCACAACGAAGCCCCCCACAGCCCCATACGGCCATGGAATGACATGAGATGCTCTTTAGGCCCGATGCATCCGGTTTTCGTTATTATCTTCATCGACCTTGTCGTCGCTGGCAGCTTCTCGCCCTTTCCTTCCTATGGCCCACTATTTCATCCTTCGATCGAACCGTTACTTTTCTATTGGCCTCATGACACTCTGTGAGAAGTTTGGAAGTCGTATCTCTTCACACGCGTGCGTTCTGTGCTCTGCGTACCTCGACAGCTCCACGACATGAGGTCCAGATCTTAGTAAGCAATGCCTTATGTAAGCATCTTCACCACCCAACGAATCGGGCAAAAGATGGCCAGTCAGCCTCATACCGAGAGCAGCTGCTATAAGTCTGTTAAATCATTCACCCAGACCTCCCAATTCACCTGGTTTCTGCCAACAATGGGTTGAGCCCTCGTCGAAGCTACCTGCCGGTTTATCTTGCGTCTGGCCCGTGCAGCGCTCTCGTCAGGCATCTACTTTTTCCAGGCTCCGCCACACTGCGAACTGGAGACCGGCCAAGATATAAATTTCCGTAGATAAACGTTCTCTATTGGCCAGTCGCCCTCCCCTCTTTGCGGTTTGTCGCACTCACCACCGTGACTGGTTGGTATCCATGGATCAAATCCCTAGTCCCTTCTCATGCCCACGATTGTACACGTGTGTCATATATCCGGTCTGCCGGGGGAAAGTCATTGCGCTTGTCGAATATGTAGTCTCAAGGATTTTGCGTCGCTATGATCGTTGCTACTTGGTTTGGGGTGGTTCCCGCTTTGAGGCGAAGGGATCGGATCTCGCGACAATTAAAAGATGGAAATATGGCTGTATCTATGCGACGTTTCCTTAGAAGACTCTTCAGCTGGCTTGCCCTAGTGGGTGCCGTAGAGAGGTTGGCGGCGATGAAGAGCGTTCGCATTTCGGCATGCCTTCACCTCTTGCCGTTCGAGGAAGGCGCGATCGTGCAAGTACGTACAGACCAACCCTCCGCCCAATCCTCTTCTTCTCTCACTCCCTCCTCTTTCACAACTTCCCGGCTCCGGTGCTCGAGTCGGAACAGCATGGCATCTCTTCGAAGCCTTGGAGCTGTCGCGCTCCTTCCGCTCGTATGGGCTCTCCAGTCTCATCAACCCCGCGAGGATGCCTCAGGCGACGGATTCGTGAAGCTTGCAGTTCATGCTAGTCAAGCGGGCACGGCCGACGCGTTTGAAGCACCGCTTACAGCCAAGTGGGCCGGCTTCGCTTACTTCATCAACGGTAATGGCACCTGCAATCCACTTCCGGCCCGACTAACATGGCGCACAAATTACAGTCACGATCGGGAGTGATAACCAAACTGTTCCTCTTTGGCTGGACTCGGGATCTTATGAGATCTGGGTCAATCCGTCCTGCGCTAGTGCTCCACTCTGGAGCAGGGATGACTGCAATGCCTCCCCTCGGTATAGTCCCTTCACCTCGCAGACCTCGAAAATTCTCAACGATGCCTTCAACCTTACTTATGGTGGCGGTGGTATGGTCGCGTTGGGGTCATGGTTCAGCGACGACATGAGCATCGGCTCTGCAACTGTAAAGGATCAGCATTTCGGTGTCGCCGCCGACAGCACAGGCTTTGAGGCCGGACTGATGGGCATTGGAATTCCCGAAAGCGACCCACATCCAAATTTCGTTTCAAATCTAGCGGAGCGGAAGCTTGTCAACAGCAACGCATTCAGTCTAGATCTGCGATCACCGAACGAGACGGGTATGTACGACAATGATATTGATGGTCTATGTTCATACTAAGATTCTCCTCCATTAGGCTCCATCATATTTGGAGGCATCGACACCAAGAAGTACAAATGTAAACTGGAAAGGGTCCCTGCTGACGGGTAGGATTATTCTCACCTATCACTCCTCTCTGTACCTAACTTCGTCCTACAGGTTCACGCTCAATCTTACCGGCTTTGGCCAAACATTCCCAAACGGCTCCAAAACGACTTATGCGCCCTATCTCTGGAACAAAAACAACTTCTCTCAAGGTTTGCCGGTATTTCTTGATAGTGGCTCCAACGTTAATTATCTTTCGAACGACGTGATTTCTGTGATTGGCGAGGACTATCCAGGCGCGAAACAGGTAATCAACGAAATAGGACTGCCAGAATGGATCGTTCCGTGCGAAGCTCCCGAGGGCACTTTCGACTTTTCCTTCGGCTCTACGACGGTCAAAATACCTTATCGGGACATGATGGTCGGCGACTATTCCCCGAACAAGAACCAGACTACGAATGAATGTCTTCTTGGTTTCGGTCTTGGGCCCCAGGACCAGGGATTGATCCCCCACATTCTTGGTAATAACTTCATGCGCGGTGCATACCTTGTTTTCGACTCGGAGAATAGCGAAATCTGGCTTGACGAAGCCGATAACTGCGGTTTAGATATCATTCCAATCGGCAAGGGCAATGTCTCGGTCCCGCGGGTGCCTGGCTGCAAATGCAAAGCAGCGAGCTCGGCGACGGCTAGTTATGCTGTCCCAGCTCCTACTTTGCCTCCTCTCCATCCTCATCAACCACGCGGCATTGCCGCCGGTTAACTCCAAGCAAGCGACGTGGCCGTCAAGGAAGCGTCAGAGTGAGCTTCCGCTTCCGAATCTTTACTCAGGATACGCTTACTTCGTCAATAATGAGTGCTTTCTGCTCGCGCTCACTTTTCTGTCGTTGTCGATCGTTATGTAGTCACAATCGGCAGTAACAAGCAGAATCGAATTCGAATAACACTTCCCAATCGCTCACCCTATATATTAACAGTGGCTGTTTTACAAACGTTGGTCGGAGTGATTTATTCGTTTGCATAGGGAAGACGTATCCCGGTGCTCAACAATGCAAGGACAGTCTCGGTAATCCGGCCTGGAAGATCCCATGTAAGCTCCGGACGGAACGTTTCATTTCTCGCTGGGCAGCCTAACAATAAGGGTGCCCTACCAAGATATGATTTACAAAGACTACAACGGGAACTGCTATCTTGGCGTGAATCCTGGGCCCGAAGAGACGTGGCTTCCGAACTTTGCGGCAGACACTTTCTTGCGTGGCGCATACGTTGTCTTTGACGCGGAAAACGACGAGATATGGATGGCGCAGTCTGCGGATTGTGGTTCAAGTATCGTTCCGATCAGTAAGGGCAGAGATGCAGTGCCTATGGTTCCGGGATGCGGATGAGTATCAAAAAGCCTTTGAACTGGCGCCGGCGTAAAACCGGCGGCCTATTCAGCGCCTTCTCGCTAGGAAGAAGGCACATGGAGTAATCATTTATGAAAGGGTTCAATGGGTGCCGCACGCATCCTACGACGACCTGGTGGCAGCTAGATGACTGTATGTGTAGATCACGATCCATCCAACTAGGTTGGTACACAACACCTGCTGCCTCTACTACTAACTCCGCCAGACGTGAGCAATTTCGCAGTCCCCTGTGCCCGCCCTGCATCGACCGGATTACTTAGAATCAATGTTCATCTTGATAAGTCTATAGGAGAGGCTAAACGTCCTAACCAACCTCAAACTTACCAAAGAGGTCTTGAGACAGTTTCATCCCCGGATATTCTCTTAGGTGCTGGAATCGGAACACCACCCGTAGTCGTCGGAATGTGACCTCGGGGGTGCGTGAATGCTCCCAGGCACTAACACTCAGAGCAAGTGCTGGCTGCGCCACATTTCATTGCCACACCCCGCTTGAGCCCAGAATCCCGGTTCCCGTTCAGGTTCTGCGAACTTCTCAATACCAACATCGACAGCGCCATCTCAAGTAGACCGTCCCATATCCAGCGACATAGATTCGGAAGTGGAAACACCATGTCATCCACGAACCAGCTGTCTACCTCTCGCCCCTCGGAGGCAAGTACAACCTCGGATCCGCGAGCCCCTCCGTTTGAGGATTCTCTCCGCCACATCGGTCTTACTCTTGAAGAGATCCGAGCCCTTCCGGAAGAACGACGCAATGAGCTTGCGCAAAGACTAGGTGTCGTTTCCTGGGAACCTTTTACTGTCCAAGCTATCGGTACGCCAGGAGATGTGTACGCGCATGTCTTAAGGGAGGATCCAGTGGTTGCACCGATTCCGGACGATGGTGGGGAGGATGAAGTTAGGGAGCTGGTAGGGGCGGAGAAGGGGAAGAACGGAAGTGGGAAGTGACGGAAACTTTCCTAGCGATCGGTTCAAATACCGGGGGTTTCAGCCATCTTTTACCGGTGCTGGATCTTGACGTATCAGAGGGAAGGTGACGAGCTGCTGGCCTTGTACTCAGAAACGTGCATATGCCTTGCTCCATTAGCTCCGTTGGGTTACGACTGGTCTCATTCGGAGCTTCTCGAGAGGCTGCTGTAAGTACAGCTATATTGTATGCATCCTTATCCAACGCTCTTACACCATATGGCTCTAGAGCGCCTTTGTCGGGCTGTTGTGTTGGATGATACTTGGAGGTCGGCGACCGCCCATGTGGTGGAGTTGGGAGACCCTTGACATATCGAGTTTAGCGCCGCGGGGGTGGAGATTACACCGTGAGCCACCATCCATCCCCAAACCTCATCTTCACCGACTTATCCTCGCCTACGGCCTCGGGTTCATTTAGATCGTTCTGCCGCCTTCTAGCGGTCCTCGCCTTTGGGCTCAGGCTAACTGCAAGCCGCGAGAGCACTTTCACATTTCGGCGCCTTACAGTATCGAAAGCGCTTCCGCCGGCTCTTGAACCAGGTGTCATACCAACAACATGCAAGTCCAATGTTAGGAAGGCCCGATCGACTTCCATTTCTCTGGACTCTAGCGAGAGCAGTGCTGTACTTTATGTTACTACCCATCTCTTTTAAAGACTGTGAGCGGCCTACCTCGCACATCAGACGCTCGGACACCGGGGCAATCCCTTCTGACCGCGTAATGCTCCCTTCATCTCGCTGCGTTGATTCGGCCTTGTGTCAGCATATTCAACCACTCGGCTGATTTTGAGGAGAGCCGGGCCTGCAGCTAACATCGAGCCAGTGAGAAGCGGACACAATGATTGGACACCAATTCACGGAACGTGTGTTTCCCAAGTAAATGGTTCTTTCCGCGATCTGCGCTCGCCATCCCGTGCGCCCTCCTCAACTTTGACCGTTTCCTTTTTCTCACCACTCGTATGCGGGCCGCGAGTCCTCTTCGCAGATCGTTGCTTGGAACATAGTTCGCTCCACGCCGAGGAATGGTGCCGAAGGCTTGAACTAGCCAAGAGAGAGCCACCAGACCATTACTTCCGAAGCACCGCCGCGTCAAACGTGTCCAATTTAATTCTTTCGCTCTACCTTTGTCCACTTTCTTCTTCCTGCCCAAACATCTTCCGCTCAATCCCAAGATGGCAGATAGAACCTCGAGCATACTCAGTCCTTGGTTGAAGCCGAGGCAGGTCTTCATCTTTCCTTGCTTGGAGTCTGAACGTCTATCCAGCTGCTGTGGAACACCGAGACGACGGTAACTCCCCGTAGCCTGTTGGATCGGGTCCGCAGCTGAGCTTGTATGCAAGGACGGTAGCACGACCGTCAACTCAAACACCTCGACCACGTCAAAGATGTCTCCAAACACCGGAAATGCTAATGCGCTCCAACATCACCCGGCGGAAACCCGAGCGAGGCCTTCTTTATTGAAAGCGGGTAATGGCCCCAAAATCTGTACGTCGAACCACTTCCCTCGCCTCACCCCAGCCCACCAGCCCCAAAAGCCTGGTACCTCTCGCACTAGGCTGGGACCAACCTACTCCCCTGTCTTCGACTCTCTGAAGCACTTCGCCATCTCCCTTCCGATCTCTCCGTCCTGAATCCCCATTGGGCTTCCCTTTTCCGGCAGCCTGTTTTATTGGGGATTTGGCTGCTTGCAATACACTCTTGCATCTGTTCTTGGCAATGCCACTGCAGAAGGCACCTCCGCAGTCTGCCTTCTCCGCCGATAAGCCACTGCTAACATACCGGCAAACAATTCGAGAACGCCGAAGGACACTTCAGACAATTAGTGAACTTTCGACCCAAAACGTGGAGCCATCAGAATGTGACTGGAGAACCTCAGGGCAAAGTAACAATACCAGCTCGCGCGGCACTGATGGTGTCATTACAAGCATTGAGAGCACCAAACGCAACCGAAGAAGAAGTCTCCCACAGCACGGCGCCAGATTCGAGAACGACCTTAATACCAAACCTTCAATATTGGTGACTCCGGCGGATGCTCCATTCCTACGCCGCTCGTTAACGGACCCTATAGACTGCACCCGTGGCAGCCGTCACCAATCGAGTGGAGAATTATTCACGCCTCGCAATGACCTGAGCAGACTCTCGGTCGGTTCTTTCTGCAGCTTCCATTCACAGGACCCGCCACTGCCGCCAGTCGCTGAAGGAAGCTCTGTCGGGCTAAAAAATTCACACCCCTATATAGATGTTCCCACTGCACAGGTTAATAGAATGGGATCCAAGGGGAAGCAACCGATGAAAATGCGAGACGGGAGCGGGGCTTATGGTCTGGGCCAAGGATGGAAGGCTAGGAGAGAAAGAGAGAGCGTGGAAATGGAGCAGGCAGTCGTAGAAGCAAAAGCTCGCCGGGAAAGAGACGGTCGAGGCATCGTAGTTGGAAGTTCCTCTAGGCTACCTGCAATGTCTCCCCTTCCTATCGCAAACGTCAAGGACAGCCACAGTAGGATCCAAGCCAGCCACCAGCAGTCGCTCGAAAATCTTCGAGCAATGAACAACAATCGTACCCCCCTACCACTTGATAGAAGAACCAGCTACAGCCAGATCGTTCCGATGCATCAGAACGGCATTAAAAGAACTGGCTCGGCAGCATCCACAACGCGGCTAGCAAATCCCGATCCGGCGTACCAGCCAGTGCCACAGCTTTTGAAATCATCCGCAAGACGCTCACTTAGAAGTCCTATTGCGCAAGAGCCGCACCGACCAAACCCAACACGATCCTCTAGCTCATTGAGACCTTCCCCGGTCTCAACGACAGGCTCATCCTCGATGCAGTCGAGCGTCTCAAGCAATCCCCACAGAACGCATCAATCTTCAAGGACCTCTACATCCTATTTTAAGCCTACTGGAACGTCCGCTCCTCGCCATAGTCAGCAATATGTCGCCAAAGGACGTTCGATACCCTTTCCCGCTCTCACAAACAGTATGCCTCAAACCAATCATCACATTTCTTCCGCGACGCAGCAGACAGTTCAGGACCCGCGCGCCAGGCGGGGAAGTCAAGCCTCGCAAAGTTCAAATCGCCATTCCTTAGCATCACAACGATCACGTTCGCAATCTCATCTAGGCTCCCAGCCTTCCATTGCCCACTTTCACGCAATCAGCAATGCCAGCACGATTATCTACGATGAGAACCCTGATAAGAGGGGCATGGATGTGCCGAGGATGGAGAGCGTACGACTGTTGAGAGAGAGGGAGAAGTTGGTTAGATGGAAAGCAGAAAGAGAAAAGGCGGAATTCGAGAGGACGGAAAGAGCGAAGATCAGAGAACGGGTTAGGCGCGCTAATGAGCTTGAAGAGGAGAAGGAGAAAGAGTTGGCTAAGCAGATGAAGAAAAAGAAGAGTTGGCTTTGTGGGTTGCTCAGGAGTAGGGCTTAGGGAAAAAACATGGAAGGCTACTCACTCGTCTGCGAGGCATTTTCCTTGGATCTTTGCATTTCGTCCACTAGCATTGCGGGGCATCAATTCGCTTCACGTTCCCTATCTTCGTCTTTCTCGGTGCGATATCTCCCTGGGTTTATAGACATCCCTGCAAACGAAAGCATCACTCTGGCGATCATGTTACTGGATGGGTTACTTTGGAGTTGGACAAGGCATTGTCACATATCACGACGTAGCATTGCAGCTCGAGATTTGTTGTACGTGGCATACTGCGACCCCGTTACTATCGTTCTCGCACGGAGATTGCAGATCTCGTACATGCATCTTCACATACCTCAACGACCGAGACACAGAATGCAGCCAAGTCTAATAGCACACCCGCCCAAATCGCTAGCTACAGATGAAATATCCTGGATAGACTTCACTTACCCTATGATATTCGCCAGACTGATGAGCAAGTCTCCACCCGTGCTGACAACGTGCGGAGCCGACTCCCTTATCATACGATCCGATACCAGGCTGTCGGTATGCATATGCTGACGGGCTAAGCGAACGGGACGGGCTAAGCGGACTGAAGGGGATTTTCTCCGAGGCCTCGATTCGCAGTGGGCATATTGACTTGTGCATAGGGCTTGCATGGACGCTGGTCGGTTGCGAGTCTGACGCCAATTGCAGGGAAGGGGAGTCAGCCTTGTGGGGATGCGTTGAGCGGGGGGATATTGGATGACGGCGCTTGGAGTAGGAGGGCAGATTTCGCGCGGAGGGCTGTGAGCTTGATGGTTTTCGAAGAGGAGGGTTAGTATTGAGGTGGGATATTAGGGCTGGGTACGCGTCTTTTTGGGGTCGTAGTGGTCATTCGTAGGCATCGTGGTCTTCACATGGCACCTGCATGGGGTTTGGCGGGAAGAGCGTACCCCACAAGGCTGCATTGGCCAATCAGAGCAGACCATGCGATGCATCCCACTAGTCGAGCCAGCTTTCTCAAGGAGACATGTCCGCAAGTACTCCGTACAGTACACTCCAGCCTTACATACCATCGAATATGCCTTGGTTCTGAGAAGGATGCGGAGAAATGGGGAAGCGGAAGTTGACCCGAGTGCTGAGCCCCATGCTGAAAGTGCTGTGCCGCACCCGTCCCCTCTTGACAAGCTGAGCGCTTGCACGGAAATGATCGTCGCGGATGCTCATGCGGCAAGCGAAAGCGGGTCATGTTCAAATGTCCGAACGGGAAGGAGAGCGAGGGCCGGTGGAGATGGGCGCATAGAGCTGCGCGTTTGGCTACGGATTCAAAACGCAACAAACAACCATATCAACACTCTGCTATAGAGGCGTGTTCTATGCTAGAGGATGTGACTGGTTGCTTTCTCCCGTCGAAACAGCGCAGTCTAGGGAAGAAACATGGGCCACGCGTCTATATAGAGTTTCCATAACCGCATCGCTAGCATGTGTGCCTGAGGCAGCGTTTCCGCGTCCGACGGGTCTGACCTAGCTACGAGCCCAGGACTGAGTCGAGCTGCTCTCCTCGCAACGCAGAAGCAATCTCCCGGACGTTGCATGAGTAGCGAGAGCAGCTCCAAGAGAGATGGATGCTTCCGCAGCTGGCGTGCCTTGCAGCGGGCGAGTGGGCGCGCGGGCGGATTGGCTGTGCAGGTTGCTTTTTCGGCTCGTCCCAGCAACGCGGACGGCTGACGGCTGGCGGTCAATATTGCCCGCTGCGAGGCCATTCGGAATCGGCGAAGTGCTGCCAGATTCGAGTAATTCTCACACGCGCTGCAGCAATCGCCAGCTGTGCACAGACCAGGGCCCTCGTCGGCGTGGAGCTGGAGCTAGACCGAAGCAGAGACACCTCTCCCCACGCCTCGACGGAAATCCTGCGAGCGCATCACCACCGCTGCCTCGACATCCGTTCTCCCTTCCTCCTCCCTCCCATTGTGCCATCTGCTCGACCGCTCTCCGCCTGCCCTCCCCCGCCGCCCGCTTCCAATGTCTGGCAGCAGAGCCCCGCTTGGAATTGCGCCCAGTGGCCCGCTGTCACAAGCCCACGGCAGCCGTCACGTCGTACAGACGACCTTGTGAAGTCGCCTCCCCCGTCCGCTGCGCCCACGAGCTGCCACCGGGACCCGCCATGCCCCCGACTGGGCGGGCAGCGTGCTCTGCTGGCCAGACCGCGCGGAGTTCGAGGACAGCGCCAGCGGAGCACAGCACCAGGCGCAGCGAGAAGGCAAAGAGCGCGCAGTCAATGCAGGCGGCCCAGGCCTCTGCAGGTTCCACAGCGCAAAGGCCTGCCGCTCTAAAGCACCGCGCATACTCGGCGCCCATGGTGCCCAAGCACCGCGGCCATGGAACCGAAGACGACACAGGGGACCTGGGCTACGAGCCCGGCGACGGCGAGGAAATTGCCGGCGACGAGTTCTTCCAGCGCTACCACTTCCCGCAGACGGGCCAGTCCGGCAAGGACGAAGCTTCCTCGAGCTCTGTCGACTCGTCCTCCGACACCGAGGGGCCGCTCTCGCCCACCCACATCAAGAACCGCCAGCCAGCGCCCGCAGACACGGCTGCAGGCCCACAATCGCCTGCGCCGTCGACAGGTGTAAGTTGTTTTTTTGGATCCTCAAGGGACGCCGCATTGCAGTACTGACAGGTGCGCCTCTAGTCGGGAAACAGCGACGCAGCGTCCGCCATGCAGGACATTAACATCGCTGTCCTGGGCGCCCGCGGGACAGGGAAGTCCACCTTCATACGCCACGCTCTCAAGCTGCCCGATACCGGTGCCGCGGCGACATGCACGCGCAAAATGACCATCGACGGAGGATACTACATAGTGCGCTTCTTGGAAATGACCTTCAACGAGGTGCACATTGGAGACCGGAACAGTATCAAATGGCCGGAAACGGTCGATGATCTGGCAACGCCGCGAATAGATGGAGCTGTGACCATATATGATGTCACAAGCCAGGAGAGCCTGGCCCGGGTGCCAGAAATGCTCAGTCAGTATTCTCACATTTGGAGGCGGAATTCGGCATCCGTGAGTGCATCATGCTGACAAGGCTTGATCAGATGTGCTCTCCAAGGCCAATCTTCCCTTCATATTGGTCGCCTGTAAATGCGACCAACACCCCGCGCACCGTGAAGTCGACCCTGCGGTAGTTGAGCAGAAGGCGAAGTCATTCCTAGGAGATGTGAATGCATTTCAAACCTCGGAGGCTTCCCCAGAAACGCACCGAGGTTGCTTGTCCGTGATTACACGTGCTGTGATAGCAGCCAAGCGACGTGAGTACCCTCTTTTGGTTCGTTTTGAACATGCATGTGCTGCAAGGATTCCCATGTGAGCCATACGTTTGCACCATCATCTTCGAACCTTTTATTGATGCCAGATTCGCAATTGACATTGTGCCAGCTCAATCTCAAGCATCCATGGCTCGACGTCGAGCGAATTCTTCTGCCGTGCGCTCCAGCACCGCGAAGGATCCATGGGGACGAAAACACGAACGAGCAAGTTCCGAATTCTCGGCCCGATATCGACCCCGTTCATCCGAGGTGAAGGGTCACAGATACAAGTCGAGCGAAACAAACAAGACATTTTTCAACTTTGAAGAAGAATACGACTCGAATGAGTCCGATGAAGAGGTGTCAGACGCTGAACAGAGTGTCGCCTCCGAGATGCCCACTGACGAAACTGGATACACGTTCGACCAATTGGTGGATCGTTTGCTAGCCCAGCCGATGTCGAAGAATGATTCAAAATTTGGGTCGATATTCCTCGCGCTATACCGGAAATTTGGAACCCCTGGTCAGCTTCTCGAAGCGATTCTGAAACGATTTGAAAGCCTCAAGCGGAAACAGAACCCGCCAGTGATACGAATCATCGCTCAACTACGCTATTGTGCTATTTTGCAACAATGGGTAAGCTACTATCCAGGCGACTTTGCTTATCCAACAACGCGCAAGATGTTACGAAGATTTGCCACATCATTAGCCTGCGTACGCGAGTTCGCGGCGGCAGGAAAGGAGATCCTTCATGATCTGGAGGCGGTCACAGAAGATGACGACACGGATTGGGCATGTAGCGATCGGCAACGGGCTCAAAATGAGCAGATACCGACATTCCATACTGTTCTGGACGAAGATTCTGAGGACGACGATTTTACGAGAGCGCTTGGCCACATGTCCATGTCATCTGAGCGATTATCGATTGCGCGGAGCAGTATGACAGGCATGTCACGATTGACTTCGTCAACAACTGCGTCGGGAAGCTCGACACAGACTTTGCTCCACGCGGTGGAGAAGAATGAGAGGCTAGCCAGACAGCTCATTCCCAACCCGATCAAGCCGCTCTCGAAGATTCAGTGGCATCAGCTCATGAACGAGCCCGAGGAAGCGATTGCCAAAGAACTCACGAGGATTGACTGGATCATGTTCTCTGCTATACGGCCTCGCGACCTCATCCGACATGTAAGCATGAATGCGGAAGAAAAGAAGAGGTACAAGAGCTTGGAGAATGTTACCCGGATGACTGAGCACTTTAACCACATTGCTTACCTGGTGGCGAACTACATCCTCCTTCGCGACAAGCCGAAACATCGAGCTCTGATGCTTGAGAAGTGGATGAAGATTGCTCGCGAGCTACGGAAGCTGAACAATTACAACACCCTCGGCGCTGTCCTAGCAGGCATCAAAGGCACCGCCGTTCATCGTCTCGTAGCGACCCGTGATCTAGTGCCTCAGACAACAGGACGCGACTTCATGAAACTTGAAATCCTCATGGGAACACAGAAATCGCACTTCGCATACCGTCTGGCATGGGAGAACAGCTCGGGTGAGCGCATTCCCTACATCCCACTCCATCGACGCGACCTTGTTTCCGCATCCGAAGGCAACTCAACCTTCATCGGAGACAAGAACAAACTTCCATCAGCATTTACTCCACATCCGGGCGTCAGCGTGTTCCAAGGCGCGCCAGGAAATAGAGATTCTCGGGAGGCGCCACCAGGCGGCGTAACAGGGAAAGAACGGATCAACTGGCGGAAATTCGAAATCATGGGCGAGGTAATCGTGGGAGTTCAACGCGCACAGGGAACGCCGTACCCATCGGGGGGCAAGAACGAGGAGATCAGAAATCTGATTCTCGACGTCAAGATCTCGAAAGACGACGATGTATGTATTCCCTTGCTCTCTCTTCACCCCTTAACCCTCCCTTTTGTTGGGGCATATGCTGACGAGGCTACCCAGGATCTCTACGAACGCAGCGTCCAACTCGAAGCCGCCGGCGCAGGAGAAAAGAAGAGATTCGTCAACTGGTTCCGCGAGCGTTAGTGCTCCTCCGTTCCTCTATATACCGCTCCTTGAGTTCTCGTATAGCATTTCTTCTTTTCTACGCAAAGAGAGAATCGTCGCTAAGCGTAGGTTCTGTACAGCAAGACTGTCACTGCCCCATCTGCCTCCCGCTCAGAACTATCAACCCGAGGCCAGCGCCAGCAACTACATGCGTATTTGACGGCTACCATCGCTCTTCGACATTACCACCTGCACCTCACCGGGTCCTATCTGCTTCTTATTTTCTACGGGCGTGGTGTTCACCCGCTCAACTTCATTGCTCTCTTTTGGTCGGACATTCAGTTGTTAGTTATTTGCATGATACCTCATCGGTGCTGGGATATGGGGACATGAATGGTTGGAAAATCTGCAAAATGTGTCATTTGGAGTCCAGCATGGGTATGTGGCGGTCATGGTGCGTTGTGGGCGTTCTAGCGCAAGCACATCCTGTCTTTAGCGATCATTTCCATCACTGCTTGCGGGATTGGCTAGCTGGGCTAGTGGGGGATGTGTATAAGGCTTGGAACTAGGTGTCGAATGTGAGGAGGATTGAGGGATAATACTGGCTCTTGATCACGAAGTAATGAAGGGTGCGTCACACAATACTCATCGCACGAGTCGTCATATGTCAACGGACGTATGCGGGAATGAATCAGAGCTATATTGCCAACCTTTGTTCGTTATGGTACAGGTGCTCTAATATTGGTACCGGTGTGAGACCCATCTGTTGCCAGCCTAAGAAACGATGGCCTGAGAATTGCACGCTGATATGACGGATCGTCTACTGGTCGAGCTTGCAGGGGAAAATACCCTTCTCTGTGCTATACATCAGTTCCCCAGCCCTATTGTAAAGATCCGCGAGTGAGGATACGTACCACGCTGGTCATCCCATCGCTCAATCCAGCCACCCGGGCAGAGGGATCGGTAGGCCAGGTAGAACTGCATCACCGCATCAGCTTCCATCGTAACAACTTCAGTTTTGCGAAGGAGCAAGTAGTACCTGACGGCACGGGGCAAAGTCCTCGCCCTTGGCAAGGATGCACTTGTGGTAGTCGACGTAGTTCTGCCAGCAGTGCTTGGTCTGGTTCTGGTTCGGGAAGCGGGCGTCGAAGCCTAATCGCACGCAAACAACATCAGCATCCCTAACTCGAGCTGTATCCGGCGCCGGGAAAGGCGTGCGGTGGCGCGCAAAAGCTGCTGCGAGCTTCACGGGGGGGCGTACCGGCTGCGGTGAGAGGTTAGCTTAGCTCGGCTTTCAGAGGGAGGAAGCAGGGCAGCCGGGAACGCACCAGTGACGAACTTGAAGGGCTTGGTCTCAACCTCCTCGTCGGACATGATTGCGGGTGTTATTCTGGAGCGGCAGGTGCTGGTGTGGGCTCAATGGCTGGCGGTGCGGGATGGTGGTGACGAGGAACGAAGGTGAGGTTGCGATGGTTCGATGGACGCTTTGTTCGGGCCAATTAGCGCCTCGGCGTTTTCCGCCCGTCGAGCTCCTCCTGCACCACCCACTGTGACGTTCAACCGACGACCCCGAATCCTCTCTTACAACCCGACGCCCTATCTTCACTCCACCACGTCCTGTTCGAGCGACTCAATTCAAGATGTTCAAGGCTACTAGAGTCATGGCTATGCAGCCCACTCGCATGATGTTCATGCGCCAGAGCCCGCAGCTGTATATGAGGCAGACTGCGCGGATGATGAGGCCGGTGCCGGTATGTATTGGGAGCTTGCTGGGTGGCAATTGAGCGTGAGGGCTGACGAGGAACAGAAAGAGGAGCAAGGCGGTAAGGCATTGACATTCGGTGGAGCGAGATGAATGAGAGAATGGACGGTTGACGCGGAAATAGCTCATACGATTTCTCAACGTCTGCGCACGCTCAAGAAGATCCCCGCTGAGTTGATCCCGCTCGGTATGTTATCTACCAACTTGACATCGTTAATGGAAGCTAACAGGATGTGTGCAGGTGTCGTCCTTTCGTAAGCCATCCTCGTCCTCGGCTATGGTACGTGGGATCGTTCTAATACGGGGCAGCATCGCCATCATCTTCGCCGCTTTTTCGATGGCCCGGAAACTCATGACGGACAAGACGCTGCGTCTGAAGAGGCAGGCTGGAAGGGAGTAGATTGCCTTGCTGGAAGGTAGTCTAACAAATGCATGAATGGTGGGGATGGTGTCCAGCTTGGAGGAGCTGTGTGTATAAATTGCATGGGAGGGTCTCTTGTTGAGTTCTAGAGAACCAATAGCAGAAGCATCTCATATGTGTGTACAAGATTGCTTGCATCACAGCTTTTGAAATGGGAGAGGTCGAGGTCGAACCATGCCATTTTCCGTTGAGCCGAGCGCCTGCAAATGCTTTGGAGCCGCACGAGAAATGCAGTGGGGATAGCCAAATAAACGCTGAGACAGCCATAAGGCGAGCGTTGCCACTATCTCTTGAAAGGAAACCGAAAAGAAATGAGGTATCTGTTGTCCATAAGCCTGCCCGTCCCTTACTCCGAACACCACGCGGCTTTTCATTACTACCCAAGAGTTCAAGATGGAAGGCGTAAAGCTCATGCCGGTTTTGGGCCTGCCTCGTCAAGTCCTTCAAGCCCTTGCATGGGGTCCATAGGCGCCTCATCTGATTCCTCTCTCGCTGCTTGAGCTGCTTGCTTATCCTCTTCGCTCACAGTGTGTTTCGCTATCCAGCCCTCCTATATATCTATTAGTGACCTTGACAACGTTCAAGCGAAGGATCAACCTACCTGCTCCCAAATCGCTGTCTTGCTTCCCAGACCCTCATTGTGCTCTTTCTGGGGCTTAGCAGCCGCAACTTTGATAACCTGCCCATACAGCTCGCTCCGGTCCATATTGTCGATGGCATCTGCTGCATCTCCGGCGCTCTCGAATTCGACATACCCAAATCCGCGGTGCGGGTCGCTCGAGCCTGGTGCTTCCGGTTTCGGTAGGTTGACTTCCACGATGTCGCCAAAGGGCAGGAAGGCGTGATAGAGGGTTTGCTGGGTCACTGCCGAGTCGAGGCCGCCGACGAACACTGTGGCTTTTAATCGTGAGGTGTCCGCCATGTTTATCTGAGGGCTGATATTGATGGTCCCGTGGTATGGCGTGGTTGTGCACTCTCGCCGTTGATTGGAGAAATGTTCGAGTAGCATCACGTGCTCGGGCCCACAAACGTAACTGCGCTAACGCCAAGCCCGCGACGATGGTCAGGAAGGACAGGTGGATGTTGAAGTGAAGCTGCCTGAGAACCCCGACCCGAATCTCGAACACACGCCGCGGCCCGCTTCCTTCCACACCACTCTGTCCTGCAAGCCCGAACTCATCTTCTCACACTCCTCCCATTTTGTCTCGAATCTCGTTTTCTATTCGGTCTGACAGCTGCAAGCGACCGTCGCTATGGTCCGCCTGCGAGAAATCCCCAGGACGGCCACCTTTGCGTGGTCGCCGGGTCCGGCGCAGCCGTTGATTGCTACAGGCACGAAGGCTGGCGCTGTGGACGCGGATTTCTCGAGTGAGACTACGCTGGAGCTCTGGGAGCTCAATTTGGACAGCGCGGAGCAGGGCGTGGAGCTCCAGCCTGTTGCTACTGTCAATGCCGAGTCGAGGCATGTAAAATGCTCCTGTATAGGCCTGAGTGTAGCTAACAGGCTCATAGGTTCAACGACATTGCCTGGGGCCAGCCGAGCGACCAATACCCTCGAGGAATAATAGCGGGCGCATTGGATAGCGGGGCATTGGTGTTGTGGGATGCGGAGAAGCTGCGGACCGGTGCAAGGTCAGCACTCACGGTGGATCCCATATGCTGAAGGGGTACTGATTGTGCACAGCGACGCTGTCATAGAGCAGATCAACAAGCACACCGGTCCCATCCAAGCGATTCAGTTCAATCCGTTCCGACCCCACATCCTCGCCTCCGCCGGCGCCAAAGGCGAGCTCTACATTCACGATCTTGAGGATCAGTCAAAGTCATTCCGCCTAGGCAAGGCCGGAGCGAACCCCGATGAGTACACATCGCTGGACTGGAACAAGAAGGTCGCGCACATTCTCGCTACGGGCAGCGGTGGAGGCTTCGTCACCGTTTGGGATGTCCGGCAGAAGAAGGAGAATCTCACATTGAATAACTTTGGGAGGAAGCCGGTGAGCGCTGTTGCATGGGACCCAGATGTCCCCACGAGGCTCATCACCGCGATCCCCGCAGATCAGCATCCGCTGGTGCTGGTATGGGACCTCCGAAATTCGAATGCTCCAGAGAAGACCCTTCAGGCGCATGACCAGGGCGTACTTTCGATATCTTGGTGTGCTCAGGACAGCAATATCCTGTTATCATGCGGTAAAGACAACCGTACGATTGCTTGGAATCCGCATACCGGCGAGTTTCTTGGCGAATTTCCGGTCGTCACGAATTGGACGTTCTCAACGAGGTTCAATCCCGCGAACCCGAATCTCCTAGCGACCGCATCCTTCGATGGCAAGATTGCTATCCAGACACTCCAGAATACCGGAGCCCCAGCGGATCAAGCCAAATCTACTGCTCAAGCTCTCGACGGCGAAGACTTCTTCTCGAAAACGCACGTTGAGCCACAAGGAGCATCTTTCTCGCTGAAGACACCCCCGAAGTGGCTGAAACGTCCGGCGGGTGTGTCGTTCGGCTTCGGGGGAAAGCTCGTCCGGTTTGGTATCGTCGACCACAAGTCGAAGATCAGCATAACCACCTTCGCGGTAGACTCAGATATAGGTGCCGCTAGCGAGGAGTTCGATAAGGCGCTGCAGAACGGCGACCTCGCTACAATTTGCGAAGAAAAGATTGCCAAAGCAAGCACGGATGAGGAAAAGGCGGACTGGACAGTCATTGAAACTTTAATCTCAAGCAATCCGCGAAAAGGACTTCTTGACTACCTCGGAGTTTCAGCTAACAAAGAGGGAGCAGGGGAAGAAAAGAAAGTGACTGGGGAACCGAACGGTACAGCAGACGAGGAGACTTCATTCTTCGACCAGTCGCACGACGATAACAACTTCCTCTCAGATCTAGCTGCTTCAAAGGGCGCGAAGACGAACAATCCGTTCCAGGTATACACTGGCTCCGAATCTGAGGCCGATAAGAAGATCACCCAAGCCCTCATGCTGGGAACCTTCGAGACCGCAGTAGATGTTTGCCTGAAGGAGAACAAGCTGTCTGACGCCTTCATGATCGCGATTTGCGGGGGTGAAAAGTGCATCGCAAAGGTGCAGGCTACTTTCTTCAAGAAGCACTCGGAAGGCCCGAACTACTTGCGATTGCTAGCTTCAATCGTTGGGAACAATTGGTGGGATGTTGTCTACAATGCCGATCTTAAGGATTGGAAGGAAGTCATGGCCACTATCTGCACCTTCGCCCCAGATACGGATTTCCCAGACCTCTGTGAGGCCCTTGGCGACCGGTTAGAAGAGGCTATGTCAGGAGACGAAGGCTCATTTCGGAAAGATGCTTCCTTTTGCTATTTAGCGGGTTCGAAGCTGGAGAAGGTCGTGGTCAATTGGGCGCAAGAGCTGCAGGAGAGCGAGGCTGAAGGCGTTGAGAAGTCTACTGGTGACAACAGCTTCTCAATCCACGCGCGGTCACTGCAGGATTTCATCGAGAAGGTTACCGTCTTCCGCCAGGTCACGGAGTTCGAGGATGCAGAGCAGCAAAAGGATTCTGATTGGAAACTCGAACCGCTGTACGCGAAGTACGTGGAGTATGCTGACATTGCATCTTCCCATGGACAACTCTCCATCGCGGAGAAGTATTTGGACCTCCTTCCCGCGAAGTACCCTGCGGCGGACGTGGCTCGCGACCGGATCAAGAAGGCAACGAAGAAAGCTGCACCACAACCAGCTGTTCAGAGACAGACCCACGCCGCACCGGCACAGCGAGGCTCGCGCGTGGTGCCGACGTATCAAACGCAACAGCCTGCTCCGGCGCAACAGACAGGCTCTCCGTATGCTCCTGTCAATCCTCTCTCGGCGCAGGTGCAAGCGCAAGCGGCTGTGCCCTCGCAGTACACTCCTGCAACGAGCCGGAGTGCGTATACTCCTGCCGGCTACCAACCATCGCAGCCATCAATCCCTCAACCAGGATATGGTGGGTATCAGCCACCGCAGCATCACCCCATCGCGCCGCCACCGCGAAACTTCTCAAGCTCTCCCTCTGTTCCTCCGGCAGCGACTCGAGGCAACATTCCGAACTGGAACGATACTCCAGATCTTGGACCGCCAAAGGCCTCGTCGCGTCGCGGAACTCCACTCAATACAGTGAGCTCGCCTTTCCCGAACCAGCAAGCCATGGCCGCACCGCCTCAGGGACCATCGCCAACGTTCCCTCCCACGTCCAGGCCGACGCCCCCACCTCCACCAAAGGGGCCACCCCAAGGACCTCCGCGAATGACCTCACCGCCATCCGGCGCTCCTGCTCATAATCCGTATGCTCCCCAACAGGCAACGAGCGCTTATACGCCTCCGCAACCGACTGCCTTTGCCGCTCCTCCCCAGCAGCCACCGGTGCCGCGTGGCACGTCGCCCTATAACCCTCCCCCATCTCACGCACCGCCTTCGAACCGCTATGCTCCCGCTCCCGGCACAACACCTTCGGCACCGCAAGGAGGAATGCCACCACCGCGACACATTGCGCCGCCGCCGACACAATTCTCGGGTGCGTCGCCATATGCTCCAGCACCGCCTGGGCAAACACCTCAGGCTTCAGCACCACCGCCAAGCTTCGCAAGGCCAGGCCCGCCTCAAGGTACGCCGCAGGGCCCGACACGAGCCGGCCCTCCTCCAGGTGGTCCCCCTCAGGGGGCTCCTCGGTCGGATTCGCGGCCAGGGACTGCTCACTCCCAGAGGGCAGGGTCGTCAGCGCCTAAGCATCGTAAGCCACTTTTATGCCCCATGAGTGTATCTACTACCTTACTAACGCATCATAGCCCCTGGGGATCGTTCGCACATTCCGCCATCCTCGCGCACCATCTACGAAATTCTTAACACAGATATGCAGCGCGTGAAGTCGAAAGCTCCGGCGCAGTACAAGCAGCACATCGCCGATACGGAGAAGCGATTGAACATCCTCTTTGATCATCTGAACAATGAGGATCTGCTGAAACCCGACACGATCCAGGAGATGAACGAACTTGCGGGTCACCTTCAGGCTAGGCAGTACGATGACGCGATTGCGATCTTCACTGACTTGATGTCGAACAAGACGGATGAGGGGAGCAACTGGATGGTGAGTTCTAGTCCGCAACTGCTTGGAAGAACCGGACATGCTGACGCCTGATAGGTTGGTGTCAAGAGATTGATTCAGTTCAGTAAGGGGACGCCGCATTAGGCGCCTTAACCTTTGAAGCGGAGCTAACACATGTTTGTGTTGGCAGAGGAGGGACTATTCGGCCGATTTGGGGAATGAGAATAGAAAACGGAATGGACGGATAAGCGTGTAGGAGTACTTCCGATAGATACACGAAGTATGAACTAAAAAGGGTAACGCTGCACAACAGCAGTTCAATTAGGGACCATCCCAACAATCCGTTCGACGCAAGTCGTCTATCTTCTCTCTTTCTATTAGCGCTCCTCGGATTCCTCGTTCTCACTGTCGTCCCACAAAACACGTTTCTCGAACTCCTCGTCCACGCTCCCAACGTTCTCCCCTTCCTTTCTGCCAGTACAAATCCACTTCTGCGTCTCCTGCCAATGGTCCCAAATAACCACAAAATCCCAAATTCCACAGTCTCGCCAGTACACCCAAGGCCACTCGACACTTCCTTCCCCCCTCCCTGCCTGGAACCGATCGATATGCGCGTCGATAAAGTGTTTTAGTTCCGCACGCTTGCGAGAGGAAGGATACGGCCAGCAACCTGTCCGGATGGAAGTGGAGCCCTCTTCCTCGCTGCCGATGTTGCTGTTTAGACAGCAGAGCTCGCGTAGGAGGTAGGCTGCTTTTAAGGTCAGGGAATCGAGCGTGGTTTGCCACTGGGAGGGATCGAGGCGCATCATCCCCCATAGTTGGTAGTATGTACGGGTGAACCGGTGGCGCTCTGTGGGCGTGAGGTATTTGGGCCGTCGGCTACCCGGCGTTTTGGAAGAGTAGTAGCTCGCATAAAGGGGAACTCCGAGTTTGCTCACTATCTCTTTCTCGACGATCTTGATGGCTTCCTCTTATCACTTTAGATCCGCGGATGATTGTGAGAACGTCGGGGATGGAGAACGGTCGGTGGATGGCGGAGTGTGTCGCGTAGAAGGTGCGAGCGTGGTGCTCGCAAGGGGTGCTGAGTGGAGCGAGATGGGCGTAGATTGGGTCGGCGTAGTCCAATAAGATCTGTTTGAATCTATGGCAGGTGCTTGCTAGGCGGAAGGCATCGTGGAAAGAGGGGAGATGGTAGAATGTGTTCAGAAGAATTTCCGTGGGGAGGTTTGCAAGAGCCATTGCTGAGACCTCGCTTCGTAATCGATCGTTGAAAAGAATTTAGAGGCCAGGTTTCTCTACTTAACCCCGGTGGGAAGTTAGTCCATGTCACCAAGGACTTTTTCCAGGCAAATCCGAATGGCATCGTACTAGATAGCGTCAAAGAAGATCTGCTTGGGTTCTTTTCATTGGTTATGTCGTACGCCAAATCACGCGAGAAGGCAAGACTTCCGTCATGCCCCGGACCGACTTTGTTTCCATATACAAGGCGGTCAAACCGACCATGAACGGACGTTTATACGATTTAAGTCAAGGTACTTGCCTGCTACGCCAACACAGATTGCTCTCTGCTGCAGTGGCTTCTTGGCAGCAAGCCGTGTCCAAGTCGTGCGCAAATGTCACCTACAAAGAGGACGCTGACCCGACTGTGTCTGGATGTGGAAACGGCCCACTCAGCCTCCCGCCGAGAGGGCTAGAAAAACGAACACCGCTTTGCGATAACTGCAATGCGCCAGTCGAAACATGCACATATACGGCCACCATATGCGCCGGAACCGACCATATCAGTGAGTAGTCGACCGCTATATGTCGAATCAGCTCAGCCATCCTTGCTAACCCAGCACGCAGCCTCTGTCCTCGCTGGTCCGGGTGGGGCATATGACAACCTCTTGAACGTGGCATTCAAGATGAAGCTTGATGGCGACCCGGCGTTCAACAAATTTCTGTGCGAGGCGATTATCGAAGGTCTGTCGGCGGCGGCAATGGCTGTGGCGCCGGAACTCGCTGGGGAAGAGATATTCGCGGATGTTGAGTTTCAGACTCTGTGTAGGGAACTGGGTCAAACGCTCGGAGAAAGGGATTTGGCAGGTGGTACTTCTGGCGGGTTATAATGGGTTTAGTTGCGGGAGATTGGGTTACTTCTTGTACGATGCCGTGGCGGCTTCTTTCTTTCTCTACGATTCACTGTTCTTTCTCTTTCTGTGTGTGGGGCTCGGCTCGGTTCGTCTTCTTCACGGGCCGGTATGTTACTAGACTGTCTCATCTAGAGAAGAGGGCTCGATCTAGAATCTATACAAGGCGCCCTTGTGACTTACTCGAATGAGAAGACATATGAGTAACTCCGTTTCTTTCATTGCTTTTTATGCGTCTCTCCAGGGAGCCAGACTGTACTTGCAAGGGGCAGGAGCAGGGCAGAAAGACGAATGCGCAGCCATCGTTGACAACAGCACAATAACTTTTTGTATGAGTCCACGCAACACTGAGCAGGTAACGGCCGTATCGGACAGCAAGTGATCTGGCGGTTCGGTTTTTCAAGGCGTTTCCCAAGTCAGCGCGTGTCCAGCTCTTAAGGCCGACCACCAATTGCAAAGGACTGAGGAGACAGTTGACTGCCTGCATAGTGAGTCACAAGAATAGAAGGGCGCATGAAGACGAATTACGCAGAGCCTCCTGACAGACGTCGACACAGAGTCATCTTCTGACGAGACGGCGAGGCACCTAGAGGAAAGGCATAGGCAGAACTCGACGAGACACCATTCTCCAGCTGGCCAGCCCAACAAGAAGTCTCACACTGCCTCCAAAAAAGCAGCATCGCAGAGCTTATGCAGAGAGCTCACCGGATAGCGGATGTCTAAAGTAGCTCCAGCCTGCGACTTCCTGATTCGCGCTCGTTCGCGCTTCGTCAGCCCCGATCTGCCTTGCCCACTCATCAGCTTACGGTAGCAATGGCGACACGTGGTTTTCGGACGAAATGCAATGAGTCCGCTGGGGATTTTTCGCCTGGGGCTGGCGGCGATGCGGCTCTGCGTAGGGCGGAGTCTTGGTGAGGCTCGCTGGGGCGTGGTGGCTGTGCGGTGCGGGGATGGGGCTTCCACCGCTCTTTCGGAGGCTGCCGGTATGGAGGTGGGAAGATGATAATTTTTTGAGCTTGAGGGGATGGCCTGGGGGTGGTGTGTTTTGTTGTGCTTTGCGGGCGAGGGAGAGGGTCTCGGTCGTTGCGGAGTGTTTGCTTGTCTGTATTCTTGTGGGGATGAAGGGTGGGGTTACGCAGCGGCTTGAAGCGAAAGGACCTTTGGTCAAGCTGCTTGACTTCGACGAGGAGAGCAAGGTAGCACTGGCAGGTTCCAATGCAATGTGCGCCTAGAACTGCAGGCACAACATATCAGAGGTACACGTTGAGAGCCGCGACTGGAGGCTCATGACGGAAACGCGCAGAATCGAGAGACATGGGAGGGCAAAGGCTCGAAGATCAATATTGACAATATTGAGAGCAGAAATAGAAGCCGACTAAGCAGGCAATTTTCAAGCAGCATCGTCTAGAAATCTGGGAACACTCCATGCTTGGTGTTGTGGCGAACAACGGAGACAGGCTCGGAGGTAGGGCTCCCAGGGTCGATGATGTGCGAACTGGCGGTCGGCACACACAGGAACCGGGCGCAGGCGGGCAAATGAGGGCCGTTGGTGGCGCTGGGCAGGCTCTGTGATGCAGGCACTTGGGCCTGATAGGGCTTCGCGGGCTGCATGGCAAGCGGGACCCACGTTGGGGGAGCTGCAAAAGCGAGTCCGGCGGCTGTGGTGAGAGATGCGTCAGAGTGCGTGGAATTGTGGGCTCGACAACCGCCGACCTATTTCTTATTACTCCTGCAATGTGAGCGCAGCGCGCCCTCTCTCCATTCTGTGCTCTTGTCCATTCTACCTGCATCCTTTGACAGTGGGAAGCGTTGCATGAGCTCGCTAGACGGCTTGTCAGTCAGTTGCCAGCGCTCGCCTGACCTCGACCCCGTCACCTTTTTGAATGGCTTACTACGACTACGACAGCCGCAACCACCACCGTCCGCGCCATGATTCCTCCTACCAGCGGTCTCGCGACACAGACAGATCCCCGAGGCACGCCACGCCGTCGACTTCGCAAGCCGATGGGTTCGCAGCCATGCGCGACAGCGTAGACCAGACTTCCTATCCCTCATCCTACCGCCGTTCCTACGAGCCCCGCTACGCCGCATCTCCGCCGCCCAAACGGTCCTCCGCACAACCGTATCGCTACGACAGCCGGCAGAACAGATGGCCGCCCTCGCCCAGCGTCGAGGACGAGGCGGCCTCGCTGGCAAGAGAATTCTCGTCCTCGGCCGTGTCGAAGGTGGGGGAAGACGGCGGTGAAGCCAAATCGCGGGGCAGCGTCGATCAATACCCCATCATCGAGGAGATCGAGCAGCCGCAGGTCGCCCCGACCAGCGACGAGCGGCGATTCGTCCTCGTCTCGGACCCCAGCGCAGATACTGCCTCTACGTCGACCTTCGATGCGTCCAGCGGACGCCGGCGCAAGAGCTTTGCCGAGCGCGGGAACATGCCCCATCTGAAGACGGACTTGGTTGACGACCCGCCCGTGTTCACCGAGCGCACGTCGACGCCGTATGCCTATACAAAGCCGCAGAAAGAGTCACTGGCTCCGTCGGCCGGCGAGTACTTCTTGTCACCAGAGCCGATCACGCCGTCGTCATCAAGCGTTCCGAGATCAGTTCCGAATCGGGATGCCTGGGATGCACGTGACCAGAATGCAAAACCAGCAAAAACAATCCCAATCCATAGCCGGTACGATTCGTTTACGCAGTCGCCGCGCACTCCAAAGAATGATGTGTTCGAAGACTCTGATGTCGATTCGGAGAGCACTGCCCATCTGCGCGCTGAGCGGAAGCCGGCGCGCTACAGCTTCGTGAAGAGCGACCTGCAGAAAGAAGATCTCCGAGCAAACGTTTTAGATAGCAAGTCTAGATCAGAACGGAAAAAGCAGGATTCACACGGCAGCTCCTCGTCGGGCTCGTCAAAGAATCCAACTCCGCAGTCTCAGTCTCCAAGATCCTCGTCATCGTCGCTCAATGGAGGGACACGGCAGAAATCAAGGCCTGCGCCCGTCGACACCGACTACGGCAAGAGTCCGAAATACCCTGGGTCCTATCCAACAAGCCGTCCCAGCTCGCCACGCCACTCAGACGCCCCATCCCCTCCACGCTCCCCCAGGCTTCCGCCACGGCGTCAGGCATCTCCGACGACTTCTAGACCACCCTCGAGAGCGGAAGCAAGACCATCTTCTCCTTTGTCTTTCTCGACTACCCTGCCTTCACAGTCTGCAGGTCGAGCTCCAGTTACAGAGTCCGACTGGCATGCTACATACCCGCCCACAACAACGGACAGGGCAAGGCCCACTGCCCGCCATGGGAGATATGACTCCATGCCAGTTCCTACGCCCAGAATTGGCGTGCAAAGCCCCTCGCCTGCCCGACCGCCCAGGGCTGAGAATCCGCTGCCATACCCCGTGGACGACAGGCTAACGGATGCCTTCATGCCTCCGGAGGAACAGTACCAATTCGATCACTCATTCTCACCTGTAGCTCCCTCCCCGAGGTCGCCCTATCCAGACTCGCCTGTTCCAAACTCTCCACGTGAGCGTCCCTCGGGCCTCCGTCCTTCGGCTAGTAGCCGCCACAGTGCGAATCCCGAAGAGCTGCCGCGCACATCAAGAACGAGATCGAATAGCATTCGGTCACAGTCGAGCAACGATGGACGCCGAGAACGGAAAACGGCGACAGTCCCTTTTAGTACCGACAGGCCATTACCGTCGTGCCCAAGAGGCGAACCGTCAGCAAGGCACAATGACTGGTACACCCTTGAAAACTGCCCCAACTTCGACCTCTGTCCTAGTTGCTATGGGAGTGTCTTCGCCGACACGCCCTTCGCTGTTTACTTTTCGCAGACTCGCCGGTATGAGCGTCCTACTGAGCGGTTTTGCGACTTTAGCAGCCCTTGGATGCGACTGGCATGGCTTCTTACTATTAAGCAAAGGCGGCAATCACCCGATCTACTTTACGCTCTTGCAAACATCGCCGAGGTTGAGCGGCCATGTCCCAAAGACCGTGAACTTAGCACCGATCACGCCGTATGGTACGGTATTCCAGATCAGCGTGATGGTATCCACGTCACAAATTTCGCGATATGCCCATGCGATCTCCGGATGATGGAGGTACTATTCCCGAGCATCCGCGGCTACTTCACCAGGCTACCGTCGGGCAGTCCCTATGGAGTACCGGGTCAGTTTACTTGCAGCCTACGGACCGGCTCACGCCGCTTCCCCAAGTACCTCGACCTCCTTGTCGAGCTCGACGCGGAAGCCGAGCTGCTCAGCCAACGGCCCAACATTCATCGCTTCGTGCAGATGGCGCGCGAAAACGCCTTCAAGGCCGAATGCGCTCGCGATAAGGCTCTCATCCACAAGCCCTGGCACTTCATACCGCAACTCCCGGAGTTTACGGTCTGTCAGGAATGCTTCGAAGAGGTCGTGTGGCCCGCCATCAACTCCAAATCCGCGCCCAACACCATTCCCAAGCTGTTCAACCGCACCATCCAGCTTGTTCCGGGTGAGGACCCGGAGCTGGGCTCTAGCTGCTGCTTATACAGCACGAGGATGAGGAAGGTGTGGGAGAGAAGTGTCAAAGAAGAGGACTTCGGCTACTTGAAGCGGAAGGCGCTCGAGAGGAAGAGGGCGGAGGGAAGGTTGGCGAGAGAGCGGAAGGGCATTTTGACGTGGATGGCAGGGCTGGACAGAGGGAGTTCTGGGTGGGAGAGGGCGAAGGCGGAGCTGAAGGACAATGAGAATGAGTGGAAGGCTTATGAATAGATTTTGGAAAAGCGTGTGTGACCTAGTTACCTACCGAGTGTTAATGGAATACTGATGGTTCCGGTGACGTGCACTGCATGTCACGGGCCTTGCTCAAGCCAGCACACAGTTTTTTTGTGCGCTCCAAGTGCTTCCTTCAACCCCTTTCGTACAAAAATTTCTCACCTGGCATAGCGCCTTGAAGACCTTCAGGATCCCCTTTCCCCTTCTCCAATTGCCTAAGTACGCGACATGCATCCAGATCAGATCAATTACATTGCATTGCACACATCAGTACGTTCTATCATGGCTTCAATTCAAGCAATCGAATCTAATTGTTCTTCGAGCACTTCACGGATGCAGAAACGTTCGCCCTTGTAGCTAGCCATGATATAAATATATAGACTATCCGCGATTCCACTAGGTTGGAAGATGGTGCAGGAATTCTTGTCACGGGACATTTTTGTAGTGGCAGACCACGAGTAGAGGTCGTTTGCGCAGCGTCCCAGCGTGAAGGCTGTCCTAGAGGAGGAAGCAACAGACCGTTGGCTGGGCTGTATGCTGCAAAAGCAGCTCCTTCATTATCGCACGTTACTGGCAGAGGACTGATGATAACATAGCATTAGCCATGCAGACGAGAATTGAGATAATGCTCGAAATGCAAGAAGTAAATGCGATAGCTGAGTATGATCTAAGATTGCATTGAGACCTGATAACTATTCACAAGACGCAGGTAGTACAACCCAGACCGACCGGGGGTTTTTAAAGGTGAAGGGAAATGTCTATAGGACCGATAGGTCTCCGAATTTCTCCTGTACGGGTATTAGCAGCGGCATTCCAACTATAAGTATTAGTCGTGTGAGGGGAACTCGCCTTATATCCCGGAACGGCCCAGCGACCCTTCGACACAAGCTGCTCGGTGCGTTTGTCGATATCCGGCTGAGCAGCAGCGACCTCGTCCTAAACCACGCATTAGCATGCACTCTCCAACCCATTCTCTATCTACCCGGGTGCCACCCGCGGAGGTGTCTACATACCACAGTCAGATCATCAAACGGCCTTGCCTCCTCAATATTCCTCAACGTCTTCTGCAAATCGCTCAACTCCTTATCAACCACAGCCTTCGTCTCCTCAGCGCTCTTGACCGCCTGCGCCTCAAACGCCTCGATGGCCTTGATCTGCCTGTTCACATCGTACGTCTGCGGCTTGAACGCATTGAAGCTGCGCTCGATCTCGTCGACGACGGCCGTGTTCTTGAGGATCGACCGGTAGTGCGCGAAGTCGACGGTTTGCGGCTGTTCGGACAGGATGGTGACTTTGCGGCGCGCGTCGTCGTTGCGCTTCTTGAAGGACTGCAGGGCGGCGGCCGTCTGGCCTTTGATGCCGAGCTGCGTGCCGAGCTTTGTCCAGTCGAGCTTGAGGGCGGCGCTGCGCTGTAACGGAGAGTGCGTTAGTTTTCTGGTTCTCTGCGGTTGGGGAGCCATTGAGGCGGGGAAGGGTATGCCGGAGGAGCAATTGAGCCTTCCGGAGCTTGAAAGGGTGCAGAAGAGGGAGGGGAACGTACTCCGACGGCCATTGTGATGGATTGGGACGGGTTGTGGTGGGGAGGGTTTGGGAGTGACCTCTTGAAGGTGAAGTTCTGTCGGGAGGAAGGGCTTGGCGTTTACATAAGCTGCCGAAAGTTCACCGGCACATGAAGGTTACCACAATCTATCTAGGTATTGCATGTGAGGATAGATGCAGTTTTTGTTCCAGAAACGGAATGCAATACTCATAGGACTGATCGACGGTTGTATACGAGCGATTGGAGTCGCGGGGTTAGTAGAACCGATCAACAATCACAGCAATTGACGCCACAAAGCATTACCCAGATTAGCTTTTGGTACATCCGTTTTATAAGCCCTCATACATGGTGACAGAAGTCCCAGAGACTTCCAAAGCCTGGGGTGAGCTATGTGAATTTCCCTAAACGCAAGTCCTGCCTAGCCGGCCTATATGCTGAGCGCCATGATGGAGTTGACAATATCATTGTCGTTCTCCTTTAGGGCCTTGACGGCTTTCTTCCTTGACACACTAGCCTGCTGCATGACCAACTCAATGTCCTTTGCCTCGAGTCCGGAGTCGTCGACCTCCTCGCCGTCATCCTCGTCCTCATCCTTCTTGTCCTCAACGGCTTTACCCTTGCCCTTGCCGTGGTCGTGGTCGTGGTCATGTCCGGCGTGGTCATGGGCGGCGGCCTCGGCGTTGGCAAGCTGCTGGGCGGCAGACGCCTGAGCCTGGGAGTTCAGGTCCTCGATCTTGGCCTCGCCGAAGATGCTGTTTGAAGTCAGCTACTGCGCCGCAAGTAGATCAATCAAAAGCTTACATCCAAGTGTTGCTCGAGGGGGACTTGTAGACATCGGGCTGGTTGATAACGAAAAGGATCTGGATCCTTAGTTAGCATCAGGTCCGTCTACAGAAGAGCGAAGGCCAAGAGTGTCGTATGTCGACAACCTCTCCCTATATCCATTGAAGAGCTGCACTTACCCCCTTGGGCCGGCGAAGAGTGACTCGGGTAATGCCCTCGACGTGCTTCAATCCGAGCTTGGCGATTGCTTTCCGAGCCTTCTTCTCGTTGCGCGAGTGCACGGCGACAGAGGCACCTGCGGGGATGCCGGCCTCGCCAGCGCCCTCGCCCTCAGATTCGTCGCTAGACTCTGCGTCCTCGACCTCGGCGCCCTTCTTCTCGGGCTCGTCCGGGAGTTCTTCAATGCGTGGGTTGGCCATGTTGACGTGTTTGGTGAGGAGGACAGGGTGGTGCACGGCCGGCTGAAGTTGGTGGAGCTTTCCAATTTATTAGCGGATGTGGGCTTTAGCGAACAGCTCCAAAAAACGACCATTTACTTTCACTGTGACTACAGAACAACACGAAAGCGCGCATTCATGCGACATATCAATTAGGGCAGTAGCAGTGCTGTTTCATGAACTTTGGAAATTTGTCTCTCTGCTACATTTAAACGCATGAGAGTCTTCCTAAACCAGCCGATCCGAGTGCACCATGCCAAATATGAAATGGACCTGAATCCAGGTATTGAATTTTGAATGCCGTGGATTGCCATTCGGAATGCTCATGAAATGCAAATGCCCTCCGCCATCCGCCAGGACACAGCATTGGCTCCTCCTCGCTCCCCAACCCCGACACCACTTGGATCATCTATGCCTTCGCGCGGACCTTGGCGAGAGTCTTCCGGACCTCGAAGCGTGCCTATGTCCTCGTCAGTAAACATTCACCCTATTACGTCGCCTATTGCAGTGCGGCGGTCCGTAACCGGGTCCGCGCTCGAATCCAAAAGGGAACACCCACCTGCTTCCTCAGCTTCATGACCTTGAACCTCTCGAAGTCGTTCAGCTGCTTCCTCTTCTGGAACTGAGCGCGCTTCTTCGACCAGGTGCTCTCCTCGAACTTCTTGTCCACCTCCGCCTTCTCCCAGTCCTTCTTGACTTTGCCGACGCCGGTACCACGAGGAAGATTGGGAAGAACGATCGGGGTGAGGGAGAGGTTGGTGATGGGCGCGGCGTGTCGGGGGACGGGGCCCTTCTCGGATGGTCCATCAACGAGCACCTAATGTTATGAGCGACGCCAACAAGTCCGGATCGCATGAATTCCGTACCCGCTTGTGGTCGATGATCTCAACAATTGTGGCTAACCGTCCATCATACGGGCCTCCGCTGAACAAGACGACGCGGCCGACCTCGACCAGCCTCCACTGGCTCGTTGTGATATCGGCGTCACCCATTTTCGACGAGGTTTTCTGCAATCGCGTATTAGAAGGCGGATTGAGCGTAGAGAAAGTTCCGCATGCGTACCGATCGGAAACAGGAGTCGTTGTTAGTGTTGTCAAAGGTTATGGAATTGGCGTTGAGGGAGTTCGTCTGTTGATTTCAAGTGTGCGGACGCACGGGCCAACGCTATAACCCTTTAGCGAGCTCGGCCCAGCGACTTTTCTTCGCGACTCCCCGACTTCACTTTTTTTCCTACACGACTCCCACTGTTTGTTCAGCACAACGAAATTGCTCAACCGCTTTTCCGCATCCAGCTACCTCTGCCTGCAGCAGTGCTCTCTATCATGGGAGAATGAGCACCTCTACATTCTTCGTGGTCGCCGCGCCTGTGTCAGGTGTCCACGACTGCACAATGGCATTTGGGTTCCGACTCAAGCTCAGGCACCATGGTACGTTCATTCCGCTCATTATCCAGTCCTCTCCTTCAATGATGAGGTAATTTGCGATTGAGTTCTTCGTCGGAGGCCCTCGCCAGGGTCTCGTTAACGGCATAGAACCGATGATATTCAATTCTTCTTACATATTCTGAGCACTTGTGCAACACGCGTCTCTCCTCAACACCGAATTTGGTCATTAGAGCGAGGCTAACTTCTGCAGGTGATCGATAGACAGTGACAATCGAACTCTAGGTCCTATCCTCGTGTGCATAGATATAGATGCATATCGCCCGGCCTCCGTGGCCTTGTCGTCGAGCACGGTATGTACAGCAGCTTTTGAGTCGCTCTCCAACCCTTCCGATGATTAAAACATCACGCCTAGATAGTACATGACCCTTTGGGTATGATTTACGTTTTTATCACCAAGATCACTGAGGAAACATCCAAATAGCGTTTTCTGCTCTTGTTTCGTTCGCAACACGTCACTGACGATTCGCTTTAGAGAACACTACTTGATCACCGAACGTGCCATGAGGAACCGCAGTCGAGACTCTTTTATTAGTGTGCCAGAGTCGGCATCAGCCAAGAAACCCTGTTGGTTATATACCTAATATCCAGGAATAGCACTATACGTTCGTATTTTGCTGTTCCTACAGGTTATAAGCCCGGTTGGCGCCACCGCTGCGCTCGGAGAGCGCACCACATCGTACACTAGATAGATGACAGGCCACAGACTGCCTAGGTTCGAATCTCTCACACACCACTCACTTCAGCCCTATTCCTGAATATGGGGGGCTGTTGGTTATATACCTAATATCCAGGAATAGCACCATACGTTCGTATTTTGCTGTTCCTACAAACCCTCACAATCCGTAACGCGTCTTCATTCGCGGAGCGTTCCAGACATACATGCGCTTGCAAAAGCCGCCGCGATTGCAGGCTTCAATTAAATGTACACGCGAGCTTGGATACCAGACATCTTTGTCACTGGTGACGAAGGTAGGTCCGAGAGCGACGCGTTCTAAAGACTCGGCAAAGGTATCTATATAGCTAGTAGATTGGGGCCCACGGCCTCTCAATGCTCAACCTCTTCGTCAACGGCCCAGATGATCTACCTTCGCTCTCCGCCTCTCGTGATTCTCCGCCCATAATTTCGATATAGCCTAACCAGCAATTCCCGCACTATGTGATCAAAGGAAGCCTTCGCGTCAAACTTTGGGCCGCCATAAGGAAACGGCACGATGCCCTCCCAACTCTCACCTTCCAAGTAGAATTCAAGTGAGAACTTATCGGCCTTCTTGAGCATGTCCTTCAGCAGTACACCCTTGCCTTCGTGTTCGTCCGCCCATTGCCAAAGTTTCGGGTCGTGGAAATTCAACATCCCTTTCGACCCGTCTTCGTGTAGGATCTGGGCGTTGAAAAGCAGGTGCCGTACGAGATTAATGTTACATCCGTAATCTATAACTGCATAGCGGAGTAGACTCGTGTCGATAGCCTGCGCCACGCCCAGTAGCACTGACAAGGCAGCGACTGCATGCTCGTTCCTTTCACGAATCGCCTGTTTCAAGCCATCTTTAGCAGCTTCTCCGGCCATGGTGCCTTTCCAGTCGATTTCGCCGTTGAGTGAGACCAGGACGTATAGTAGCGACGCGTTGTCTTCAGTCCAGGGTCCATGGAGCAGTTTCTCTGGGATGCGGAATCCTTCCGCAAAGCTGAGGTACGTGACCTTTGTGAACTTGAACGGTAATAGGCCGTCGAAATACTTCGCCCCAGGTACCTCAACACCCGTGTTTTCCCACGCTTTCCCTCTGAGCTTGACCATGGCATCGTGCGCTCTCTGCACATAAGCCAAGAAGAAGCCCCACGTGAAGAACCGACACGTGAGAATTTGAGATTGTATGTTCGGATCGCTAGTGATTTTGCGGTCCCGGATGTTGGCTTTATGATCGACAGTGTGAAAGAAGACCCGCATGACAAACTCCATGGTAACAGCTCGAGAAGAGAGTTTCTGTCCAATTTCGGGTGAAGCCTGCGGAAGCGAAGGGTTCATGCTGTCCAGAAATATCATCTCCAGCAGTTCCTGCGGTAGCGCTTGGAGTGTCGGCATGATGGCCACCGTTTTCTTCTTCGCTTTGCTGAGTTTGGAGGTCTGAGATGTCCGGGGGCGCTTTGTTGAGTGTGATGACAACGCAGAGGCCTGAGAGCTGGTGATAGCGGCTGTTTTAGGTCTTTTTCTCTTTCCTCGAATCCTCACGGGCGTGAGATCCATTCTTGTATGGGGCCGGTGGCCAGGCAGCAGCATATGAGCCGCATGAACATTTTGCGTCGAAGATTCGCGTTCGGAAGGAGGTGATCGGCGCACGGACCATGTGTGTGGCTCTCACGTGGCGTGGCGTTCCTGGGGTGCCTCCGGACTTTTTGTTTCTCCCGTCACCATAAACAAAGACTCGACGAGACACCGCAACGCTGCTCTACACACAACCAACTCAACTCCCACTGTCGCAACCATGCAGGTCCACGCTGTGCCAGATTCAGAGCGCGCGTTTGATTCGACTGGGCGTAGACTGCCTTGGGCGTTCGAATATGCAGAGTAAGTCATTGTTCCTTCTGAATGCTGTCCTTCTACATCCGCGCATCGATTTAGCTTGTCGCTTTCAAAGAGAATGTCGTCCATACTGCTTGCGACTCCAGTTTTATAAATCGTCGTCGTCCCTTTAGGTTCCCTCCACAGCCGCGACCTAAGCATATCACTAACAATGGCGTGCATCAGCTCGGAACACGCCCAGCGTCGGGTACCGGAAGAGAAAGGCCCCTTTGGCAAAGCACGAAAGCGCGGCGTCAGTCGAAGCAAGACCCCGACTGTTAGAAGCGAAGAGGACAAAGCGAAGCTCGACAACCTCCGTACAATCGATGATATCTTCCTACGACACAAGGCGGACACAGACAAGCAAAAGTCTCTATCAGGAAGGAAACCTTCGGGTACTCTAGCAGGACCCCCTGTATCCGCATCTGCACCGAATCTCCTGGAAGCTGGAGGGCTGTCGACCTCTTTCCAACCAGGTGCATCCGCGACCAACGCCTTGAAAGAGCCCAAAGAAGTCATACTCTACGGATACGGAAGCGAAGTGCAATGGGCGGCTCTAGATTTCTACGAGAAGGTGTCCAGCGGCATAATCTATGAGGAGTACGATCGGGAACCTCCAGGCGCAAAATACGGCTTGTCCTTCAGTCAGCAACGGGCATCCTCGTACGTCCGGTCTCTCTCGAAATCAGCTCGTGCAAAGGTAAACGAGTTTGTCGGCGGCGACCACTGGATAAAAGTCACGTTTGACTCTGCAGAGGCGGCTGAGCGCGCATGCCACTATTCGCCGCATGGGATTCAGGGATATACTGTCTTCGCGGAGCCATATAGGGGAACGGGGCCGACTAGCGGTGATAGAGCGATTCGAGCACAAGCGGGATTAGCTACATCGCAGACTGCATCTCCGAACACCCTGTCGTCCACAACGATGCAATTAGGCGCATCACAGTCCTCAGCTACAGTCTCCTCCGCAACGGCTACAGCGTCGATACCCGCCTCCATGCCACCACGGCTGGCCTCCGAGCCGCTCCTCCATGCAAGCGGTGCATTCCCAATCGACTTCGACGAACCAACAGGACGGGCATCCGCACAGCCTCCGGTGCCCATTCGGGCGCAAGCACAACCTCCCGCCCGGACCACATCCGCGCAGCCTCGTCCGCCAACCGGACCAAAACTCCGCATCAAGAACGCGAAACCCGTGCAGTTCCTCCCGCAAGAGAAGGCGTTCCTTCCAGCTCCTCCCCGCTGGCAGCAAACGCTCAGCTCCTTCCCGATCATCGGGTGGGTGATCGGCTCTGGTCATGGAATTATCGGCGATCAGGTGCCGCGAAAAGAGGATGGAAGTTTCGATAGCGGGAGTGCCAGTTTGTATTGGCGGGTTTGGTATATGGTGGATACATGCTTCGGTACGGATTTCTGTGGAGTTCGGGACGCGGAGTACGAAGAGTAGACATTAGAGTTGAGTGACCGAAGAAGTATTGGATGCGAAAGGCATCCTCAAGCATTGGGCGGCGCCTATGGTTTGGAAGGAATGCTGCATTGTTTGCGGCGAAATTGTCCGTTTCGCTTGGTCTTGATATCCTTCCCCTTTGAAAGAACGCTTCATCAATCCAGAAATTCTCTTACTTGTGTTGACTCCGCAAAAATCATCACCGTGACAATATGGTAGACGAGAAGGAGCGGTATCACACGTGCCATTCCCAAATGTAAACGCCAAGGCCATGAAAAGACATCTATCGCATGTATAAAGTCCTCATACACCCTCATACCCCCACCCTACGCCCCACGATTACGCCCATCCCGCATTCTCTAGCCCCTCTTCCACTTAGACATATTGACTCAACCAACGGATACCCTCCCCATAGCCCTGTCGCATCACCACGCTGCACATGAAGACCTCAATCGGCCGGATGCCCTCGAGCGGCACCTTGCCCTTGCCCGTTGTCTGATATAGGCCAAGCACGGCGCGCAGCTGGTCTTCGGAGACGGCGTCGGGGTGGTCAATCTTGTTGCCGAGGATGACGAAGGGAGTGTTGGCGAGCTCTTCCATGGCGAGGAGGGCGTCGAGCTCGGCTTTGGATTCGGAGAGGCGCTCGTGGTCTTTTGCGTCGACGAGGAAGACGATGCCGGATACTTCGGGGACTGTGTGGACGGTGTTAGCTGGTGAAGTGCGGAATGGGGGAGGTATAGGGAAGGGATCGGAGGCGTACAGTAATCGCGCCAAAGTCGGCGGGCTTGTGCGTGGCCTCCGAGATCGAAGGTTGTGAACTTGACGTTTCCTATCGACAGTTCTTCCGAGGTTGGGTGCAGCGTGGGTTGCCTGTGAAGCGGAGGTCAGTTGAGCGCGAGGCCAAGGTGTTAGGATAGGCTTACAGAACTGCGACCCGGTCGTTCTTGAGCATGTGGAGAAGCCTAGGGTTATCAGCCACCTGTTCTTCTCCATGTCGCCGTAATTCTTACGTGGTCTTTCCGGCATTGTCCCTACAGTTTGAATTAGTAGGGTACTACGGGGATATATTAACGCGAAGCGATCGCGGTACGTACAGTCCAAGGAACAGAAGTTTGGCATGCTGTTGTTGCTGCGTTAGCTACATCCAAAGTCATCTTGGTAATTGGAAGTACCTTGTTAAGCAGACCCAGCGATGCCAGCACATCATAGACTAAAGCCAAAGATATCAGCATAGATTCAAGAGCAGTAGTGTGACTAATGCGTATAATCGCCACGATGTGTTTGCGGTACGTGGAACGCCATGGGCTGTATCGTGAGCTCAACCGCCAGTTCTTTGCTGTCCGCAGGCGGTCGATCTCGCAATCCTCGGCTGCAGAGGGCGCAAACATGCCAGAACATTTCGCTTTGTCCGAGGCATTCCAGTGGCTCAGGTTATCTAGTTGTGGATTCCTTTCGGGGCGCGTGTTCGAGGACGACGATGTTCGCTCGGGGCACAGTTGTGGAGAATAGTACTTACACCTACAAATGCGGTCAGTAACACATTACAGGACAATAAGAGAGATGTACCTACCAATTTATGATCCACATGGTTGCAAGTTGCGATTTGTGTGTGGAGAAGTCAAATGTTGAGGTTTGGGTTGAGCAGTGGTGAGCAGAAAGTCGGGGAAGTAATTCGGGAATGTTGCGGCGATAGCCATAGTCTCGGTCCGTTGATCGTCCCGCTAAGTATTACCTAAGCCTCACGTGATGTATTCACCAATATCCGCATTCAAGCTTGGAATGTTCCCAAAGGCTTGGAAAGAACAAGTAAATGTTAGGACTATGCATCAATAGCTCGGTTTATATTACCGTGACTGCACAGCCGAATGGCTTCATAGTCCCTTAGTAGCTTAAAGTACCTGCTTTCTTGTGTCATATAATTCACGGTTTTCCATCCGGAACCCAGAGTCATCCACTGGACTGACATGATGCGGTCATATCTAGATGAGAAAGGAAGACACATACGTATGACTGCTCAGCGAGACGTTACGTTGGCGGCGATAAGTAAGGAACTATCGAACGTTGATAGCAATCAACCGTTGGGATCACTTGATGTAGTAAAAAGCTCCACAGGAGCTAATGATACGGGAACCAGCGCCTAGACACGGTTGAGGCTGAAGTTGATGGTATCTGCAGGGGTGCCGGGTAGTCGGATGTAGGTCGAGAAAACAACGAAGCTGAACCCTCGTGTTGGTGAGATAGAAGTTATCTCTCAATACATACGAACCCAAGACTAACGCCATGGGCCCCAAATCTGCTGGGTTTCTTCGTGGCGTGATCTGAAAGTCCGTAACTGAGGTCCTTCCATAAGAGAATGGAAATCAGCGAGCTGGCTATCAAAACAGTCCCTGGGAAAGAGTGCGGCTGAAAACCGACCCACATCTTGTCGGTAGTGGAGATCCATTGCCTCATCCAGGGGGCGTTAACACCATTCCATCTCGAAAGATCCTCATTGGCCTGGGAACTTTAGAGATATTCTTATGCTTATATTCGCTGGACCAGTGACAGATCACGCAGCCGCCGTGGCACTGTGCCGCAGCCGTTTGCTAAGTAGCTTGAAAGTTTGAAACCGCAAGAGGGCCAGGGTATCTCAAGGCAACAAACGTGGGATCGCCGACGAAACCCGGTTCGCGATATGTGGTGAGATGAGTGAGCTCTACCAGGCGCTAAAACAACGTTAACATCAACCTTAAGCTCAGGACCGCTCACCTGGGATTGAGAAAATGTCGTTCTTGGCTGCAGGTGCTGGCCCCATTGGATAGGCAGGGATTAAATGCTGAAGATTGTTCGACATGAAGGGTAAAATGTCCGTGGCCACATGTAGTCAGAAAAGTATGCTTACCTGCTAGCGGCCGATCGTCAAAGCTTGACTCCGAACGCCTCACGCAACCTACCAATCCTCATTCTCAGGTAACATCTCAGCTGGTGTGACCTGGTCATGGGTAGAGCTCGTGGGAGCGCGGGGCCGTGGCAGTTGTTGTGAGCGCCGCTCTGACACTCCGTAGCGAGGTGCAAGCGCGTGGCGGCTGACGGGGAATTGTTCAGCCTCATGGGCGCCCTGTGGCAGTCACAGAAGGCAGGTCCAATAGGATAGCTGCGAGGTACCGCATCGCGTTACTCAGATCGATCTAATGTGGCTCTCGCGGTTCGCACGGCCACAATGTCCGTGAGCCCGACCGTAAGAGCCCGGAGGGGTGGCTGGCACGCAGAAGCTAGTATTATGAGGATGGAAAGGCTTCCAGCATCTTCCGAAATGAGGGCCTAGTGCTAGATAGAATGAGTCCTTCTTTACCGGCAGCATTCGCACCCGTACGGGATCCAAGTGATGTTGAGGACGGAGAAACAGCGGTGAATGTTGAGTTGAAGTTGAGGCTCAGCCACGAACCCAAGACGCTAAACTAGCCACCGCACGGTTAGGCCGAACCTCCGATTTAACGACGTGACGTCTAACGTCTTCCCGCCGTCAGCCTCTCTACATCAGCATCAGCCATCAGCCTCTTTGCTTAATTCGAGTTACGATCTTGGACACCGCAGTTGCTCACTACACGCCCGGAAACTTGACTTCCCGAACACTCATCGCAACCTCCGGTACATGCGCCTTCTGCTTCACCTCCACAGTAGCATGCTTAGCGAGATGCTGCGCGTTACATTGCGCTGGTGCTGTTTCCAGAAACGTCTATTAGACTAGGATTTTAGGACTTGATGATGGCTCTATGAATCCTCCACCGGGCAAGAGGCCACCAAACCCTGGTGTGGCTTCTGTTGATGGCTGCGTCACAGCGAATGATATCCTTTGTGGTCTCTTCGGCATCGTGCCTGTGGCTTGAGGGCCTCAGCCAGCAGCCCCAGTATCCCCCAATCCCTGGGATCGACCGGGCCGTGCGACCAGAAGAGCCATTGACGAGTCATACACCCCTTGTTCGCAGCTGGTGGTCACTGCATCTCACGCGGGTTTAGCATGCTGGTATCCGTAACTGCAGCTAAGCTAGCTCGTTAGACCTTCGGTTATGTGTTTTAGGGTACTTAGCGTGGGTATGGCGGGCAGTGAGGGACCGTAATAAGGTCGAGCTGGCATCTACGCTTCCTTCCATGGTCAGAGTCTCACCTTTCTTTCCACCTTTTCTAATGCACGTTCCCTCCATCTTAAGTCTGTTCCCAACTCGCACAGACTCCCGGGCGCCTTCATGACATCGTGGCTTCGGGCATTTGACCATTTTGGTGTCTCAATCAAAGACATCACCTCCAGCTGCCTAGGCTTGGTTCAGGTGCGGAGTTTCATTTGTTCTCTACCCCAGCGCATGAGCTTTCACCGTAACTATCGCGAATTCTCCGACTCCCGCCATATGTATGTATAAATGATGGTGGCCACCCTACTCCATCATGGATCCTTCAAAGCAAGACGACCCTCCTCTTTCCTCTCCTGAATCTTCTTCAGCTTCTTCAACCTGGTTCAACATTCCCCCAACTAGCTATTTGACCGTTCCGAGCACTCGACCCGAGGGAACATCGTTTGTGCTGCCAGGCCCTACCGCATTCGAGGAAGACGATCTTGATCCGATCACTCGGCCATCCCAGTCATCTCCTTCTGATACTGTTCCGCAGATCCTCGAGCCGCTCCGCATTAGTATACCCACGCGGCAATCTACACCGGTTCCCTATCCACAAGAAATACCCGAACAACCTCCCAACCAGGTTTACATGTCGGTCTACTCTGCGAGCTCAGCCGATTCTGAGTACAGCGTATACAGCAATCCACCCGCCAGGAGCTACCGCGTTCCTTCTTTTCAAAATATGTCAGCGTCTCGCAAAATCTCTACGGTATGCCCTAGCTCCCAAATTATATTTGTCTCTAACAATGTCTAGGCGGAAAAGGATCTGATGATCCAGGCCTTGCGATCGCATCAAGTCAATACCCTGGTGGAGCTTCGACGCATCGAAAGGGCATTTGCAGTTCTCGGTTCCCCAGATCTTACCGAGCCCATGACCGCGGGTATGTCTTAGCGCCAAGCGGGAGCCGAAGATATCGCTTATGTTTTGCCCAGCCTGGTCATACTACGTCAACTCCCACTCTCTGCTGACGGAGCTACGAGGCCTGACGAAAAACTATCCATTCAGGTATTTAAGGCGCTCCCAATGTTCTCGACTTACCGACTGACAAATCTACCCCAGCTCTGAATGCCTGGAGGAAGCTAAGAGACGCGTATACTCCGACCCGCAAAGTAACCGCAGCTGGAACTTCTGCTGGCTTGTGCTCACTAAGATCCGAACTGAGTAAGTTGGCGACCAGTTTCGGGGCCAGAAAATTCTAACATTTATAGTCAACTGATTCCATACTACGCGCAGTACCAAGCGGCGCAGCCAACAATGTGGGGAGGCCGTGCTCCATCCTCAGAAGGTGTTACTCAACTCACCAACGGCTTCGTCGCAGAATGGGACTGGGCTGTGGGCCAGATGCTCAGACACTGGGATCAACCGCCGGCCCGCTAAGTCCGTTCACACGCTCGGCACAGGCGTGGGACGAGGTAGAGCTTATTCCTTTCATTGTTTCTTTTCTTAATCATCGTCTTTCCGCTCTATTCCCACATTTAGATCATGTCTTCCCTTCTCGGACGACTGTTTCCTCTTAGTCATTGTTTCCCATACTTCTAAAGCTACGGTTTCCTTGCATCATTTCCTTTCTCATCACGTTCAATTGTCACGACGCTGGGCGTCCCGCGGATACCAAGTCCACGATTTCACGAAGCTATTTTCTAGAAAAGTCCGTTCTTTCTTCCAGTCAACCGCAATGTTCTTCTCATATTCCACCTTTGTCTACAGTCACTATCGGTCACTTGAGTCCTATTCTACTCTTCTTCCTCGCCTGCATACGTCACAAGCTCCAAATCTGCAATTTTTAGGTGCTTTTCGCTAGTCATTTCACGTTGCAAGTCTGCCTCGTTTCCAGTCTTCCTGTTGGCTGCTCGTCGCAATTCTATTTGCGTCTTGGAACTTTCAGCTATGTTTCCATGTTTTCAGACCCTAGAAGCCTCCTGCTACATCAGCCAAGCGCAGACATTCCCAGATAGCATGCGGCAGCCCAGGCCAAACCGAAAGCCGAGGTTGTCCATGCTGGTCTCGCCATCGATGCTGATGATAAGACCGCGCCGGTTGCGTTCGTGTCTTGTCTACGAGGCCTAGTCGCACATCCAGTCAGCCCATCGGTTACGAAACACACAGGGAGAACTTACACCACGTCCGACATGTCGAAGCATGCAAACCTCTTGCGATCCCCATCCTGGATCTGCTCGTTGCTGAGGACCGCCAAATCATTACCAAAGCTCATTATCGGCATATTAGGGAAGAATTGCTTCTCCTGTAGTACGTAGCGCGCCTGCGCATACAGTGCATAATTCTCCGCGTTGTTCGCAGCGTCATATGGTTCCTGGGTCGATAAAGTGGCTAGCAGCTTCGCCCGCGTGACGCCGTATGCGTACTTAAGCACCCGGATGTTGTTCGGTCCGTTTGTGTCTGGGTGCTGGTCTATGACGCCGGCAAGGACAGATGTGTTCATCGGGCCAGTTGTTGTGCTCAGGGTCCACTCGCTTGTGGAATTGGACTGATTAGTCGGCACGGGTGTTACAACGACGGCTTGACCGATATCAGAGAAATGCATTACCATCCTCGCCCATGCCGTCGCTGGCGAGCAGTTAGCTTCATCCTCCGGAGTAAGTCGGGCTGTCTTAATCTCACCTCGATTATAATAGTTCAATAGGTCAAGTCTCGTCTGCGAATCACTCGCTTCCTCATCCACCTCCTCATCCAACGGATCCAGATCGAAATACTTCTTGCAGAAGTTGATATGCGGCTCATTACCAATATTATACGCCACATGTTTCCCGTCTTTCTTATTTCCTTCGTCACACATGTCGTTCGGATCGTCGCACCGCACGTGTATATCCGGATTCCGCGCCGCATTGCCCTTCAGATTCGCATATTGTTGCGCGCGCAGTAGATTCCCGGCGATCATGTCCGTGTAGTTCGCTATACGGTCTTCGCGACCGAAGAACTCGATCTCAGGTTCTTGGCTCCAGTCAATTTCGCGAGTGACGGCGAAGAGCTTGTTCATCTCGTGGAAGCCTTCTCTTATCGCTTTCAAAGCCTTGTCGTTGCAGTCTTCACCGCCCGTCAGCGCTGCTGCGTAGTCCGGTTTGTCGTCTCCGCCATCTTTGTCGTCGTCGATGAAGCCGCCTGGTGCGGCGAGTGCGTGTGCGATTAGGGTTGTCGAAAGGAAAACGGGCAGCGAGAGGAGTCGCTGGAGGGTGAGCATCGTGAGCAGCGATGTCCGGCCTCTGGCCAGTCAACTGGCTTGAGGCTTCAGCGAGGAGAACCGGTGTGAGCGGGCGATTAATGGACGGCTCATTCCAGAAAGCGTCCAAGTATAAGGGAGCAGCACCAGAGTCGTCGCAGAGTCTCCAGGACTGGCCTGGTTGGAGGGTCGGTACTTTTTATCCGTTGCGAAACTCAGTGTTTAAGCTTGTATTAGCGCTTCCCTTAAGCATATGTCTGGAACGCATAGCGCGCGGGGGTGACCTAGGTGGCACGGAAACGAAGAGCGGACCTTGGCTGGTTTCGTGCAGCGGCATGTGGGTCTTGGGCGATGCGAAGCGGAGCGGGTGTGGCGCTAACTCGAGGGTTTGTGGGGGTTTTGGGTGCTCAGGGTTTTGGGTTCAGGACAAGTTTGGAAGTGGTTTGCATGGCTGGCTTCGTCCTCTGCTTGCTCACAGATGGTGTTGAAGGCCTTTGGGCGTCCTGATACTTCCTCCAGCAGACGGGCTTGCTACCAAGCACACAGAATTGCAATTGTTGGTGGAATGGCAAGCGCCCATGTTCATGCGCCTCGCGCTTTCCGTCACGCAACGTCTCAGATTGACAGAAGCGGAAGGCGAGGTACAACCTGGTTGAAACGCGAGGTGGAACTCCAGATGGCGGGTATTGAAAGCGGAGTTTAGCAGGCAATCGACGATGATCGTAGCTTTCCATGTCGCCCCTCTTTTTGCCCTTGCTACTGTGCAGAGCGTCGGTGATTGCCCTGGTGTTGATCGTCGTTCAGTCTTCGGGGATGGGTCCTGGACAGTGGACCGACTTTCAGGAGCATTTGTAGAGATGTCGCTGAGCTGTTTCTATCCCATTGCTTCCATCCGGACATGGTGTCGAAACTATGAGCATTTGTGAAACTACGGACATCGGCTTGTAAAATGGCAGAAACTCTTCTGACGAGAGAGGAACCTTGGAAGCTCTCAGCCCATGTCACGTGTTGTCGCGAATACCCGAGGTCCCCTCGAAGAGCGCCCGGGCCGTCTTTCTCGAATCCCTAAGCACTGTCAACTCATCATCGCGCACACGAATTCAAACGGCTGACGCTTGACAACACTTTGTATACTCGGTACTGCCTTTTAGAACGCTCATCCTTGGTCTGACAAGGCAGTTCGAAAGCTTCCTCCACGATAAGCTCATCAAGTCAGTGGCCCGCCAAGCCCAGTAAGGAAGGTGATATAGATGGAGGGAGCCAAATCCTGGGGATTGGCACACGATGCGCTGTGCCGCCAGAGCCTCGGTCGCCTCGATCTACCGTCTAATGGCTCAATTTAGAATGCGGCTTTGGTAGGGTCGCATGGAGGAAGCGAGGCGCTTCGATGTCGCGCACTTTCACTTTCTTCTTCTTCCCTTCCCTTCCCTTCTCTTTCTTCTACTCTTCCTTCACTCTTCATCTCTCTCGCAGCGCAGCGCGGTTGGAAATTTGCGCAGTTGAAGGATCGGCTTTTGAAGGGAAAGGAAGGTCATTGCTTGAACGGCGCAGCGCTTTGCGAATTTGCACTTCTGGATCACGACAATCAGTCTGCCACGGCACGAGTCGCACTCCAGCGATTTATTTCGCCTACCTGCGGCCATATACGAGAAACAGTATCTGTAGCGCCCACACACTGCCACGCTCCTCGTTCGGCGATCCCCTACCTGCGACAGAACCCTTCATTCAAGACCGAACTTCCACGTCACCGTATCCCATACGAACGCAGGACTCGCACGGGCGCGCCAGCCCGCTCGTCATCTCCACTTCTTGCGGCGCTCTGAGACCGATCTGATATCACCATGTCAGTCGAAAAGAAAGCCATGCTGGGCCTCTCTATTCCCTTTGGTATTCTTACCATCCTCGCAATCGCCGGCATGCTGTATGCATGGAAAGCGAAAGACAAAAGACAAGCAAACGGTGACGTCGAACTGGTAGATCCGAATGCACCGAAACCTAGGACAATAAAATGGAATCCATATGGTTAGGAGGGCGAGGCCGGCGCGGCGGCTAAGAGGAGGCTCGGAGGACACAAGTGAAGGAATGAAGAGCGAGTTCAAGCTATGCAGGAAGGGATGGGACATTGGGCGTTCGGGCGGTCGGGCGGGGTCTTCTTCCGCGACCTTTTCAGCATTTTGATGGTTATCCGAGTCTCGGTCTGTAATTGACCTCGGGAGTCTCTCGTCACGACCACGTGTTGGCCGTTGCATCCTTCAACTTAGTGGCCCCACGAAATCTCCTTTCCTGCGAAGCTTGAGGGCCAGCTCCTTGCTTGTGCCTCGGGGTCCCAGTTTCCTATTCATAGAAAGCGAACGGGCAAGCAGGTGCGTAAAGGCAACCATTTCCGAGCACCCTAAGGATTGCCTAGATATGGGTGCATGCGAAGCCGCCCACGGTATATATGCCGTGACAAGTCTAGACCCGTGCATTTTTCATACAAGTAGATGGCAAAACTGTTGTAGTGTCTGATGACCGAGACCTCTTCGCACGCGAAAGGAGACTTGCAGGGGACTCTGCCAGTGCGCTAACAGTCGAACCAGATCCGCAGCTGTGATCGATTGGGGCGGGGCGCCAAGATGCTGTTGGGCGGCTCCGAGAACATCTCCGAGCTGCCTCCAACTCCGGTTGCGTTGCACATCCAGTTGCTGGAAAGAAGACGACCTCTGAAATCCGAGCAGGAACCTTTCGAATAACCATCGTCGATGTGCGGACTCGAAAGACGCGCTCGGAGATTTCTTGGTTATTAGCCTGGCTCGGCTCGGGACGCCTGCTTCGTACCTGCGAGCAATGACGAAAGAGCGTCCCGCGTGATCGCGTACTTTTGACCCCCAGCCCGATTTCTTCAACAATTCCATCTGCATCTCCCAATCACGCATATCACGCCTCAATGCACGGGAGAACTCGATCTGCTACGCCTACCTCGACCAGGTAGACGCACCTGCTCCAGAAGCTCGACAGCTCTCCCGCAACCCCACCATGGGTGGTACGCGGCCCGCCATCGACCCACGGCGGAAGTCGTCGACACTACACTATCAGACATTCCCTACGAAACCGCCGACCTCGCGCGGCCGCCCGCTTTCTTCCTCTCCGCCCGCCCATCACGGCTCCGATTCCGACCACCACAACCATGAGACGCCGCTACCGAAGCGGCAGCTCGCCATTCTGGCGGTTATTGCTCTCGCCGAGCAGACAGCGCTCAACTCCATAAGCCCATACCTGCCAGAAATGACCAAGACCTTCCCCGAGGTCAAGGAGGGACAAGCGGGGCTGTACGTGGGCCTGATCGCCTCGTCCTTTGCGCTCGCACAATTCGCAACCAACTTCTTCTGGGGCTGGTTGTCAGATAGAATCGGAAGGAAGCCTGTCATCATAATAGGCACCTTTTTGACAATGGCTGCCTTCCTGTTCTTTGGCTTCTGCCGCACGCTGTGGCAGGCTATCCTGGTGCAGGTCTTCATGGGCCTCGTCAACGGCAACGCAGGCGTCGTGTCGACGTGTCTGGGCGAGATCACTGACCGAAGCAACCAGTCGAGAGCCTTTACCTACCTTCCCGTAGTATACGGCATTGGCGGCATCACGGGACCGATTGTGGGTGGCGTCCTCGTGTTCTACAACAATCCATTCCACAAAGATAGACCGAACCCATATCCGTACCTCGTTCCGAACCTCTTCTCCGCCGCTGTCCTCGCGATAGACTTGGTGGTCTGCATGCTGTTGCTGGAAGAGAGTCTGCAAGAAGCTAGAAGCCTTCCGCCATTGGGAAAGAGAGTGGAGAACCTGTTCGTGTGGCTCTGGCAGTTCACGAGCTCGACACGACCTACATACATAAAGCGGATATTAGGTAAACATAAACACCACCATCGCCATCACCACCATCATCACAGTCACCTAGATGGGGTACGGGAGGAGGACGAGGAAGAGGACGAGGCTCTCGATGAAGAATCCGAGGGCACTACCGATTCCGCACCAATATTGTTCCCCAATGCTTCTGGCGAGCAGCTCACGAAGAGCGAGGTGTTCAACCGCGACACCATTCTTCTACTAGTCACTTATTTCATTTTCCAGCTCGCCAATATTTCGTATAATTCGCTATACCCTGTCTTTGCAGAAGAGCAACCACCGACAGGACGTGATCTGAAACCTGAAGCTGTGGGGCTATCGCTCGCGTTTGCAGGCCTCATCACCATTCTTTTCCAGATTGGCATCTATGGGAAGGTCAGGGAGAAGATTGGCAATAAAGTTACATACCGTGTCAGTTTAGCGGCTTTTGTCGCTGCGTTCCTTCTCATGCCGTGGGTTGGCTACAAGGACAGCACCCCTTTCAAAGGCATCGGAACTGGACCCGGCTGGCTATGGACTGAGCTTGGTGTGGTACTGGTCATCAAGACCGTCGCCAGCGTTGGTGGTCTGACATCCGCGCTACTCCTGGTGAGCGATTCTCTCCGCAAGATGTTACTCCCTAGCTAATATAGCTTCAGGTCACAAATTCGGCTCCAAACCACAACGTCCTGGGCACCCTTAACGGGCTGGCTCAGACCCTTTCAGCCGCGGGTCGTGCTGCAGGCCCGTTCGTGTCTGGCTCTCTTTTCACAGCGGCTACCAAAATCAGGCCGAAAGGCGAGGCACTAGCTTTTGGTATATTCGCAGGGGTGTCGTTCGTCGGTTTTCTGTTGAGTTTCGGTATTCAAGGAGAGGGTTTGGAAGCCGAAGGATGGAGCGATGAGAGCGAAGAAGACGATGAAGAGGAGGAAGTTGGAGCCGACAATCAGGGCCGTGGGGCGAATGAGCGTTCCGGCTTGCTTCGTAAATAGAGAACATTGAGTGATGGACGGGGATGACTTCTTATGTTTGTATGATCGAGCGCGGCGTTTTGGGTCTGGTTACTTCCTAGGACATCGCAGGAGAGAAACCTGTGTAGACGGGCTGTGGGGAACCACGGCTTGTATGGTCGTACATGTATGAGCATGCATTCTTGAGCATATATACCCTTTGAGGGACTAATAGACCGCATTCTGACTTTTTCTAGGTTTGTTGATTCTTCAGATTGAGGGAAGAACAAACGTCGAGGGCGACGCGTGCTTCAGCCATCAACCCTGGAACTCGCTTAGGCGAGGCGGTGAACTCGCAAAATCGACCCCTAATTCGGAATGAACTCGCAAAACCGACCCTGAATTCGGAAATGGACAATGCACCACCTTGCAGCAAAGGGACAGCAATTGATAGCGACGCCCTGAGGAGTGGCATGGAGAAAGAAATCATCTCTCACATAAGCTTCTGACGCTCTCAGAAGCAACGCGTAGAACTTCCAAAACACCCTGCCCTGTCCTCCCCGCGGATTATAGGGCGCCGGAGACAGTCTAGCTCCATATGTCGGGAATTTGGTTTTTGGGGCCGCTGCTTTTCGATCGGTTCTAGACCTCGAGGCTACAGAAACACGACTCTCCTTCAGGCTGAGACTTCAGCGACCGTTCGACTCTCGCGCCACAATGCTGGATTAAACGAACAGCACGCAAGCGCTTTCCATCCAGAGCAGAGATAGAGGATACAAGCCCCAACTACAGCCTCGAAATTGACCTGTTCCCCCGTGTCAGCACTCGCCATGCCACATCGGCTGGTCTAAGAATCATGAAGCTTTTCAGCTCGGCTACTGATCCCTTTTCTTCGGGACCTCCTGCTCAGGCACGTGTATCGCTCCTCCAATGAGCTCCTCCCTATGCTTTACACTATTCCCGATTCCAGTATCGACTCTGCGAGCGCCCGTCAGCTTTCCGCGCATCCCTCGAATTCCATTTTCTTGGCATGAAGCTTCGCATCTTGGCACGTCAGCCTCAGCCCTCAAGACGGGTATAGGGTTGAGTAGCACGCACGGAAACTGTGCCACAGGCACAATTTTATTGGCGCGTTGGAGGCATGTACAGCGCGGTGGGCCTCGTTATAATAATACACCCTGCGCATCCTGAGGTGGCGCCATTGGGAAGGATCGTTTAAGAGTCGTGAGGACCCCGTGGTGAGGTCCTACACTCTTGCGAATTGCATCCCTCGTTTTCTTGACCGTTCATTGTTTTGTTTATTTCTGTCTTGAATTTTAGAGAGGAAAGGGTAAACAATGGGTTGGTCGTTCCATGGGCACAAGAGAGACGTGTGAGTCCACCCAATTTCCCCGAATGCGGATAACGGAGCTAATACGGCTTTAATAAATAGCGACGCAGAGAAGCACCTCAAACGACTACACAAGACGATTCCCTTAATTGAGGATCCATTGACGGGCGCTGACCATGAGAATCTCGTCTTCTGCCAACGACACGAAGCCAACACCCTCGAGCTCTTCTTCGATTTGTTCTTCGTAGCCAATCTCGCAACATTCACTACGTACCACTCGATCACGGACGGGTCATACTTGGTCGCCTATATCGGATTCTTCGGCATCTTGTGGTCGTGCTGGTTCCAGGTCACTCTGTACGATGTTCGCTTCGCTCGGGATTCGCTATACGAGCGGATTTGCAAGACGATACAGTTTATTGTGTTTGTTGGTCTGGCGCTTGTGGGGTCTTCGTTTAATCCTCTAAGCAAGAAGGCGAATAATACGGTGGGTTTGAAGACTTGCTGCCGTAGAGAGTGGCGCTAATAAGGGCTCAAGAACTTTCGAATCCTCTGCTACACGCTCGTGATCAGCAGAGCACTCCTAGCGATTCAATACGCAGTGGTGCTCGTAAGTTCACTAGCAACCACGGAAGCGCCTCTGCTGACAGACCCAGTTCTACATTGTGCGAGCGCGCTTCACGAAGCTCTATATCCCATTAGGCCTAATGATCGGCCTCTATGTTCTGGCTGCAGGCACCTTCGGCGCGATGACTCCGGCGTTCCAGGAATCTGAGCAAGTCCACCATGGGGTCTATACGGTTTGGTGGATTGTGATGCTATTGGAGGCAGTAGCTGCCATCACGATATCCTCGGTCTGGAGAATGTTGAGCTTCAAAAAGACGCACTTGATGGAGCGAATGAGCCTGCTGACGCTCATTGTCATCGGCGAGGGTGCTATTGGTGTCACGAAGACCGTTTCCAGAATTATGGGAAAGTACGGCCTCGAAGTTGAGGGTTGCTTTCTTATAATGTGCATTATTATCATTCTGGTAAGTTGCTAACGGCCTTCAGGAACCCGTGCTTACCACGAGACACAGGTATTGATCTGGGCCCTATATTTTGATCACTTCCCGCACGGCCATTACGGAACCATCCGGCAACAAATCTGGTCGTTGCTCCACTTCCCGTTCCAATTGGCCATCGTCGGAGTCGTAGAGGGTTCACAGCAGTTAGCCCTGGCTCGATATGTCCTCAAGAATTACAACAAGATCGACGCATCCATCCTCAAGTATTGTGTGGACGAGAACCTGGGAGGCGAAAAACTGCGAGATTCCCTCTTGAAGTTGCTCGATTATTGGGACTTCGACGGCAAGTACGAAACATACGGATTCCAGAACATGGTGTCCGGGTATATCTACGACATAGGCAACAGCACTGGTATCTGCTCACCGGCCAACGCAACGGAATATGCCAGCACGGGGGAATGGCCGCAAAACTTTTACAACATGACGCTCAACATCTTCGATGGTGTCTACATCGGACTGGGCATGAAGCTGCCGATCGACAAGCTCGAGAAGTATAACGCGATCAACATTGCTGCCAAGAGCTGGTCGGTGGTTTACCTCTACTATTGGGTCTCAATCTGCGTTCTCGTTAGTTGCTCCATAGTCTTTCTGCTCCTCATTCGACGACATAAAGCGGACCTGTTCGACTTCGTCTCCGTCGGCTCTCGCCTAATCGCCCTCGCCGTTGGCGGCGCGATGATCGCTCTCACCGCCAATGATAACACACTGTACTCCTTCCTTAGCTCGCCCGCCGTGTTGCCGGCCTGCCTCGCCCTCCTCTTCCTCATTCGCTTCTTCGACAAGCTAAGTGCCACGTTTTGCAATTGGCATCTGAAGGGAAGTGGGCAGCCTTACGCCAAAGAGTACGACGAGGACCATCACCATGGAAGCCAGGGAAGTCACAGCGAGACTCACGAACATGCACATGCCACAGGCCACGCTCATCACGACTCCCTCGCAGTAGACCGTTGGAAGTCGGCGGCCTGGAGCACGCACTCGGATACACAGCCCCTAACCGCCACAAGTACGGAGTATCATAGCGTAGATCCCCGTCAAAGCTACGCCATGACTCCGCTAATAAGCCCTCCGATTGCGAGTCCGCCGCCTGCTGGTGGGTATATGCCTCTCGCCCCGGGTGGTTACATGCCTGTTGGCACTGGACAGAACTACGGCGCCTAGCACATACCCACAATACTCATCGTCCCATTCGTGTATTACATAACATCGATCCCGGTCCGCGTTCACAGTAAGGAGTTCCGGCATTTTTACGGGATCGAAAGATTTACGCATCTACTAGATAATGAGGCTATGGGTTTACGGTTGGTTTTGAAATGTCTAATTCTACGATCAGTTTGGCACAAGAACTCCTCTGCTTTTCCAATGAACGCGTACTTTGCGTCTCCTCACTACTGCTAAATCATTAACAGCGCTAGTCCGTTTCCAATCCGGCTCTTTTCATCTGGACCCCGGCCCGGCCCACCGCCCCTGCATTTCCCCGCAAAACCTTCCCCCACGTCTTCCTCGTTTCTCCCAACTTTCTCCTGGAGGTCATTACTCGAGCATAAGAAGATACTTTTCTATTCATCGCTTTGGGTGCTAGGGCTCAATAGCGCTGCTATGTTTCAAACACCACTCTGCGCGAAACACAGGCTAACTCAGATGTGCGACTAGGCATACAGTATGGGTGGCCCACGGAAGAATTGGGCAACGCGTGACGCGCCGCCATTAAAATGCTGAATATAACATAATTTATCCCTGTGGGACCAGGCGCGGCAGGAAGTCGATCGTATAAAGAGGGTTCCTGGATCGCAATTGGCGTCCGCGGTCGAACCTGGTTTCTCTCAACCCGCCTTAATCGTTCGTCGGGTCTTGCAGTTCAAAGCCTCGCGATGTTGGCTTTCCTCGCTCCCGTCTTGCTCCTCCTGCAGGGCGCGCTGTCTGCGCCCGTGGCTAATGCGGCTGCGGCGACTGTGGGCAAGATTCGCGGCGTGAGGGATCCGATCTATCATCTTTATCTGCAAGCGAATCCGAAGAATGGTAGGTTGAAATCACTACCATCTCCATTCTCCGAACGAACGCCGTTACTGATGGACCATAGCATCAATCCCCGTCCTCGGCCCGGAAAGCAGCGCAGATGAATTCACGATCGGCGGCACGATCCAGTCCAAGAAGACGAGCCAGTTCCTGAACATCCAGACCGCGTCGACGAGCTACAAGCCGGTGGTCTGGGGCGCGACGGGGGACACGACGGCGTGGGGGCTGGAGGGCGATACGATTATTACAGTGCAGGGGAGTAGTTATGGGAGGCGTAAGTGACTCTTCTTTCCCTTCGTCGTGGGATATTGCTTCCCAGCGGCAGGAGCTTTGCAAGAAGAGACAGCGTCGGAAAGTAGACTGTGGAGAGATGCTGACTGGCGGATGCAGAACTGAATTTCCTCGTTTGCGCGTCGACACAGAGCGGATACTACGATCTATTCCTTCAGACGGGATCGGATCAGCCGAGCGGAAAGAGCTGCAGCAATTACCAGACGATACATCTGCCATGCTTGTGCTAGGTTGGCTAGGCGTGATGACGCTCAAAGATATCCGAGTCAGACCGTCCTAAGCACAGTGGGCGAAAAAGGCAGTATATGTAGTTCTAACTAAATATTCTATTTTTGGAACGTTTACAGGTATTATACAGAATATGTGACTGCCCCAAAGGGGGCTAGAGGGCAAAGATACTCACATCCCCCCAAGAAGGTAGAAAGTCGAAAACGTCTCTCACTACCAAGCTCTCCTAGTCTACCACCGATTGCTCGCCAACGCAGCCCCGGTCTTACCCTCGATGCAAAAGCCTCCCGAATAAGCGAGCCAGCTTCCCAAGGCCAAAGGACAACCCTTTAATCCGGACGGACCAGACGAAAAAGTACGTCAAAGCCCAATTGCTCACGCAGAACGCCAGGAACATCCCAAAGTAAGGCCACTTGTCGCCTGCAGAGAGATTAATCGTGGCCAAGAACTGGTCTCCGGCGCTGTACGGACAGTACGCGCACTCGCCGGCAGACAGCCCATCCGTCGTAGCCGGCAGAAGGTACCCGCCCGCCTGTGCTGCGAAACCTTGGGCATAGCTTTCGCACGTCTCGCCAGGAGGCGCGAAGAATTGGGCTGCTTCCGAAAGAAAAATGTATCTGAAGGACCGGAAAGCCGGTACCGTAACGCCACCGCTCTTCATCCTAGTTCGACGGTATATCTTCAACTCGCACGTCGACATCCTGTACAGCACCATTTGGGGAACACACCAACCGAAAATGACAGTCAGCTCTCTCTTCGATGTTCTGATTATCGGAGCCGGCCCTGCCGGCCTTTCGGCGGCCCTGTCTCTGGCACGCGTGCTGCGAAGCGCCGCCGTCTTCGACTCCGGGTCTTTCAGAAACGCCATGAGCTCCAACGCCCATACGATTCCCACACGCGACCACGGGGATCCGGCCAAGCTTCGCAAGATGATGAAGGATGAATTGACTTCGAAATACAAAACGATTACATTTGCTGATAGCGCGGCTCGGTCCGTCGAAGAGGTGGATGGCGGCTACCAGGTCACTAATGACAAAATGCGCAAGTGGAACGGGCGCAAGCTTATCACCGCCACGGGCGTGTTTGATGTAATGCCGGACATTGAAGGGTTCGCTGATGCTTGGGGAAAGGGAGTGTGAGTGTGCCCCAGTTCTACTAGCTTTGTTGGGAGTCTGACTTTGGCTGCCAGGTTCCACTGCCTCTACTGTCGAAGATTCGAAGAAGCCCCTACAGCAAACGCCGCCTTCCTCATCAACAAAGGCGACCAGCCCGACGAAATCGACGCCACAGTGTCCTACGGACAACTCGCCCATCAATTCACGCAAGACATCTGCATCCTCTTCAACGGCCACGAACATCTTCTCCAAGACAACAGGATCAAGGCAGCGCTAGATCACGGAGTGAAAGCCAACACAAAACCGATCAAGCGAATAGAACGGCTTGGTTCGGGCGCGTCTACAAAAGTCGTCTTCGAAGACGGCAGCGAGGAGACGTTCGGGTTTCTCTTCCACAAGCCGCCGACAGTGTTGGCTGGAGGATTTCACAAGACGCTGGGTTTGAGACTTACGGCCTACGGCGATATCGAGGTAGATCGCGCTTTTCAGAATACTTCCCGGCCTGGTGTGTTCGCTTGTGGGGACTGCACCACTCCCTTCAAGCAGGTCGCTATTGCAATGGCGGATGGTATCCGAGCGGGATTTGGGGCGAATAAGGAGATCCTTGAAGAGGATTATCACCGTAGCTGGTGGTGAGGAGATTTGGCCTGTTCTTTGTGCCTTTCAAGTTCTTGGTCCATTTTCAACATGTTCAAAATATTCCGCTTTCTACAAGTGTAGGTCACCGTCTCATGGCAGTGACATGTGTCGCCGTACCGATCAATCGCGCTGGCGTGCACTTCTCTTTCTTGTGCAAAACCTAGCTGGCTTTCTAAGCAGTTTATGGAAACGCCTTAAAATGATCACTACTTAGATCCATCTCAAAACGTACTACAATGCGATTCGTACGGCCACGGATAGAAGGTCTCATCAGAGGCGAAGCGAATGCGCTTCTGGAACAGGGCTTCATCCACACGGAGAAATTCCCCTTAGTGGGAGAAAAAGATATCGAAGCACCTCGAGAATAGATGAAACAAGGTGCCGGCCTCCGATGACTCTGCTTCCAAGGTTAGCCCTCTCGGCCGCTCTGGAGCATCTTGCGCCTAGCCTTTCTAGGCAATCGAATGATAAGGAATCAGATTATTACCCCTTTGGGAAGTCGCCGTGAATTGAGCCACAGCACCGCCGCCTACATGACACCTACCTTATGTAATGCTGACTCTCAAGCTAATCGCAGGGTCCTGAGAATCACGTGATCCGACCAATGATCTTCGACCAGGATGTCCCAAAGAAACACCAAGCGCAAGGCCCAGCAGCTTCAAAGAACAATCTCATATGTTCTCAAGGAAATCTACTCGAAGATAAAGAACGAGCGTTCCCATCCCGCATCGCACGGTTTGCCCAGTTGGAAAACAAACTAACCCCCCTCAATGACGTATATCCTACGTACAAAAAGGCTGCACGCGAGTTCCAGCCCACGTCCAGAACTCCATCCCATCCCATCCCATCCATACACAAACCAACCCGTAAACTCAAACATATCATAACAAAACAAACCTTATCATTCTTCTACCGATAACAACAGACCACCATGTCGACAATGGACAAACTGAAAGACAAGCTGCACATCCGCCGCAAATCGCAGTCGGAGACTGACTACCAGAATGAAGCTGGTACGTATGACGCAACCCCCGATTAAAGTTACCCCAACAACAGCACTACATATCACACATATGACACCAAACCCTCGGCTTCCTTATCCACCCACTCAAACCTACCCCTCGTGCCACCATCCCCTAATCTTCCTTATCTCCCAATACTATCTCCTCGTCTTCTGGCGATTTGCTCATACATTCGTAGAGGCTCGCGCAAGCGTCGACTCAGAGCTAGAAGCCATGACGCCAGCCGAGCGCGAGGCGTACTTGAAGGAGTTTGAGGAGGCGGAGAAGACGGGCGAGCCGAAGAAGGGCAGCTTGATCGATAAGCTGATTGCGAGGGGGAATAAGAAGACGGAGGAGGAGATTGAGAGGCAGGCGAAGGAGCGGCAGGCGGCGAGGGCGGGGAAGGATGGGGTGATTCGCTGAACAGGGGGAGTGAGGATGTGTGAGCTGCACCGCTTTGTGAACTGCGAGATGAGTCGTGGGTTAGGATGGCATATGTGATTTGGAAAAGAAATGTGGTTGGGAAAAAAGGGGTTGGGAAACATTTGGAGGAAATTTATACATGGCTGTACCGTCTATTGCGCCTGCGCATTTTGTCCCGCCCCCCTATACTATCACTCCCCCTTTCCACCCCTCGACTCCGCCCTAAACCCTCAATTTCTGAGAAAGAAACTAGCTAGCTAGACTAGCTAGCCAACCCAACCACAAGCCCCCACGCAGGAAACACGCTCCCGACCAAGCCCTCAAAGACCTCCACATCCACCACGGCACCAAACCTGTACCACACATTAACCAAACTCATTCAAAAATCCAGGAGCGCTATCATCTTCATACCCATAGCACTTGACATGTTTGCGCATATCCTCCGTTAGTCTTCTCAGCTCGCCTACGCCTACGTTCTGGAAGTCCGGGTGCGAGCGGATCTGGTGCCACGCCTGCACCGGCGTGATCTCGTCCGAGAGCTCGAAGTTGGACGACAGCGAGAGCAGCTTTTCGAGGCCCAGGTGCGGCGTCGCCCAGTGCTGGTGCTGTTGGTGGGAGAGGTTGCTCGTGGTCGTCGTGTTTACGGCCTGGGTGGGGGATTGGAAGAGCAAGGGGGCGGAGGCGGTGAGGGCGTGGCCGGTGGGAGCGTTGGGGTCGTTGGGGTCGCCTTGGGTGTGGTGGAGACAGGGGGCTTCGAGACTGTAGGCGATGTTAGAGTGGATCACGTGGAGTGGAGAACCGGGGTGGGGGTGACTTACGTGAGGACGAATTCCATGCCAAGATCGGTTTGGTTCATGTCCCGCAAGTTCAGGTTCGAAGCAGACTGCGCAATCGCAGATATATCCCCGGCGCGCGTTGCAGGCGCATGCCCGGATCCACTGCTCTCGTCATTCGACTGCGACTGCGACTCGGAGCGCCCACGCCTCCGGAAGAACGACCTCTTGCCCCTTAGCTCTCTATCGTTCGCTGGTGGACTCTCCTCGCTCTCCGTAAGGTAAAACTGCGCACTGCCGCCCCCGCTGCCGCTGCCAGACGGACTCAGAATATGCAGTTGCTGCTGGTGATGCGGATTCTCCAGGATGCTGATTGAACTTGAGCTCAGCGGCGCCGAGCTGGGACTGTTGATCGGCTGGGTCAGGAAGAGGTCCTGGTTGCCGTCACTGTAGGGGATGCCATGCTGTTCGAGAACGCGTCTGAGCCGGCCTATTTCTCCTTGGAGGGAGAGGTTCTCCTGGAAGATTTTGGCCTCCGAGGTGCGGAGTTGGAGGACCTCGTTTTCGAGAGACTTGATGTAGTTTTCCTTTCGTTCGCGGTGGGTGCTGCGGGCTCTATCAACACAAGGGCTACTTGAGGATGGTTAAGGCTTGGGGGTCTTGCTTACCGTTGCGCCCTTCGAACTTGCTCTCTCCGCTTGAGGTATGCCGCATCTTTGTCTTTGGAATCACCACCACCAGCACCCGACTTCTCGGAATCTACCATGCCGTCAACTGGATTATCCAACGCAGTAGTCGCTCTCGGCAACAGGTTAAGCATTCTACTTTATGGAATCTCCATAGGGCGCAGTGATATGTCTCTCGCCAGCCTGATATGAACGATTCGTAATCCCAGGCTTCCGGTTCGGGCTGTAGCTAACATGTGCTGCGCTCGAGAACGGGGTGCGTGCTTGTATGAGATGCAGGTGTAGCGGCAGGGGAGGGGAAATAGATACCTTGTTTGGGCGATCGCCGATACTGGCGGAAGGTAAAGTTCTTCATACTGTCTAAGCGGGGTCTGGGATTTGCTGATGATTGGCTTCGGATTCGGATCGGATGGAACTGGTGGGAATGTAAGATGTAGAGTGTAAAAGTAGTATTGGCTTCGGTAGGGGGAATAACTCACACTGGACTGGATCAATATCCCGCGTCAGTGAACGCAATACTCACCGTCTAACGCTTTCGACGTGTGTATCCCCCTCTACTATACCCGCACACCATCAGCAGACTCTACACAGCCCCCAACGGAGCAGCACGCCGCCCGCCGACTTACACCGTAATTTCACCTTCTGAACCTTGCTTCTGCGTCCCGTGTGCAGCGTCTGCGCCTGCGAAAGCCTGCGTGTCCTGCGTAAGAGTCAGTACGTCTGCTCCAATGGAGTTAAGCCCGGCTTACTCAAGGGTGCGTGCTGAGTAACCTATCTCCGACTCCGCAGCTCAGTCATCAGCCGGCGGCGTGTCAATGGTGGACAGAAAATCACAATCGCTGTGAGGTCGAAATAAGAGTTATCCCCGCGGTCGGGTTGGGTGCGCAGTAAGGTTGATGAGAAGGCGGGGATGTTTGGGCGTGTCATGTCAGCAACTTTCTTTCCTCGTCAGCCCTGCAAGGTACTGTGTGGGAGCTTGGCGCGACAGCGACATTAGCATAACGGTTCCAGAAAGATTCGCGGTTCGATTGGGATTCTAGAATCCAATCTGCATCACTGATCGCTGCTATTGGATCTTACTATGAAACGGATGTGGAAGCCGCAAATCATTATTGCTTTTTGGTCCGTCGAGCGATGGACCCAATCCACGGTTCATAAATGCTGCCTTGTCATCTATGCATCCCCAGCTTACCCGACTTCCACCCGCACACAATCTGCCCTCCCATTATTCCCGGCCCCCTTCGCTTCGCTATCCACTTCCCCTTCAGACCAACAAACTCAAATACCTACCGCACGCTTTGACGCGCCTCTCTGCACTTAGCTATAACGTGGCGTGTATCACGAGTTTAGCCTGCGCCAAAAGCTACACCACCCGCGAAACCAATACTCCAAGCCCCCGTACGTGACGTCGCCCAACGCATAGGTCGGAAACACGAGCCTGTTGTAGCACACATGCGCATCTTCGGACAGCGAATAGAAGTGTGCAATTCGCAGTTGAAGCATTGCTGACGAAGGCAGGCTGTGTCGATGGACAGGTGAGGGAATTACAGGAGCTGAAGCCGGTTGTGCCGATGCGGCTGCTGCCGAATGCTATCATATTCGTGGATCGACCGTGCCGAGAAAACCGGCAACTACCTGCCGTCTATCTACATGAAGAGCTAAAAAGCATGATCGAATTGTGGTCGCCCTCCTGGTATCGTATTACTCATCCCGGCCGCAGATATACCTCCGATCTGATGGATATTACCCCCGAGCTTTTTCCCCAGACCTTTCCCTGAACGCCGCGCTAGAATGCAAGTCGTAAAACAGAAAGGTTATGCCATGATCATTATATCAGCATGAGAATCCAGCCCGCAAGGCCTATTACTGCGCCTTCTGCCCATTTATCGAGGCCTCCTCTACTTCCTGGTACCGCGCCAGCTTTACTCGAAATACCGATTCCGCTTGCAATGAAGTTACCCGGATCTCGGCGCGAGGTGCTCGAGCTGTCCGACGTGCTCTCGCTGTTCGAGCCTGATCCGGTCGTCGTTGCGCTGTTGCTTGCGGGCATGCTCGGTATGGTGCTCGTCTTGCCGTTAATGATTAGGGCCGTTCCCTTCGGATCTAGTGAGTATGTAGTTCCGGATATCGTGACGGCTTCGCCTGGTCTGAGTGTCGTGCCGGGACCGAGCACATACTCTGTGGTTCCATCGCGGACTGTTGCTGTGTATGTTTTACCGTTAATTGTAAGATCTGCTGCCGCCGTGATAGGGCCTTGACCGAGCGTCGATGTGACGCCGTTGATTACGACAACCGATCCAGATGCGGATGCCGGCATGGAGAACGTGGTGCCGTCCACAGTAATAACACCGCCGGGCGTCAGAGTTTGTCCGGGACCGAAAATGAAGGCAGTCGTTCCTCCTTCCACAGTCGCGGTAACCGACTCGCTATCGTCGAGCGTTAGAACGGGGAGTCCGGGCGCGTTGAGCGTCGAAGTAACACCGTTAACCACCACGGTCGAACCCGAGCCGTCTTCAGGCATGCTGAAAGTCGTGCCATCCACAGTGAGAACACCACCAGGAGTCAACGTTTGGCCAGGCCCAAGCACAAACATTGTCGAGCCACCAATTATAGTCGCGGAAATAATTTGCCCATCCACCGTCAAGACTGGCGCTCCTGTAATTATGGGTGCGCTCCCCAGGGTTTGCGTGACACCATTGACCACTGCAACAGTCCCGCTCGGTCCCAAGCTCAGCGTGCTCCCATCAACCGTGATCGCCGGTCCTCCTGGGATAAGCGTCTGTGTGCCGACTATGAATTGACCCTGCGGGTTTGCCGTCACTGTGGTATCGCCAACTGTGAGCACTGCCGGACCGGTGGGCACGGGGTTTACTCCAATCGTACTTCCATCCACTATTATAGTGGAGCCTCCACCAGCCGTAGGAACCACCACAGGAACGCCATTGATGGTCGCTGTCTGACCCGGAGTGAGCGTGTTGGTACCTATGACTACAGCTGGAGCGCGGGTATTTTGTGCATTAGGCTGATTCGGTTGAGTCGGTTGCGCAGGGTGTATGTTGAACACACTGTCACCGATCGTGATGCTTTGATCCGGGTTGTTGGGCCGCGGCCGGGGATTCGGCGTGTAGGCAGGATTGTTCACGATAGAAATTATAATATCCGGTATGCCTGGCGTGTTGGGATTCGGTTTTGGTGGGTTGTTCGGATTAGGCGTAGGATTTGGTTGGTTGTGTGAGGGTCCCGAATCGCCATGTGTAGGTCCTACGGGAGGATTTGGTACTGCGGTATCGCAGCGAAGACAACCGCGGACAGTAACGTGGGTGGACGTGGATTCGTATGTCGTGCTGAGATACGTGCTCTTCCTTGGAGTGGGTACCGGCGGCGGCAAGGTCGGCTGCCCTGGGGAAAGTGTCGGAAAGGTCTCCATGGGCGGAGTAGCGATAGTGGACACCAGGACATTGGTAGTCCGGAGCGGCTGTGATGTTGGACGCTGTGTGCAGGTAGCGATGTCGGAGCCGCTGAAGATAGTCTGAACGTCAGGATCTTGTTTTAGGAACTCAATAAGAGCAGGTGGAAGCGGCAGCGGAGTGTCATAGCCAAGTCCACCGGAGTCCGACACCGTCTGAATAAAAGAGCTCCAGTCTTCGGTGCGAGTAGGCAGAAGATCGTAGAGATGGGATACATGAGCGGAGCAGGTTAGCTCTGGCGCCTCGGTCTCAAAAATTTCGGTGATATAGGTCTCCATCGGCATGCCTGTCTCGATTGGGTTGAAATCCAAGCCGCCATATAGCGAATGATAAATCACGTAGGTCGGGCCCGCAGGTCTGCATTTATTAGCGGAAGGAGTTTCAAGTGGAGATTATCACACATACAGCGTCAGTTCCACACCATCTGTTGGGGTAACCGTGAAGACAGGAGTGGAATGCGTGATAGTCATATTAGCGGGGCCCATGACCGTCTTGGTCTGGTTGAGGGTTTCGAATTCTGTAACTACAGTCTCGACCTGAGTGCCGGTCATATAGGTGATCATCTTGGTGAGGATAGTCTCCGTGACCACGACACTGGTCCAGGATGAGGACATTTCTGAGGAGAACCAGGTGCTAGTGGGGTTATATGCCTCCAAGACGCAGCCCGTACATATTCCAGGGCTAGTAGTGGAAGCATTTGTGCTGGCTATGGTTGTGCTGTTCGAAGAATACAATGAAGTGGTCGAACTGGTGAAGCTGGTGGTAGATACGGTAGAGTTGTGCGTCTCTGCGCTGATCGACGTCGAGAAAGAGGTTGAAGAAGTATCAGAGGAATCCGAGGTCAACGAAGGTGAGCTCGACGAGCTTATTGTGGATGATATGTCCGGCGTAGCCAAACGAGTGATTGTGACCTGGGATGAGGTCGACGAAGCTTGCGAAGAGCCGCTTCCATCTGTTGAGGTGTCCACCGATAACGACGGGGATATCGAAGACGAATTGACTGTGCCTGTTAATATCGGATCCAGCGCGCGCATCAGTTTACGTACACACTGCAAACAATTAGCGTTACTGCTGATTCAACCGCAAATACGAGCACTTACGTCTCCTATGGAATCGGTTGGCATTCGCGCAAGCTGCCAGAAGAGCAGAGCTCAAAAGAGCGTGACTCCGCATCCTGTCGTACTACCTGCGCATGAACGAACGACTGTGATGGCGAACGAAAGCGAGGAAAGAGCACGTCAAACACACGTCGCGACAGCAAGAAACCGAAAGAGAAGAAGCCTAGAGGGCCAGAAGCAGCGAACGTTTTTGAACGAAGCGCACGGGTACCGGTGGGCTGTTGCGGGCGGACGCCCCTATGAATAGACAATAGACACCCTTGCGTAGATCGTGAGCCGGGCTCAGCTGGGTTTCACGCATAAACACGCAGGCAGCCAATAGACACCGGGTACCACGGTCCAAGATGTGGCCGTGCTGGTCGCCTGCGGAGATGCATGCCAAGGCTTTGGTGACATCGCCGCCGCACTCGCTGAGGCCGACACCTCCAGCCTTGACTTTTCGCTTCAGAGAGCCTCCATCTCACGGCTGGCATGAATTCCGGCGCTACGGGCTGATTGTTGAGATCTGGTCCCTCTAGCTGCGCGATGAGCGGTGCCTGGAAAGAAGGCGGTCGAGCAAGGCCGACGCCAAGAAGAGCGGCCCTTGCACGCATTCCTTCTCCCAAGATTGCCTGTTTCGAGCGAGGTGAAGCGATTGCAAGATCCAAGCGAGCGTCATCCCGGCGCAAAGCCTGGCCGATGGTGAAAGGAGTCGCGGGGACGAGATGAGGTACTGGTAGGGGCGTGTTTCAAGTGTTGAGTGCTCGCAGGGCTGCAGACCAGACGGCAGGACGGCAATAATGTGGCTCGCAGCTGGAACTTGGAGGCAGCGCCGTCCGTGGGCGGTGGTGGAGCAGATGGGCGATGGAGTGATTGCATGGCAGCGGAGGCTCAGCCCTGGGCACGCGGCTCCGATTGGCTCCGAGCCTATTTGGACGTCGCGCTATCCCTCCACGTCGCATCGGCCAGACGTCAACCCTCGTATTCAGCTCGCGTTACCATTCCCGAACCAGCCACCCCTCGTAGTCGCCGAATCACGCTCCCCCAGCGCTGGCTCTCTCCCTTGTCCTGCCCCATGCGACGGCTTGCGCCAATTCCAGCCCGCCGCAGTACCAATGGAGCCACCATGTAACGCCCATATGGGCGAACCCCTCCCCGAGTGTCGCACGCCTCCTATACTATCGTTTGTGCAACGTCTTTTCCGTGGCCTGGACGTGCGCGCTCTCCTGATTGAGGAAGCGTGAGTCTCTATACCACTCGGCCGCTCACGCATCATGATTCTGGCATTCGTTTCGTCGTGATTCGTCTCTAAACCGGTTTTCCGCGTCTTCCTAATCCCAATAATTCCCCCGTCGCTCGCTACAGAATGCGCTTCCGAAGACGAGACACATCCTCGTCGACGCCTGAGCCATACGTGGTACCGCCCTCGCAGGAGTTCGACGGCAATGATGGGAGCTGGAGCACATTCAAGATCAGTGTGGGCACACCGGGGCAGGACTTTAGGGTCCTGGCGTCGACAAAAGCGGGAGAAACATATGTGATAGTGCCAGAGGGATGTCAAGCAGGCGTGGACCCGTCGGATTGTCCCCAGCTGCGCGGAGCGGAGATATTCAACAGCGCGCAGAGTCCCGGCTTCCTGTCCAACGTTTCTTCAACGTGGTCGACCATCGGACAGTACGATGTGGAGTTAGAACAAAGCCTGAATTATACGGCGCGAGCAATGTTCGGATTCGACAAGGTGGCGCTAGGACCGGCGGCAGACGACACGTCTCTGTCATTAGACCACCAGGTCGTAGCTGGAGTTGCTGAGCTTGACTACTACATGGGAAGCATACCTTTGGGCGTCCCAGACTCCAGTTTCTCAAGCCTGAGCCAATCCATCGATTCCTTCCTCTACCAGCTGCGAAACGGTACCAAGATCCCCAGCCTCTCTTTCGCATACACCGCTGGCGCAAAATACCGCCTAAAATCTGTCTTTGCAAGCCTCATCCTCGGAGGCTACGACTCGACACGCTTCAAACCAAACGATAACGACTTCACTTTTTCCTTTTCCACTGACCCCTCGCGTCTCCTAACTGTAGGCGTAGAATCCATAACCGCCACAAACACCCTCAAAGGAACATACTCCCTCTCCTCCGGCGCACATTTCTCCCTCGTCGACTCCACAGTCCCGCATCTCTGGCTGCCCCGCGACGTATGCGATGCCTTCGAAGCCGCCTTCGGCCTGACGTACGATGCCACCACCGACCTCTACACCATAAACTCGACCATGCGCGACCAGCTCAAAGCCCGCAACCCCTCCATAACCGTCAAACTCGTCAACTCGATGGAAGACACCACCACAAACTACACAAACATAATCCTCCCCTACGCAGCCTTCGACCTCCAAGCCTCATACCCCTACTACCCCAACGCAACAAACTACTTCCCCATACGCAGAGCAGCAAACGAGTCCCAATACGTCCTCGGCCGCACCCTCCTCCAAGAAGCCTACCTCATCGTCGACTACGAGCGCGCAAACTTCACCGTCGCCCAAGCCGTCTTCCCCGACCCGCTCCCCGCCGCCAAAGTCGTCACTATCCAGCCCCCGGGCTCCTCCTCCAACGACTCCCAATCTGGACTCAGCACCGCCGCAATAGCAGGCATCGCCGTCGGCGCCGCCATCCTCCTCATCATCGCCCTCCTAATCGCCCTGCTCTTCCTCCGCCGCAAAAAGCGCTCCCGCCGCCAAAAGTACGAACTAGCCAACACGCAAATCTCCGAATCCGCCTCCCTCGCCGTCTCCTCCCCCGCGCCGCACAAAGTACACCACGAGCCGCAAGAGCTCGGCGGCACAGCAGTAGCCGAGTTGGCGTCCCCCCGCCACGGCGGACATAACAAGCCCTTCCTGAGCCCGAACCACCATGTGCCGCAGGAACTGCCGCTGACGCCTGCGGCGCCGCGCTGGCAGGAAGTCACCGCCGAGCAGATGGGCCAGGCCCGCGTGCAGTACTACGAGATGGACGGCGCGAGCAGCATTGTGCCGAGTCGCAATGTGAGTCGGGCGCCGAGCGAGGATGGGCGGGGCAGCGATGCGCGGTATTCGGGCGTTTCGCCGTTGACGGCGAGATTTCATTGAGCTCATTAATCATCTAAAGGGCATATTTTGGGGTTTTGGACTCTTTTCGTATACATAGTTTTGAAGCGTTTGATACGATACCATTTGTATATACCCGCGATGATCGACGACGCCGGAGTTTTGATCCTGGTATAGGTATAGGTGTAGGATGAACTAGTTTGTAATGCCATGTGCGAGAGCTACGGCCTATCATTCATAGCGGGGTTGCTGTCATGTGCTCTGAGCGTGAAGATTTGATTACTTCGATATGTGAATTAACGCCGTCGCTATGCCCGCTATGCCATAAGTCATGCAAGAGGGACCTCTCGTCCCTGTCCGAGAAATAACTCCATGGCGAGCCGTGAACGCCTAAGGTCGAGCGGCGCCATAGGTGATATAGCCCTGCTCACCATCCATGCATCCCGTGAAATACCAATACCAATGACAGCGTCTACCATCAAGCCCCTAAGTCAGCCGTACACGCTTCCCGGACGGCTCTACGGCCTTCGTCTCAGTTGGCGGAGGTGCCCAGTTAGGTTTATCTTTCTCCAGCGGCGATTGTTCCTCCTCTTCCTCCTTCGGCTCCTGATGCGAGCTTCCCCGGCGGACGGATCGCGGATGCTTCAGCGTCCACGGAGCCTCGATAGAAAAGGAGAAGACCTCTCTCTCCGATCTATGACCAGCCATCTCTCTGACTTTGTCCTTCTTCTCCTTGCTGCTGGCATCCGCATCGTCTTCGGATTCGCCATCGTACGAGACATGTTTCCGCAACGCATCCTTCATGCGTGCTTCACGCTCCTGGCTCTTCTTGTCGGAGAAGAAGGAGAAGAAGCTTGATCGCTCGGCGCTTGCTTTCGCCTTTGTTTTTCCATCTTCCTTGCTGGCGGATTCCTCTTCTTCTTCGGTCGCTTCGCTGAACCGCCACATCAAGCCGATTTCTCCCCTGACTAGCGCCGTCAACCACAAGCTGCCCAGCACGCCCGGCACGAGGTATAGCAGCGCCGGTTGCGCATGGCCCCAGACTTGCATAACTCCCAGTGTAGCCAGCATGCCAATCACATATCCGATCAGACTAGCCTTGAAGTATGTTTTCGGGAACGTAAACGGCGGCTCAGGTTTACTCTCGTCTGCTGTAGGGAAGAGTGGGCGGCCTGTGAGGGAATGCGTCCAGAAGTGGTCGCTCCAGCGTCCGGCAAGCGAGAAATACTTTGGCTTGACTACAGTTTCGTCTGATCCTTCCACAGCTTGTGTACGTGTCTGGCGGCGCAGATAGAAGAGAAACAAGTCGAAGCGGAGGGCGAGGCCGATCATGATGCCTGGGAGCACGACGTCGCCGAGGCCGAGCATTGCGTGTTGGGCCTTTGCGGAGGGTTCGTCGGCGGGAGCGGGACGAGGGAAGACGAGCTTGATTGGGACGTCGAGGGATTTGGCTACTGTTACCATCATGGGTCTGAACAGATCAGCATCATTACTTGGACCTGCTCCACGCTAACATGGACGGGGTAGGGTGCACTTACGTGTAGAAGACAAAGTATATGTCATAGAAGAACAGCGCCCCAAGTATCAAGCTCCCCGTCGCAAACGTCGTCGGCGACATCAATTGCAGCGCGCCGTAGGAGAACCCGAAGCCCATCAGATTCGTGAGATACCACGGCTTGTCGACCAGGTTAAAGTACGCGACGGCGAGCACCGCAGTGATAGCGCCAACGACTCCATGCGGCCCAATCAACATCTTTCCAGCGAAGATGCGGTGGAGATACAGTCGCAGCGTCCACTTATTCCCAGGCATAGCGCGGTCCGCCCAAAGAATCTCTCTCCAACGATCTGAGAGCGGTAGCTTCGCCAGAAACCCGGGGAGGGGAGACGGTATAGTCTGCTTGTCCTTTGTATCCCCTGCAACCGGCGTAGCCTTCTTCTCGTTGCCATGGACATGGTACAATGCGCCGCCGAGCGCATATCTCCTCGGGAAAATGATCGAGTGCCCGATGTCCAGCACATCCGTAATCAGCCTGGACACCGAGAAGACGGCAAACAGCGCAAAGTAGCCATTGAGTATCTTGTTCAGAATAGCGGGGTCCTTCAGCCACTGAATCAGGAAGTAAAGCGCCGCCAGCGTGATTCCCGCAAACAGCGGCATCATGATAGCGTCGGTCGGCGCCAGCCCCTCCATCTTGTGCTCCTCCTCTTCCTCCTCTTCTTCAGTGGATTCATCTTCGTCGGCGCCGGTTCGCGCTTTGTGCTTCCGCTTTGTGGGTTTCGCGGCGGAGGACGGCCGGGTGAGGGAGGCGTGGGCGCCGGCGTAGATGGGGAAGAGCGCGGAGACTATGAGGTGGGCGTATGTGGGCAGCATGGGCTGCACGAGGGAGAACTCGTAGAATATGCGTCCGAGGATGCGCGCGCCCACACCAGGCTCCGCCATGCTTGTTTGTGGTGGTGATGTGGGGGAGTGTCGTTGTTTTCGGGGAGTCGGAAATTACAATGAAAAGAACGACTACGCGGCACGGGTGCTTCAAAAAGTGCAGCCTGTCGGACCGTGAAACGAGAGACGTGTTTGCGGCGTGGTGAAGTAAAGGTGGTATTTTCGGGACACTTAAGCACTGACACAACTCCGATCGATGCACGGGCCATTACCCGATGCAAAGATCTGCGGTGCATATGAGCTTGGCTGCTACGCCCTCCAGATGCATCCCATAGGGCAGAGGACGCGAACCTAATCCTTCACGTCTAGCGAGTCGCGAACGAGCGTTCTTCCGCTGCCCTGGAATCCTTAGTCCATGGCGGGCTACGCACGACAGGTCACGACGACCGATTCATACGAGCTAAGATCCTCTTATCTTCTCCGTTGTACAAGCCGAGGCATCAGGGACGATTTCCAAGTGTATACAATGTTTTTGTTTTCCAGCTGAAATATACTTCCTCGAACATCCCTTTGTCGATACATACGCAACCCCAGAATTGTTGTTATCCGATTATCCAGCTCGACCGACTTTCGCCGCGGCGCAGCACGCACTAAACGGCAGATCCAAATATCCTCCAACAAGAGCTTCCAAGACGATCGCTACGTATACATCATGAAATCGTGTGCGGGGATATCAGAAATAAAAGAAAATCCACTGAGGTGCTGGAAGAGAGCAAACACAACGGCACCGAAACGAATCGGTTTCTGCCGGGCCAATCTAGATATCCGTGTGCTCCGAACATGTACCCCAAACGACAGATTACAAGAGAATACATATGCCAAGGATAAAACGAACTGGATATAGAAGAGGCGAAACTGCGAGTGAGGTGGTGACGGCCGAGCCGAGGCAGGCCGGCTGATCCGGCACGGACGTCTTTCCAGAATTGTGGAAATCCAACCAAGCACCATTGCTGCAAGGAAAAGCGAGAAATCCGAAATGATACAGATCGATTTCGGCGAGATCAGCAGGGTGTTTGAACTCTTCTCATGCTTCCGCCCGGCATGGTGAAGTCTCGGATCATGTCGAACGTCATGCCATCGACATGGACCCTCTGCTGAGACTCGACAAGGACATCGTGGACGTTCGCGAGAGCACCACCTTCGAAGGGCGATATGGCGGGTATAATTTTGCCCGGGGCATGCGGAGGCGTGACCGCAGCGATTATCCGATCTTTGATATGTGGAGCGAACGAGATGGGACGTTTATAGTCGAAGTAGGAGCCGGTCGAAGCGGATGAGAACGAGGGTGCTGATGATGAGGTGAGTTGAGGGCGCGTCGAGAGGGTGGACGATGGGTAGCCGTGATCTTGTTCAGGTGAGTGAGGGTCCGCCGACGAACCTGGCAGCGATGTCTGATCAGGGAATGAGTACCCCTTAGCGGTGTCAGGCTCCTCCTCCTCCTCTAGCGGCGTCGACGAGTACAAGAAAGAAGAGCCGTTGGAGCTCTCATAATAGCCTAGTACTGACGGTGTAGAATTGTTCGTCTTGAGGGCTGTTCGAGGCAGATCAGCAGCAGGTAATCGCGAGCTCTCTCCGTCAGTGTCATCGTCAGTGGAGCTCCACGCCGAGAACGCGCTCTTCAACGGCGGTCGTACAGGTGGTATCTCTATGACATGCGGTGCCTCCGCTGGTCGTCTTATTGATTTGGTCGGCGACTTGGCCTGGAAAGTGAGATCCGGACATGAGGAAGGAGAAATGGAAGAGTGGTTGGGCTGGTAAGTAGGGATCGATTTTAGCTGAGTCTGTATGAACTTGGCGAGGTTTGCAGAATAGTCCCCCAGTGGGCTCACTGCTCGAGCTGCGACGGCTGTACTGATATGAGAGTCGCTGACCGATGTCTGGATGGGTGCAACAATCGTCGAGGTGCTCCGGTCCGTATCGTTAGAGGGTATCCGGGAGTGGCGGGAACTCTTAGCATTCTCTGTCGATATTGGTTCCTCGCAAACATACTCTGATACGGCAGACTCCGCGTATAGGTACTGGATATGGTCCTTGGGCCGGAAGGTTTCTATCGCATCTTTCATACGACGTCCACGACGGCGAACCGAGGCTCGGCGACTGCGGACGGCAGCCCTTCCTTCTGCTAGGATCAACTCTGCCTCGGGCGTCGAGCATCCCAGAGCTTCAACTATCGGAACCGAATTGCTCCTCTTTCTGTGTGTCTTAGGGCGTCGTGGGCTGGATATCCTGTCTGAAGATGAAGAATGTCGTTTCTCCATGTTTTCCCAGGCTCGGAATGTGGCGGAATCAGTAGGCCGATGACATGGCCGCGGGGTAGCAGCACAGTTTTGTTCTGGGCTGGGACCTGAAGGATTTAAGAGAGCGGACAGATCCAAATGAAGATCAACGGGGCGCCAAAATGCGCAACAAGGGGTGAAGGAGAGGAGAGGAACTAAAGTTTTGCGGAGAGAAAAAGCAGAGAAGGACGGGCAGGCACAAGGCCGGTTTGTACGAGGAAAACGTTCGGTCGAAACGAATCTTACAGCCTGATATGGTGGGTCTTTTTGTTTCTAGCCGGCCTGGGCTCTGAAAATAGCTCGGCAGAGCAAGGCGACCAGCACCCGGGCAGGCAGCGGCGACGAGCACATGACGTTTGCGAGTCTTCAACCGCAAGCTCGGTCGTGCCTTGGTCAGCCTTGGTAAAGTGTATTTGACGCGTTCAGGGGTGCATGAGCCGGACACGACCAGTTCGTCCACCCCAAGCTGCCGGTACCCGCTAGCGTTCTGATAGCAGGCAGCCAATGGCAGCGGGCAACCAGCTTCTTCGCGACTTCAGCTTCTAGACGCCGTGGCGAGAAAGGCATTTCTTGCGTAATGCCAGCGCTGGTATTGCAACCATCGGTCGATTGCGAGCCCGGATGGTATTTTGTGAGTTCCTGTCAGGAGAGAAATGGTCGGCTGCAGGCGGAAAGGCAGCGCTGTCGAGTGTATCAGCACGCGAGCCACCCACAACGGGATGGCGATGATGGGCGTGGGATCGCCACAATCCTTGCTGCGCGGAGCGTCCGTGTTTCTCCAATGCCTGATCAGCCCTGTCACGACAGTCGCCAGGGCCGTCGAATGACGAAGATGCCGGAGCCAGTTCGCTGTGAATGGCCGAAAGACCGACAGGCCCAAATTGCAGTGATCGATCAGCGCGGTTGTCGTGCGCGCACGTAGCCCGCCGCGACCGCCTGAGAGATGCTCCGCGGGGAGCAGAACGCCAGCTACGTCGTGAGGGATGAGATGTTTCGATCGCGGTGGGACTGGTGTCGAGCAGGCAAACGATACCGCTCAGCCTCGGCGCGGCCCACTACATAGTCAACACCATGGCTGCTGACATTCCGCTCCCGGAAGTGGTCCAATTGAGGCATCGGTCCGACAGGAGGGAAACGAGAACGGGCCGAAGCACGTCGACAGCAGACGTCGGAGCTTGCAAAAGTTGGTGGTTGGCGGCAAAAATCAAGGTTGAAGGGAAGGCTCAACGGTGGCGCAGGGGGCGCACGGCCGCCAGGTTAAGGAAGCTGCCGACCGCCCGCTATGGCTTACCTAGGTCGCTATCTCGAGCACGACGTCAGTAACGTCAACGTCGCATGGAATTTGGTCCGAGAACGAGGTTCGAGACATGCTGCTATCCAACAGTCTACCCAGGCTGAGACTAGCACAGCTGGTCCCTCGCTGATGAGGCCGCGCCCTCGCACAATCAACGCCAACACCACCGCATTCGGAAGTAGCCGGCCTGACTGCTCGCAAACATCTGAAGCTCCTGATTGCGCAGCCCTCCCTTGACAGCCCTGCGGAAAAAGGGGTCAAGTTTGCATGACCGCCGCACCCTTGCGATTTCCTGCGGCGGCCCAACACCATGCGGCGACGGCGACTGCAACGATCGCCGTGATATCCGAATCCGAGGCGATGCCCTCCGCGTCAATCCGCACGACCGTCGATGGGTTCAGCAGTGGAGCCCTTCTGTTCTAAAAACATACGAAACACGTTGAGAGAAAATCCATGGATGGCAAGGCGTCGTGAAACCGTGTCGTTCTATTTTTCTGCTGTGGCAGTCGATGTTTCTTCACCGGGAACCATGTATCCGCTTCTGCTCGGCTCCATCGCGCTTGCCAAGTCGGCGCCGGTTTGTTTACCTCTCTTATCGGCCCTCCTTCTCCTTCGGACCGCTCAGGCACGTGTATCGCAGAATGAGTTGAATCACTTCACGCCCAGCAACGACAATGCCACCAGTCATCCGTCCTATTCTTCCTACGCCCTTCCCGCTCAGGTTGTTCCGAAAAGCACCCAGCAGCCCTGCGCGATGCACATGATAGTTTTCGCATAAGCTATCGCTCTATTGTCTGCATGTCTTCCGTTCGAATACCTCATGCCTGGCATTTCATGACGACGCGGTTCACATTCCTTGTGGCGCATGTTGTCCTCACCATGCTGGCCACACTCTTCACGTCTGCCCGATTCGGAGCCAAATATTTGAAACGCTTTCCCTGGACTCTGGACGACGTGCTACTTCTAGCTGCACTGGTACGTGTCCGATCAAAGAGAGTTTTGAGTCCGCACTGACGGCCGCGCAGCTTTTCATTTACATACTCTTCGCTCTGGCAATTACCTGTATGAACTGCCTGAAGCGCCACCGCACGCTATTTCAACTCGTCTGACCGTGCGCAGCGGTAACGGTCGGCCGTGTCGGAGCACATTTACATACGCTGAACCCGAACGAATTTGAGTCCACGCTCCTGGTCAGTGAGAGTTAAGCATCTGCCTTTCCTCTCACATTTGCTCATTGTTCTAGATCCTTTGGGTCCTACAGTTCCCGCACGCCATCATCCTGACTCTAGTCCGCTGGGCCATAGTGATCTTCTTCATCCGGACTTTCTTCACCCACCTGTTCCCACGGCTGAGATGTACCGGTACATACTCAGCGGGGTTTCTGCTGCATGATGTTCTGCCACACCCAAGCTAATTGCCCGTCTAGCATATGTTTGCCTCGTACTCAGCTATGCCTGGTTTCTTGTTTTCCTTCTCGTCACCTTGCTCCACTGTCGACCCATCCGCCAAAACTGGAAACCGCCGCTCAACAGTCCCAAACACTGCTACACTCAAAAGCCCTACAAAATCCTCCAGCCAGTGTGGAGCATGGTCCTGGACGCCGTCATCTGGTCGCTGCCCCACTTTGTCGTTTGGACGCTCCAACTGCGACGAGCCCACAAGATTGCAATCACCATCATTTTTGGACTCGGGGTATTGTGCGAAGACGACGGGCGCACCATGTTCAAACCGTGTGAGCTAACATTGTATACAGCAACGTCATCATAGCCGCCTTCCGTATCACTTCGTCCACCTGGGTGGATTTCCGCGGCGATTTCACCTACGACGCTGCACCATCTATGATATGGTGTTTCGCGCAGGCCAGCACTGCTATCATACTCGCCTGCTGTCCGCTGCTGAGGCCCGTCTTCGAGAAATTGATCCCGGCGAGGCTCACCCGCGTCTCCAGCTCCAGCTCGAAGAACGGGCAGGCGTCTATGCGTCTACCAAAGAGCATCCGCATGACGAGACAAATCGAGGTCCATGACGATTCGGCCCAGCGGCACGAAACCGGTTGCTTCCACGATGGACAGATGGAGCCTTGGGGGCCGACTTTCGAAGTCCAGCCTAGGCGGAGGGCTTCGCGCTTGAGTATCCCATGCGTCTGATTGAGGTGGTTCTTCTTTTTGATGTCCCTCCCTTTCACCTCTACACCCCTTCCTACTGGGTCTTCTTCCTCCTGTTGAATATCCGTCTGCTGTGCACACATATTTAGTTCTAGTATTTAGATCATGCGCTTGATACCCTTGTTGGAAGCTAGCTGCTAGTACTGAATTCAATCCTCCTCCTCAACGACCACAAAACTTGAATACCCCGCGCAAGTAATGTCCCTAATCTTCTTCCCCCGCAGCGCCTCCACCTCGACGAAGTCCTCCGCGAAAGGGACCTTGGAGCCTACGCCCAACTGTCCACTCCCGCCCTCTCCAGCCGCGAGCACCGCCCTCGCTACCTCGCCATTCCCCTTGTCCACCTCTGCCGCAACGAGGATGTGCCCCCAGCCAATTGATACGTCTACGACGCGAGCGAGTCTCCCCTCAATCGCGACATCCAGGATCCTGACAAACTCCGCCTCGCTGTTCGAATCCTTCTCCACCCTTCCTCGATCGTCCGGAGATACAGCCCGGTCTTTGAGCACGTTCAGCTCGCCCTTCGCGCCGGGGCAGGCTTGGCCCCAAAGGAAGAGCTCGCCGTCTTCGCTGAGCGCGGCGCTCATGTATCCCCCCGAAGCAATCTTCACCACGGTGCAATGCTCAAGGTAAGGGATTGGCTGTGCTATATCGATTCGGCTCGCAGCATCCGGGTCGCCGGATGGTCGACCAAGACACTTGGGATAGCGGCCATCAGACGCGTACGTAAAGACCCTGCCCTGTCTATCGAGCGCCGTCATAGTCGTAGCATTAGTGCACCACTGAACCGGCGCGAACTCGCAGCGAACCTCATCTTCAAAAGAGTGCGGATGCACGTTGTTATTCCCGCGATGGCGCAAGCCCTCCACCAACTGCTGCAAGCTAGGGACCTCGAAGACGCAGCCGTCGGGGTGCCGCGCCGTCCGCTTGGTGCTGACGAGCACGCGGTCGGCGCTCGTGATGCGGATGCCCAGGACTTCGCGGCTGTGCCGCAGCGGGAAGCACTCGAAAGCGCCGTCGCGGCCCTTGGCGCGGAAGAAAGAGATCAGCGGCGGGTCGGCCGTCAGGTAGCCCTGCACGCCGTTGTGCAGCTGCTTGCCGAAGAAGGAGGGCAGGTTGTCGCGGATGAAGAACCCGGTTATCGGGAGTGTGCCTTGCCATAAGGGCTCCCAGTGGTTGAAGCCTTTGCCGTAATGGCGGATTCGGGACCGCACTTCGCCTTCGCGGGTGTAGGCGACTGTTGCGGGTGTGAGGTTAGTAGCATGCCCCCGGTGCTGCTGCTGCTAGAGAGGTGGAGACGCTTACCGATTAGGTCAGACCATGAGGCCCACAGCACTTTTACATGCTTGGTGTTTTCTGTCTCGGCGCTGAAGGCTAGTTTTGGGGCGTATACTGCCTTGCGGAACGGGGCCGCGTTGGGTAATTGGAGATGCCCGTTGTAGCCGAACACGTAGAGTTGCATTGTTGCGATTCGAGTGAAGAAGGTGGCAAGGTGTGCGCAAACGACCGTTAGAGAGATGTGAATATCTGTTTCGGAGAGCCAATTGTAATACTAGGTGCTGCTAACGATAGTGGTGCGGGTAGAGGGTTAAGTCTCTTTGTCGAGGCTGCGTCTGCGTGAGCTCTTGGAGCGCGCATTAGAGGTGCGAGGTGCAGTGAGGTCGGCATTGCGACTCCCATTTTGTGTGTCGGAGTTGCTTCCGGGTGCTCCGCATCGGGAACTACTTTGCTCGGATGAGGATGTTGCGGCTCGTGATGTAGAGAGAAAGAGTGAAGCCTGGTCAAGCGAAGTCTGGTGGGGATCATCCCAGAGCAGACTAGCCTCGCCAGGAGAAAAGCGCGTCACGAAGTCTCAAGCTCTTCGCGACGCGCCTCCACACATCACTCCCATTATTCCATCAGAGTATTTGTGCATTGAAAATTTGCCCGAAATGCTGCAGCACTACTTTCCCGGCCTTACGCCGATGCCATTACAAGGCATCCCCGTCCACATTCGCATTACGGGATGACATCATCGGAGCATTGACAGCCAGGGGAGAGTTTAGACCCTGAACGTTGTTGGCAGTGCAATTATTGAATATCTAACTGCCCCATGAAGAAGGAAAAGCCACAAGCCAGGAATCGATTCCCCTTTCCATGCGCCGCCGTCAGGGGAAGGGAAAGGACATCTCCTAGTTAGTGCCACGTCATGCCCAAGCGCTGGAAGAAGGAGAACAGAGACCCCTTGGGCACGTATCCAGCGTATCTCGACTGCCACGCCGCGGCGAAAGTACCTACGGATAACGTCAGAGGAGATGGAAGTTACCGGGCGGACAGGACATACCTTCGATGGGACCGAGCTCGCCGAAGCCCAGCGCCTCAATGGCCCACGGCGCGATCGTTACCAACACGCCGAGAGCGATGACGGTGCAGAAGACTGGATGCTCCTTCACAAAGCCCTCGATCTGCATCGCAGCTTCACAGGCTCGGTCGTAGGCGTCTTTGAGCGCAGGGCCGACTTTGTCGGCTGCCTTCAGCACCTGCTCTAGCTTCACGAGAAGCCATTCCGCGACACGCTCCGTCCAGCCGTATTCGCCGACAATTTCATTGAGTTTGGCCTGCAGCTGTCTGCCGCACTTCTCTGCGCTCTGGATGGCCTGGAGAACCTCGTCCGCGATTGCTTCCGCCGTGCGCGGCTCGTGGGCGCAGAGTATCGCCTGCTTTTCGTCGGGATAGGCTTCGATGGTCGGCTCGGCTCCGGTGATGCAGCTAATAATGGCTTGCAAAAGAGATGCCATCGTGAGGACTTGGTGTCGTATTGCGAGGTTGGGATTTGTGGTCGTGGTGGTGGGGTTGTTTTATGTGTAGGTCTTACGCGCTTTGGTGTTGCTGCCTGGGTCCTGATCGGTGAAACGCTGCAGGACGAAGCGACGACTGGGACGAATCATTTTCACCGCCTCAAGCTGTGCCACCTACAGAGCGTGAGCGTTCCATATCTTGAGCGTATTGGGTCCATTCAGCCTGGTCGTTCCCCTAGTAAGGCGCATTCGCGGCGATAGCAACCTGAGGCGCTGTCTGTGAAGAGAGGGTTCAAAAGCTACGATGGATGGATCGATTCTTATCCAATAAGCTATCCATTCCGTTGTCCTCGAAACATAATATCCTGTCCACCGGCCGGCCTCAATCGTATTCATCTGAGCCTGAGTCTTCCTCACCCCATTTCATGCCCATCTCAGAAAGGACCCCATACAAAACATGCCAAAGCTGTATCTCCGGTCCATCTCCTGGCCGTGGCTTAATCAAATTCTTGTGCTCCAGACACCACTTACAAGCCCAAGAGCCTTGATAAATTAGCAATCCGTCGCCAGAGGTTGCACTTGCTGGTGGCCCTCGGCTTACCCTCTTTCGCGCCCAGTTTCTCGAACCCTAAAGCTTCGATATAGTCCGGAAAGGAGGCCATGATCACCGCAAGCGCTTCGACCGTCCTCCACTCCCGGTGCTCCTCGTCGATGTCGATCTGCCCTTTGTCTCGCGCTGCAGCGAGCATGGTTCGGACGCCTGCCCCTAGGTCTTCTTCGCGCATGCCGTTGAGCCCCTTGCGGATCGCTTGGAGTACTGCTAACGCTAGGTCAGGGAGCTTGGTGTCGTCTTGAAGTGCTAGAGGTTTGTTTATTCCACGGATCGATTTGTAGATGGAGACTCGGGGGCTGCCGTGGGCTGAAACGGCTAGCAGGATAAGTTCGGCGATTTCGTGCACTGTGTCGCTGTCTTGCCATTCCTGCTGGGTCTGGTTTGACGAGGTCTGGTTCGGCGAGGGCAAGTCGGTAGGGAGGTCTATGTTCAACTAGTCCGCGAAGGTTGGGGAGTACTTCGGTTGGCCCTTGTGGGATGGATCTGCGTTACGGTTGTGGTAGATGTTGACGTAACGATGAAAATTCTGCTTACAATAGTCGTTGAGCGAAGGCGTGGGTTGTTGACTATGAGGTGAGTATGAGCACCATGGGGAAACATTCTAACGGTGCTATGCAGGAGGCTTCCTTCCCAGCATTCCGAATCCGGCCATCCTACAAGAGCAGTCGCCCACTGAGATACACATCCTGCCGGAGCCAGGTCCGCGTGAGGCAAGCTCCAACCGCTTCGACGTCCGTCGGCCAAAACTACTACCTTCCTTGGCAAGCAAGAAGCTTAAGCGCGGCTTTTCAATCTCGAGAAGAACAAGCACGCACCTCTCTGAGTTTTTGATGCACCCTCGACGCAAGCCAAAGAGCGTGATGAGTTTACTAGCGTCTCTACTAGACGTGTCGAAATCGGGCAAGCTGTACGCTGGTATCTTTCGAATTACAGCTTTCCTCACACCCCAAGCGAAGAGAGGAAGAGCACTGTACACAAACGAAAGGGTCATTGCCTCCGATTATCCAGATTCTCTTTTTCCTCTTTCCTCGGTCCACTGCTCCCTCTGCTCTGTTGCTTTGTTACACTTTCGCACTATTCCGTTGAGAGTAGGTGATACATCCGATACGTTGAATATTCCCCCGTCTGCAACTTCACCTGTACCTCATTCCAACATCACCTGGAGCGCGGCTCACACGGCGCTCTGCTGCCGGGCACGCAGGGCTCAGAAGCAACGTGCTTCGATCACCTCAGGCAAGCAAACAGCGGTCAGATGAACTGAGACTAGACGCCCCGTATTACCATTCTTCTTTCATCTGACCGCCTTTCCTTGACTTTGCTGCTTTTCTGGCTGTAAGTGTTAAGCAGAGAGCTCGCGAGATGCTGTCACGCTGTGCGGTCTACCTTCACCCGTTGGTCGTCTGATCCTGGCCGGCCTCCTTTACTTTGCTTCCCACTTACTGAGCTCAAGCCTCCGTGTCTATTTAGGCTCGGTTCTACTCTCTACTTTTACTTTCACTTTTCTCCATCACCTTGGTTGACCTTTGAGAATTCTTACTAGTCTACCAAACTATCCGATCAATCCATCTTCCTTAAAAGTAGGCCTCCGCCCTTCGTGGAGCTCATTTGCGAACGTCTCTTAAAGGCAAGAAAAGTAAGCTAATCAGAGATATCAGCATTCTCATACACCAGCCACCACAAACCACCATGGGCGGCCACGCATTCCACTATCTCTATTGCCCACGCATGTCCCCAGCGCTCTACCTCAAAGTCCGCGAACAAACCACCGACGCCCTGCGCAAGCTCTTCAAACACGTCGTCGTCCCCACCGAACTGCCCTCCAAACCCGACTACGGCGACGTCGACTTCCTCGTCGCCGGTTTCCTCCAAGCTTCGCCCACCACCACCACCGCTGCGCTCGACTGGCCGACCATGGTTTCCAAGACCAAAGACGCTTTCAACACAGTGCACGGCAGACGCGGCCACCTCACTCCAAGCGTCATGTACTTCGCCATCCCGGCGCCGGGACCTGAGAACGACTTCTGGGTCCAGGTCGATGTCAAGGTGTGCGAGGAGGCGACCAAGGAGGCGTTTGAGTGGATGAGGTTCAAACTGAACTATGCGAGTGCGGCGAAGATGATTGGGTCGTTGATCAAGCCGCTAGGGCTGAATATTAACCCCGAGGGACTCCATATTCGGGTCGAGGAGGTGGAGGAGGCGAATGTGCCGGGGAGTATGGTGCTCGTGACTAAGGATGCGAGGGATGTGCTCAAGATCGTTGGGCTGGATAGGCGGATTCTGCATGCGGGTTTCGCGACGAAGGAAGAGCGTAAGTTGCAGAGAGAGCAGTTGGGGAGATGGATGGAAACTGACGAGAGCTTCTAGTCTACGAGTACCTCGCCTCGTCCTGGCTGTTCAACCCGGCGCACTTCGCCAAGCGCCTGGAAGACGCCAAGTACGTGGCCCATCTTGAAGAACGCGCGCCTCCATGGGTGCCCTTCGTCACGCAGTGGATCCCGCAGCACTATCCAGGCTATCGATTCGGGGACCAGGATCTGCCGATTGAGGCGTGGTATAAGGCGACGAGGGCAGCGGTCAAAGAGAAAGTCTTCACGCTCTTCCCCTCAATCGCCCCGGAGTTCTATACGAAGCGCGCCACAAATCTAGCGCAAGTCGAAGAGCAGCGCCTCCGTGAGCTGCTCATCCAAGCGATTCCAGCGGGCCAAGATGGATGGGCCGACGACGACGTCCCACAGCCACACAACATCATCGTCAAGTCCCAGTCCCCAATTCCCACGACGCCAGAACTCAAGCCAACACTTCCCAACGATCCGGCCTCACCAATCTCGCCCACCGGCTCCTCCTGCACTACGCTCGTCAACAGCCCCTCTTCGTCCGCCTCCTCACCGCCACCATCTCTCTCAGACCACCCATCCAACGACTACCTCCCCGCCAACCCACCATCCCCTCGCGACGTCCCGCTCTACCTCGACGCCCTCCCCCGCGCTCCCCCACTTGCCTGCACGCCCCGCCCACCACCAGCCAGCATGTCCCTCGACGCGAAACTGCTCTGCGTCTTCCGCTGGACGCTGTTCCACCCGGACACGGGCGCGCCTTTCCTCGCCGCCGAGCCGCGCGAGAAGGGCTTCGAGATGCGCTGGATGGACAGTGGGGCGGGTGATAAGGTGTTGGTGGAGTGGGTGAGGGAGGTGTGGTGGGCGGTTTGGGTGCGGCAGAGCTGGGTGAATTATGTGGGGATGTGGAAGAGGAGGTTTGAGAAGGAGGATAGGAAGAAGGAGAGGGAGAAGGAGAAGATGCAGGAGGAGGGTGTCGAGAGAGCGGAGGCTAAGAGGAGGGAGGAGGAGGTTCTGGCTAGGAAGGAGAAGATTTTGGGGAGGCTGAAGGTGATGAATGAGGGGATGGGATGCGCGCTTGAGGGATGATGCGATCTAGGTCGAATGACTCTAGGGGCGATATCTAGGCAAGTACGGTTGAAGGAGAAAGGCCTGGGTCTGTATTGGGTCATCTCGCATAGGATCTAGGGCATTCTTAACCCCAAAATCCTGGGCACTGGAGGTCATGTCCGCCGGGTTTGAGAAGCCCTGTCATATATCGTAGCATAACCATCTATCCATTATCATCTCCACATGGCTGAACCCACTCTGTTCATAGCATCGTCCTCGCAAAATGCAGTCCCGCCGCCCAATGGAATAACCTCGCATCCACCATCTTCCCCTCCTTGCTATACGCCTCCAGCCTCTCGAACAGACTGTCCAGCGGCACCACCACCCTCTCGATGAACTCGCCGTCATCCAGCGCCTGCTCCGGCTCCTTATCGCCCTCCTTCAGGTTCACTTCTACCGTCGCCAATTGCATGTTTGCCGTGCTCATGCCCGGGTCGCTCACGATTGTCGGGCTGATGTAGCTTAGCTTGCCCTTGTAGCCTGTCTCTTCGTGCAGCTCGCGGACTGAGGCGTCGGAGGGAGTCTCGGACTCGTCGACGAGGCCGGCGGGGAACTCGACGCAGATGGCGCCGACGGGTGGGCGGTATTGCAGGATTACGATTGTGGAGGGGGGACGTGAGGGATGGCGGATTATGGTGCTAACTAGAGTTGAGAGCGTGTTTAGCCAAAAAGGCCAACTGGAGCACCAATAGTTGTCGAAAAGCAAGTGATGTTTCCTGATGCGGAGACAGGTCGGTTCACGTACTGGCGACGGCATCAACGCCGGATTTTCCGCGAGTCTTGCGCGATGCAGCTTCCCAGATTCGCGATTTGCCTGTCTGGTCTGACCAGGTGATCTTCTGGAATTCTATCCATTTGGCTTCGTTGGCGGGCAGGGAGTCCACCGCAGTGACTTTTGGTGATTGCGGCATGTCGTAGGCTGCGAGGAGAGCTCGGCGGGGGTGGAAGAGGCGGCTTGCAGGTCGTGTTCGAAGGCTGGCTCGAGATTGTGTGAGGATTGATCTTCGCAATGGGCGAATTGGGGTTAAATACATGGGTGATGGGGAGTCACAGGTACTGAAGCCTGCAGGAGGATGAAGCCTGAGGCTCCAGGGAGCTAGGGCCAATTAGCCCCGCAGCGCGTCATTAGCGGGCTTTCGCGACATCACGTGCTTTCTTACCTTCACAGCCTTCAACCCTCCCAGTCGTTCAGACTCAAGCGTCTTCTTGGCAAAAATCGGTCTCATTCCTGATTTAACTGTTGCACCACGGGACGCATCATTCTAGTCTTTCTGATCCTTTCTGCATTTGCCTTTAAATGATGCGACTCAGGCCCCCCAAGAGAAAATGATCGTCATGAGGGGGTGCCAGCGCACCCCGTCCCAAGCGTTACGGGAGCAATAACTCCCATCAGCAAAGAGTGCCTCATGCAGGACCAGCAAATTCACTAGACAAGAGAGACAGAACGCTAAGGCTCAACTCCTCCCTCAGCTCGCGTCTGCGTTCGCCTGCAGCCTCCACCTGGTCCGGCCAGCAAGCCGCCACCTATCCGAAAGCCCTCACATGCCCGATCACTCGTACAGATCATCGTTCGCTTACCGTCTCCTATACGACGTCTGCTCTTGATTTGCGCCCATAGTCTCATAGACCCGCATGAGCGACTCATCGGGAAAGCTCCCTCGCAGGGAGAGGCTCAAGCAGCTGTTCCGAGGGCGCAGTCCTCGTCCGGAAACTGCAGCGCTAGCACCCGCAAAACCGCCAACGGCTTCGCAAGCAGTTAATCCAAGTACTAGCTCTAGCTCCCAGGTCGGCACACTAAGCGATGAGAACACCGGAATTGAATCCGCCAGGAACCAGCTATGGAAGAGCGCGTTCGAAAATCTCAAGAAGGAGCAACCTGAGCTCGTCCAACTATATGAGCTGCTTCTGAAAGAAGACGCCGGAACCGACCAAAACGCTGATATGTAAGCCGACCCCCTACTACCAACTTCCCCCAAAGGACCCTACGCTCATAGACACTACACTAACTTTCTATTCCGACATAAAGCTCGACACGGGAAGTAACGGCTGCTGTCGTGAAGAAACAGCAGACGAGGATGGAATCACGGCAATGGACCTACTCCTGGTTCGGCAAACCACGAAAAGTCCGCGACACAGCAGAAAGCATCCTCACGACCATTGAACGAGTGTCTGGGTTAGCCTCGGTTGGCATGTCTTCTGCGCCACCATTCGTTTCGCTAGCTTGGAGCATGAGTACAAGCCTCATAGCTTTTGTGATGAACGATTTCGACGCGGTCAATAGTGCCATCGATGGGCTGAAGGAGGTTACCGGAGTACTGGCAAACTACAGTTACGTGGAACAAGAGTTTCTACGGAGCGAAGAGACACGGAAAGATTTCGAAGATATTGTTCTTGGCCTGTACACGGCGATTTACGAATACCAAGCGCGCGCAGCCCAGTACTTTGCGAGGAATACTCTAAAGAGGCTAGGAGTCAACACTTTAACTGCGCAGTCCTGGCCTGAAGCGGTTGAGAAAGTCCGAAATCTCGAGCAATCGTGCCAGACATCGATTGGCGCCCTAGGGGTCAGGCTGGGCCAGAAACGGTTCGGTAGCGTCGAAGCGCTCTTGAGCCAAGGCATGAGACTCATGGAACAAATTGGACACGCCGTCACGTCGGAGCGCGCTCAGAGAGAGAAGATCCTAGACTGGATCTCCCCCATTAACTACTTCGCGGACCATAGCGACGTTCGGAAAATCCTTGGAGATGCATACTTGGGATCAGGCCGGTGGCTCCTTCAAGATGAGGTTGAGTTCCAGCCGTGGAGGAGATCGGAAAATGATATACTCTTCCTGCAAGGCGTCGTCGGCTCTGGAAAAACGTCACTGACATCTATCGTCATTCAAGGTCTCCTTGAGAAGGAAGCAGTTGCTTTCTTTTACTGTTCCGCTAATGCGTCCTCTCGAGACGCTTCGAGAACAGCTCACAACGAGACTTTCAACATCCTCCAAAGCATCCTGGCGCAATGTTCCATTCGCGCAGATGGCACCATTGCGGAACAAATTCGAACTGCTTTCGAGAGAAGTGATCGGCAATCGCCAGGAGGCTGCGATATGACTCTCGGTGTCGTCATGTCGACTTTGAAAGACGTTCTGCAGGAGCGCGCGGATGAACAAATTACGCTTGTCTTCGACGCCTTGGACGAATGTCTAAATCAGGGAGAATTTCTCTCATGCCTAGCAGATCTGATGAAATCACAACCGAAACTACGAGCGTTCGTCTCTACGCGATTTGGTGTTGACTTTGCTCAGTATTTCGAGAACTATCGAGCACTGAGCGTGGGCGTACAAAATTCGGACGATATAAGTGCATACGTGGACGGCGAGATCTCCAAGAGAAGAGGGAACCGAATGACTCTTGACCAGGCTGAACGGTTGAAAGAAGCCATCATTAAGTATGCTGATGGAGTGTGAGTAATGATCTCCCGTTGAAAGCTATAAATTGACCGTTCATAGATTTCGGTGGGTCGAACTGGAACTAAACATTTTCCTTCCGAAAACCCAGCGACAAGGTTTTAGGGTTATGTCAGCAGACATAGATCGAAGACTACTACAGCTAGAAAACTCCCAAGCTCCCGCGGTCGATCGGCTCTTCGACGCCTACGAAGAGCTCTACAAATATTCTCTCGGCGAAGAGGATGAGATCGCCAGACGGTTTGTGGTCAAGGCAGCCATAAAGGTACGTATGTCGCGGTACACATACCAGCATGTCTTCAAATTTTCCGACCGCAGAAAGCCATTCATGGGGTTCTCGGTGAGTCTGGAACTTGTTGGATTGTTGCCCTCAGCCGGCCATCAGGATAGCTGCTAATGTGTGCATTCCGGTTCGCAGTGGGTATTATGCTCGTTTACGCAACTGTATACAGCCAGTCTTAGTCGTGCTGTTTCCATCCTACCCGATGGCACGAAGGCCGAGGACCTCACTGCCGAGGACATCCTGGCCTATTGCAGCAACTTCTTGGTCAAAGCCTCGGACAACAGTATCAAGTTAGCTCATCTCTCCGTCCGGCAATTCTTCGAAGAGCGTAGAGCAGACGATTTCTCGCCACCACTCCAGCACTTGCAAGTCGCTCAGACTTGCCTCCAGTTTGTCAGATCATTTTTCCTTGTTGAAGACCAAGGGTCCGTTCACTCTTCCATAACGAGACGACCAGAAGTGCGATATTACTTACGCCTTCGGTCGTGCCTAGTAGACGATGGGAAAGTCGGAAGCAACTTCAACTATTACCCCTATCTATACTGGTCGATGCATTGCCGAGCTGCTGATAAATCAGAAGACCTGATGAAGAATCTGAAGTCTCCAGGCGTTCGCGATGTCCTTTTCCCAGATTTGGATTTCTTGCACCGCAGCATTGCCGAGGGGGCAGACCTCAAGTCTCAGGACACGAATGGAAACACCATACTTCACAGAACGGTCCTGAACAACAATATTCCAGCACTCGGGTTGCTACTTCGTGTCGAGACTCTGCTAGAGCACTCAGGAGTCTTGAACACCAAGAACAGGGCTGGTGATCTAGCCATTCACATTGCCGCTATGATGGGGTGTGAAATGGCATTCCACGACCTCATCCAAGCCGGATCGGACACAGACACGATGAACTTAGTCGGCCTCACCCCCTTCGAAATTGCGGTCATGCTCGGGCGCGACCCCATCGTTGAACGAATAGGCCATATACAGCCATTAACGACTGATGACGAGGGTAACAGCATTCTACATTATGCCTCATTCTTCAATGCAGATGAGGCTGTTCGCATTCTGATAAGGGCTGGGTGGTCACGGAGCTTGCAGAACAATCAGGGGAATAGTCCACTACATTTGGCCGCGATAGGCGGTTCATCGCTGGCTTACAACACACTACTTTCGGCCGGGGCTTCTAACAGCATACGAAACAAGAAGAACCAGCTGGCTCAAGAAATACTGGACCTCTCTCGCTATTCCGATGCTAGCATAGTCGGATTTACCTCACGCCAGCCATCAAGAATTGGTTCCGGGCCTCTCGAACGTCCCCCGATTGTGCTTGAAGACACAACTATCACCTCCTGCAAATTTTGCGACTTGAATACCTGGCTCAAGGAATCGCAGGTACACACATATCTCCCTTCTCTCGAACGGCTATTGCACGTATCTCAACTCATCCGCGCAAAACAGCTCGTGTGCAGGCTATGCGCTTTCTTGGAACCGATTCTCTTCAGAATGGTCTCTGAAGTCTCCATCGGCCAAGTTGAAGAGGTTAGGGTGCGTATAAGGTTGGATGTGGACTCGGGTGGCCTGAAGACTGGGAAGGACGTGCTGGAGATTTCTTTTGCCGACGTCTTCCACGAGATTGAAATATGTCTTGATGCTGGAGGTAAGTACCACAGTCCGGGTCCGCAACAGTTTCGCTTGCCGCGTAACGCATTGCAAGCAAGCCTTTATAATACTTCTGTCTCATGGATCTAGCTCTCATATAGTATTTTGTCACTAACACTGTGCTTAGAGGCAATTTCTCCACTGGCTGCTGATTTGTTCCATGGGAGAAGCGTCAAACAAGAGGCAACAGAAACCCACGTCGTCAACCAGATACGACAGTGGTCCGACATTTGTTGCGGCCACGCGGTTTGCCGACTCTCACATACAGACAGTTTCGAGGAAGATTACGAGGACAGGTGCGAGGACGACACTCAAAGCGGCTTTCCAACATATCTCGTCGACGTCGGCCATGGCTCCGAGGAGGTCAGACCGCGCATCGTCGGCCACGAAGAATTGACGAAGACAAGTGATAGGAGATTCGTCTTTCTGTCAGCAAAGTGGGGCTCTACTCAATTCTTCCATGCGAAGACCTCCACCATCGAGGAGCTAAAGAGAGGAGTCAGCCTTGATCGGCTTCCTGCGTCACAGCAAGATGCGATACGAGTATGTCGGCGACTCGGATACAGATACCTTTGGGTGGACGCGCTTTGTGTTGTAATGGATGACCCGGAAGTCCATGGCTTTGAGGAGGAGATGATTCCCATTTACTCGAAAGCAGCTGACCTGGTCCTCGTAGGAACCAATACAATGACGGACTCACTTATTCCCATCAGGAAGCCTGGCGGAACACTTTCAATCTCTGCGTCTCTACGCACAGAACTGAGTGCAGCCAGTGAGACATTCACGCTTCAGTTGCGTGAATCTCTGCCGGATGCCACCAAGGCCATCCACGACAACGTCCTCGACCGGGCTTGGCGATTACGGGAAGTCGTTCTACCCCGGCGGTTCGTACTGTTCGATCCCCAGCAACTTATCTGGTCCTGTTGTGAAATGTCAAAAAGTGAAGGGAGCGCTCTGGCGCTCGCACCTTGGTTTAAGCCTTTCCGGGCCATTCATCTCCAGCTAGAACACCTACTCGATCGCGGACAGTCGGAACGGGATGAGTACCTTCCCGTCATCAAAGCAGAGATCTTCAGCTGGTGGTACTCCATCGTGGAGATGGCTTCGAAAGGGGCTCTGGCATCCGGGACCAGGAATCTTGTACCCCCTGTCTCTCGAGCCACTCATCTTGGTCTATCACCGCGCAAAGGCCCTCAAGCCTATTCTCTAAATGAGCGCCTTGAGACGGTCCACTCCATCGCTTGGACTGTGCTTCAGCTTCTCAATAAACTTAATGCGAATGGCTGGGATACCGCGTATGTGGCGGGACTTTGGTTAGGAGACATTCGAAAAGGCCTATTATGGATCTCCGCCCAGCCCTACAGGACGATGCGATCTAACCGGCCTGGCTCGAACCCATACGGGCACGATACGTCTACATGGAGCTGGGCGCATAGTCGAGCCCCCATCTCGTACTGCCTTTCGAAGGGGCTGAAGATTGAATTAGCGATTGAAGGGGGCTTGGAAGTCGGACAAGCAGTCTATGGTCCTTGGATCGTATTGCCTGTCACGGCGCTGACGAGGCAGCTCTCGGAGCTTGCAACGGATGACCAGCATTTTGAGTACTTTTGGGACGCTGTGGATCCGCCGGGTAGCCAAGTCGACGCAAGGAGCCCCGACGTGCCATTCCAAGATGACAGCGAAGACGAGCATAGAGGTAATGAGGATGGCAGTGCAGCAGACGGGCGCTCAAATACTCCCGACTCCCGAAAGTCGGCTGAAGACCCGCGACAATCCCACTCCGAGACCTACGCTGACCGCATGACTTCCGGCTTGGGTGCTTGCACGCTCGCTCTTGTGGCGCCTTGGACTTTCCGACCGTCTATGGAACCTTGCGATGCTCGATGGGCCGGTTTGATAGTAAAGCGTCGACCGGACCTCGATAGGATACCCCGACCATTGGCGGGCCGTGATGCGGGAGTCTTCGTAAGAAAAGGCGTGTTCCTCGGGCCACTCTGTCACAAGGATCTATCCGGCTGGGAGAGGAAGATGATGGCACTGGTTTGAGCCGCTTCTAGGCCTTGTCTTTGGTTTGGCAAATGGGTATTCCTCACGCGGGTCTTGTATTGAGGGAAGCTTGGCACGAAGGGTTCTGCTCACTATCTCTTCCGTTTTAGGGGTAATCGGGTCTACCAACGAAAGCGCCCGATCGAAATATTACCACTTCGATCAGTTCTAGGAGAGTAGGGGGCTCGAAGATAGCTAGTATCATAAACAGTCAGTTCCACACTGCAGATAACCGCAACTTGTTCCGCCGCCCTCTCAGCTGCTCTATGCGCAGCCCGAGCTCCTAAAGCATTATTAGGAATCACTCCGTCGAATCCAACTAATGCTCGGCCGCTCTTGCTACTTTGAAGACCTTTTCGCCAAGGCTCAGCCTAGTAACTCTGGAAGCGGGCACTATGATATCGTTTTCTTCCTATTTATATCTAACCGCTACACGAAGCGTCAGCGACCTCGCTCATACAAGCCAAGACTCTCTTTCCCTTATCGTACACCACTTGAATTCCTAATCACGAGCCCTCGAGTAAATCGGCTCCCTTCACCTCGAGGTCATGGGGGTTCCTCGTCAACCCTCATCCGCCGCAGGCCGCTCCTCAAAGTTAACAAGAGCCCTAACCAGCTCGGGTAGCGGCGAAGTATCAGTCGGCTTGGTGAAATGAGGTGCGGGCTTCGCAGTGTCTATCTATATAAGCCTTCCTCCACCAGCTCTCCTGCACTCCCTCAACCTCGCTCTACCACACTCCCTCAACCCGCGCCCCTAAGTAGAAAGTCAGGCCCCCATTCCGCACTCAACTATACTCGACCCTTCTACGCGACGGCACCGCCGTAGCCACCATGAAACTCCTCACGGCCGGTAAGCTTCTCACAATCTCCAGAGCCCCACCAGCCCCATCCTCCATCTAACAGCAGCAGTCTCCCTCGGTCTCTCCGCGCTCTTCGCAGCAGCGGCCCCTTCTTCCCAACAAGACCACGCCATCAACAACTATCCCACCGATAAGCCCCCGACCATCGAGAACAAGCAGTGGGTGCCCATCGCCAGCTACATCAAGAACAACTGCCCCTTCTCCATCTGGGTGCGGCAGGCAAACTGCGAGAACCCCGGCGAGACGGCGTACATGGAGGTCAAGAGCAACGAGGGCTATTGGGTAAGTAAACCTCCCTCCCAATCCCTTCAACCACGCATGCATCATCAAAACCACAACACAGCTAACCACCCCCACCCTCCCAGCCCCCATGGCGCGCCTGGAACAACCGCTGCTCGCAAGCCGTGAAAATCGGCCGCTCCGCCGCCAGCATCCACAATGTCTACCAAGTCGAGTACAGCATGGACTACGACGACAGCGTGTGGTACGATCTGAGCAGCCTGGACGGCGACCCGTTCCACGACGTCGCGCGCTTCATAGAGGTCGATCCGTCGCCCAAGTGGTGCAAGCGCATGTATTGCGGGCCGGGCCACGGGCCCCAGGACTGCGATTGGCCGCACAAGCCTGAGACGCGGTGCGCGCCTGCCGCGGATGTCAAGTTCTACCTTTGCTAGCTGAGGCGGGGACTTGGGAGGCTGGTGGTCGGTGAATGGATGCGTGGGTGGCGTCTGTCTCGGAGGTCACGTACTGTCTCCATCAATCTAGATTTATGCGATAGAAGGAATGGTTACATAGGTCCACGGGTATATAGATTCATATATATAGAGATCTGAAAACCCTGCCTTCAAGAAAAGCTTTTCGTGCTTGAAATGTGAAAGCGTAGATGTAAAGCTTAAGAAAGCGAGACTAGCATGTGCTCTAAAGCACAAGCAGTCAATCTCGAGAAGACGGCGTCGCCGAAAATTTACAATGCTTCGTCGCGTCTAAGACGCACTGGCGAATCTCATGAAGAAATTTTTGAGCTATCCAATGGAGAAGATTGATATGTCGGAGCCGCTTCTGTCGCGATGGGGCCTGGGTCCTTGTTTCTCACCTTGTGAACGAGCTCGTACATCCTGGGTAGAAGCTCGTTGATGCGGAATGGCTTTGTCACAACTTCATCCTAGACGTCGAAAGTCAGTTACATCAATCGAGCACAGTTAGTACATGGGCGATACACATACCATTCCCGCTTCCAATGAGCTTACCACTTGTTCTCTCCTCGCATTCCCTGTACATGCGATCACTGGGACATGGCCCGTTAGTTTCCGCTCTCGCTGCATTTCGCGGATGCGGCGAACGCAGGTCAGACCATCCATGACCGGCATTTCCTGGTCCAAGAGGATGACCGATAGCGGGGTCTGGGTTGTGCTCGACGTAGAAGCAGCGGTCTCTGTGGCACTGCTAATCACGGCCGGGGTATCCCGCCAGTAGCAAGACCTCTCCAAGAAATCGAGGCACTCCACTCCGTGGTTCGCGACATGCACTGTGCAGCCAATCTTGCGTAACTGCTGTGCCGTGACTTTCTGATTGATGAGGTTGTCTTCGACGAGGAGGATGTGTAGATCGCTGGGGACTTGCGGTGCGATCGAATCCGCGCGCGGTTCTTCAGTGTCGAGCGCCGCTGCGTCAGCGCACTCTGGTATCGAATGCTTGGGCGGCCCGGATATAGCTTCGTCACCAGACCGGTCAGGCGGCGCTTGACCCTCCGAAGGCGCAGGTCGACGAGCTTTGACGTAAAACGCGAAAGTGCTTCCCTGGCCCGGCACTGAGTATACCCCAATCTGTCCTCCCTGAAGCTCAGTCAGCTCACGAGAGATGAAAAGTCCCAGGCCAGAGCCTCCGTATTGCGAGTAGGTCTTCGCAGAAGCTTGCCGAAACCTCTGGAATAAGCGCTTCATCTCCTCCGCAGTGAGTCCCTTCCCGGTATCGCAAACGTCGAACTGAAGATAGACAATCTCGCCGTTTCCAAACTCCGGCCCTGCTAGAACATCCGGGCGAGAGGCTCGCTGGGGGATAAATGAGACGGTTGTAGCATCCGCTAGCGGAGGGGTTTTTGACGCTCCGAGGACGACGCTAATATGTTTCGCGTTCTCTTTCCTCGTGAACTTGATTGCATTCGTCAGGAGATTGATGAGGATCTGCGAGCGTCAATAATGCGGAGTAAACATGCCAGCGAGACGGACCTGGAGAAGGCGGGCTGGGTCTAGAAGTACTTGATCAATGTCCAGCTCGTGGTAGGAGTCGTGGACCGTGAACGATGTCCCAATCCCGGCATCAGCCAGCTCTGCATCATACATAGAAATGGCCCTTTCAACAAGCGTGGTGGGCCGAACCCGATCCGGAGCTATGAGAAGGAGATTTGAGTCCAGTTTCGAAAGCGTTAGAATATCATCGACGATTCTCTTCTGATGCTGCGCGCAGAGTAGGATCGTTTGAGCGGAGTCAATGATATTCGCTTGCAGTTCGCCTGCGTCCAGGTTTGCATTGCGCGAACCCAGGATCTCGCTCACTAATAGCAGTGTCAGTGTGCTGAAGTCATGCTAACTTGGCGAGTGGGATCGTCTACCAGTAGCGGATGATGAAGCAGACGGACCTGGTGGCTTTAGGTCAAACGTAGCCAGGATGCCGTCCGCAGACTGGATAATCGCAGAGAGAGGATTTCGCATCTCGTGGCATGTCTACTGTGCATTAGAAAAACCTCAAGTTTGCATGGCGAAAGTCCCCTTACCATATCGATAAAGTTCTCACTCTGCCGCTTCGTCTCTAGCGCGTCCTCCAGCCTCTGCCCCTGCTCCTGCAAATGTGGAGTGACATCCGTCACGTAGATGCCAACCCAGATGAGTTCTCGCCGATCATCCAGCTCGCCCGATGCATGCGCAAGGAGCCATCGCCACTTTTCGGGTAACTTAATGGCCTCTTCCTCAGGAATGGACAAGTCAGTCTGGACGCGAAATTGGAAGTACGGTTTCCGATCAGGATCTTTTGATAGAGCGAGTAGTGTGTTCTCGAAGTTTTGGCGGTCCTGCGGGTGTATGGGCAAGTGATGCGGGCGAGAAACGCTGGTATCTCCCTGTACATTCGTAAGGTCTTTGAAGGTTGGATTTTTCCTGCATCGTGGGGTTACCGTTAGCAAATGTCTGGGAAATCGCGTTTACCCCAAGGAGACGTACCACCTCAAGGCCCCAGTAGGCTCGTAGATAGCAAGACCAACGGAAGCAAACTCTGCTAGTCGGGTAAAAACGCGCTCCTGATCCCGTGCTATCTGCCACTGCTGCTTGAGCTTTTCTCGTTCCTCGGGGACAAGAATGGCGGCTGCAGCTTTGACGAACTTATCCATCAATTGCATGATGAAGGATCTGTAAGGGTCGTCATATGGTCGTTGTGGATTCAATCCGAAGAGCAAGAAGCCTACGGAGCCGGGACCGTCCAACCTGCGGATGGGACAGGCCATAGCTGAGCGGCAAGCTGAGCCGTGGCCCCGGCCGTGTACGGGAACCCGCAACCGCTCTGGCAGTGTATGGTCTTTGTCGCTCAAAGCAACAGGCTTTCCCTTGATCCAAGCCGTCCGGAAATGCTTGGCTAGAAGATACTGTGGATTCGTGAGACTGATCTGTCGCACAGCTATGGGATGTTTGGTATCTAGCCCCACGGTACCCTCGAGCGTGATGAATTTTGGGACGAGATCCTCGAAAGATGATGCGCTGACCGGTTGCGATTCCTGTGGAGCTGAATACAAGAGGCAAAAGGGGAAGTCTTCAGGGCTCGAATCGAGAATAGCGCGCATCTTCGTCCAGTATGTGCTCATGGTGTCTCCGAACGTAACCATTTTCTCGGCCTGTTCGATAGTTCTCTCTCTTCGGGTATGAATAACTTGCGTAGTCGTCTCCCAAAATTCCTTCTGTACTCCGACCATGCGGCCACTGTCGTCTACGATTGGCATGATGCTCCAGGAGAAATAGGCCTCTTCCAATGGGAGGCCGCCGCGGGGGATGGGGTGATAGTAATCATGGGATTCCGTTGCAACACCGAGCGACCAGACTTCTTTGATGCCTTCGTATTTCTGCGTCCAAGCGGGGCCTGCCCCAACCGCCCCTGCAGCACCCATAGCTGCGGGGTGCCGGTGTCCTAGTAGTTTGGAACAAGCTTCATTGTAGAGCATGACTGGGTCGTCTAATCCAAAATAAACGCATCGAGCTTTCGGGTTCGTGACAATTGCGATCATGGTCTGACGCACAGCTGCGCTCCAATCCCCCATCGGACCGATCTTGGTGCGAGACCAATCGAAACTGCGTAACCACTTCACAAACTCTGGGGCGTTCGGGATGTCAAATCTGGTCCAGTCCAGTATGAGGCTGACGCCATCTTCATGATGAGGTTCGGTAGATAGAGACGCTGAGAGTAACTGAGACTGCTTATCTTGCGTTGTTGAGCCTGATAACATTCCTGCGTGCGACAACGTGCGAGGTCGTTTGCGGGGTCCATAGGACTCGTCGGTGTCCGGAGTGAGTGGTGTTTCGTAGCGCGATTGCGACTGAAGAATGCCGAATCTCTTGTCTCCCACAAGAGACGCAACCCACATGAGACGGGCATATGGAACGCTCTCCGTCTTGCCATACTCGAGACGGCTCCAGATTGAGGAATCCTCTGCCCATTCTTTGAACGTCTCTACATTGAGTGTAGAGTCTCCAATCCAGGACGTGAATGAGGGATTGGCGTATACCAAAGACGAATGAATGGGTACGTCACCAAGTATTTCCGAATGTTCGACAACGATGGAAGGCGATGCATGACTTTCAAGGAACTCTCTGAGCAGACCAAGAGGGCTTGAACCCGCGGCATTGTTCGGCATATTCATGCAGGAGAAGCCGCGTTACCAGAGAGAATTCTCCCAAAAAAAAATTCTTCAGGCTGGCCTTCCGTAAGTTGAGGTAGCTGTGCTCAGGAATTGTCTGGTGGTCCTGGGCGTCGACGAGGCTTCAGTCCAATGGAATAGAAAAAAGAGAAAGATGGAGAGAAATAGGGCAGGCAAGAGATGGAATAACTGCCTAGAGGCGGAAATAGCCTCTCCCACAAGAAGGGCACTATCTTTTCGAAGAGATGCTCAAAGCCACATGCACATTAACGAATCAAAACGTCTTTCCCGGCTCGTGTGCGTCCGCTTCCGAAGGGTATATGTGGCTGAACGCCTCGTCGAGCGCCCGATTCGGAAGTAACGCTAATTGACCCAAAACGTTACACCATATTTCATTATTTCACTCCACCGGATCAGATGCACTACTAGTGCGCCCTTAAAGAGCACCCGCAGTAGTGTCATCGGTGACGGGTAGCCCTGTGGTGCATGTGAGATTACAGATCTTCCTTAGGGTATCCGAGGGGATGGGTCGCATCATGCCCAAACGGGATTTCCGAATTGATGGTGGATCCAAGGTACCGGCAACACACGCGATAGAACAGTATATCGGCAGAACGGCAAGATGGTACAGTAATTCTTTCGCTTGTTCTATGAAGACGAGCTTTAATCTCGCGAAGGTAATTTCGAACACGTAGTGCCCGACTCAGTTATACCGCAGAAATGGTTCGAGAGGCGCAGACGAAAGGTTGCGCTTCGTGACGCGAGAAAAGCAACGAGATTTCCCGTCTTCTTATTCGTCCTCGAGAGCCACCCCGGACGTGATGCGGAATCTGGTGGTACAAGGTCGCTGCAGAGTAAAGCAGATGATAGTTGCTTCTCTTTCATCGCCGATGAACGTGTATCGAAGATTTGCCTGCGTCAGACGCTCGAGCTACAACTTCGCTGGTTGTTGATTTATTCTCAGATCGTCTCGGGTCAGCTCTGTCAAGGACGTCTTTCCTAAGTTCGCCAAAGAGTTGTCCGTATCTGCCAGCAGGCAATCCAGGACGTGCTTGACGCCAGCCTCGCCTCCCATGGCAAGCCCATAGACATACGGCCGGCCAACCAATACAGCCTTTGCACCTAGGGCGATGGCTTTCAGGACATCTGATCCTGTGCGCACGCCACTGTCAAATAGGACGGTCAAACCCGAACCCTTGACCTTCTCATCGGCGCCAATCTCAGCCAAAGCGTCAAGAGAAGAGATGGCGCCATCGAGCTGTCGGCCGCCATGGTTGGAAACGATGATGCCGTCCATTCCATAATCGATAGCCTTATGCGCGTCTTCGACAGTCTGAATGCCCTTGAGCACAACAGGGCCATCCCAGTATTTCTTGAGGGTGTGGAGATCGTCCCAGTGGCGGTAAGTCCCGGACGAAATAAGGCTGATAAAGAGCTGTGCTTTCTTCATTGTCGCAGCATTCGTGAGGACTTTGGCGGTTCCGGTAATGCTTCCAGGGCGTTTGAGAATCTCCCATATCTCTCCAAGCCTCTCGGTTGCGCTGCGAGTGTCCTCCGCTTGCATCTTCTCGTACATGCGCTGGAAAACAGGATCCGAAAAGCCCACCTGGCAGCCTTGCCCGTAGATGAAAGGCAGATATGATTCGTCGAGATCGCTGGGCCTCCACCCGAGTGTGAATGTGTCGAGCGTGACTACCAAAACCTGGTAGCCACTCGCTTTGGCACGACTCAGCAGGCTCGCGGTGAATTCATCGGCTTGAGGCTTGGGCCAGTACAACTGAAACCATCGGTCCCCTTCGCCGTTAGCGTTTGCCACTTGCTCAATGGATCTTGTCGCTGCCGTAGACAGGATCATGGGAACATTGGCAGCGGCGCACGCCCGCGCAGTCGCCTCTTCAGCCTCTTGATGAGCGATTTCTTGCACGCCAATTGGAGCCACAAGCAGCGGGCTTTTATATCGGCGTCCAAAGAGCTCCACGGATAGGTCTCTCCGCGTAGCCTGAACCAGCATCCACGGACGCAGCCGGTAGCGTTCAAAGGCTGAGACATTGGCTTTACAGGTTGATTCGCTTCCGGCCGATCCATTGATGTACATAAAGTTGGGCAGCGGCATGGCATTCCGCGCCTGGGCCTCCCATTCTAATGGCTTGGTGGAGAACCTCGGCTTGCGCAGGCTGGCGTAGATGTTGCGCTGGTATTCGACGAAGGAATTAGGATCCGGCTCGTAGTATTGGGTGTCGTTTGAGTTAGAGTTTCTGTCGGCCATTGTGATAGCGTTTGATCGTAAATGTGGATCTGCACGATGGTCGTTGCGTCGAAGTGAAAGACAGGGTAGTTATCAACGAGTCCTGTCAACGTATGGGACAACGGGATCGGGAGTAAGATGCGAGGTAATAAGATGTCGCTGAGGAGAGATGAAGTGACAAAGTGCCATGACGCCATTGGCCGCGGAGGAGGAGAGGAGTTGGGGAAGGAGCTGATGATTGCCGAGGCTCAGAGAAACATATGCCCCGCCCAACAAACCTGCAGTCGATCTGCGTAGATGTCGTGGCAGGGCCGAATTAGCTGTCATTCTACAGTCTGCGCATCTAGTTGTATCCTCCATCACACCTGTTATCAGTGAAAGTACCAATCCACGTGCTTCGCCCAAGCTGGGTTAGCTTCCGTCCACCAACAACTCGAAGGTTCCGTGTCTCGTCTCGGAAGCAAACACACCGACATTCTGCAGCACAGCACACAAACGGCCGCAATAATGCCACGGCTCGCTTCGCTCTCTCCCTCCAAGGCAGTATCACTGCCGCGATGCCGTCTTCCGCGCCCTCCCTAGCCACTATAATCCTCATATCCGCCGTAGCAGTCGCTCTCCTCGCACTCCAATGGAACTACAACGCTCAATGCGCATCCCCAAGCGCGCCGCCAGACGCCGAGACCACGCATTCGGGATACTTTGATTACGAGTGCGCGGGTAAACCGCACCATTCGAGCTGGAGCAGCTGGTGGCATCCACAGCGAAAAACATGGAGCGGAGTGGAATCCAGCCATAGCCATGGAAGAGGCGCGGGCGCTGTCACAAAGGATTGGAATATCCTATACCATTTAGGAGGTAATGGGCCATGGGTGGAGAAGGTGGTGGATATAGTGGAGGGAGGCATTGCAGTGCCAGAGGGTTGCGAGGTCGAGCAGGTGCATATGATGGCTCGACATGCCGAGCGGTACCCTACGGTTCGAGTAGCCAAGAGTGGGTGCTAGGCTTCAAGTCCCCATGATTGTGGGAAGCTTACGGTGAGCGTCAGGGATTCAGATGCTCGTGGAGAGGATGAAGCAAAGCGGAATCCCTTTTACAGGCGATCTTACGTTCGTCAATGACTGGGAGCTCTTTTGGTCAGGTATGTCGTGCATTCTACCTTGCGTAAACTAGTCTAGACGAATAAACGGATTCTAAACCATCCCAAGACGACTCCCAAATCGAACAACTCACCGCCACGGGCCCCTTCAGCGGCACCCTCGGCTCTTTCACGACCGGCGTGCGCCTCCGAACCCGATACGCACACCTCCTCACGCGCGCCTTTTCGCTCCCCTCCAAACTGAAATTCTGGGCCAGCGACTCCCCACGCGTCATCGACACTGCCCGCTATTTCGGCACCGGCTTCTTCGGCCTCGACTGGGCCAACACCACACGTCTCGAAATAATATCCGAGCACTCGTCTCTCGGCGCCAATACGCTTACCCCAGGCGACACATGTCTCGCCTATGTCGAAGACGAGGAGGAGGGGCATGACAAGGGGTACACGATGTTAGATCGCTACCGCGCTACGTACCTAGGCGCAATCCGCATACGCCTCCTTAAGCAGAACCCCGAAATCGAATTCACAGACGACGAGATCTACGCCATGCAAGAAATGTGCGGCTTCGAGACGACAGTGCGGGGAAGCAGTCACTGGTGCGATGTGTTTACTCAAGACGAGTTTCGCAGCTTCGAGTATGCGAGGGATTTGCTGCATTACTATCGCGCGGGGCCGGGGACCAAGTATGGCGCTGTTATGGGGTGGTTGTGGTTGAATGCGACGACGAATCTGCTGCTAGAAGGACAGCGCGCCGGCCCTTTATTCTTCAGCTTGTGAGTGTGTGGCGGAGTACTGGAGTTAAACGTGAGGCTAACGGGAAAGCAGTGTGCATGACGGCGATATAGCACCTATGATCACGGCGCTCGATATTATCAATGATGAGGAGCATCTTCCTATTACGCATATCCCGGCGAATCGCAAGTGGAGGAAATCGCAGGTCTCTCCTATGGGTGGGCGGACCATCTTCGAGCTCCTCTCGTGCAAATCTAGCGATGGGACTACGGACCCAAGGAAGTACGTGAGGATCAACATCAACGACGGCATTACGGCTATTCCGAGCTGCGATAGTGGTCCGGGGAGGAGTTGCCCGCTAGAAGAATTCGCGGCTAGAACGAAGAGAAAAGGTGAAGAGGTTGGAGATTTCAGAGAGAAGTGCGGATTGGGTGAGGATGCTGCGGATAGAATTACCTTCTTGCGGCAGTGAGGGTTGTGTGCTTGGCTAGACTCTGGAAATACTAGGTAGTCAACAAAACGTAACTTAACATTACATCCTCCAAAGGTGCCACGACCGATCCTTAACCTCTCAAAATAAAAACCATAATCTATACAGTATCAAACCCTTACACCACAACAACCTTGTCATTAAACCGCCAACTTCTTCCGCAAACCGTCCATCAAAGCATTCAATACCCATACTTCTCCAGCTCCGCCTCCGTCCACTCCCACAGCTTCTTCGCCAACCCCATATCCCTCCCATACGTACTCCCCTGCGCCAGCACACCCACCGGCTTATAAAACCCGCCATTCTGCAGCTTCTCCTTCCCCACCGTCGCCGCCCACGTCTGATTCAGCGCCCCACCCCTCGTATCCTTAAAATGGCCCGGCAAAACCGGAAACAGCAGCGCATACACCCACATGCCCATCTTCAAGAAGAAATTCTGCCGCAGCGACTGGTACAAGTCCGTAATAATGACCCCCGGATGTATTGACACAGACGTAATCTGCGGATACCGCGCCGCCAGCTCCCGCGTGAAGAGAATGTTCGCGAGTTTAGACTGCCCATAGCGCCGCCAGGTGTTCTGCTTCTCCAGCGCGGCCTGGTCCCACAGGATCCCGCCGCTGGGCGCCATCATATGCCCCATACTCGTGATATTCACGATGCGCACATCGGCGCCGTCCTGCGCCGCCGTCTCCAGCAACACGGGCAGGAGCAGCTTCGTCAGCAGCGCGTGGCCCATGTGGTTCGTGCCGAACTGGATCTCGTAGCCCTCCTTGGTGAGGCTGTAGGGGCACGCCATGACGCCGGCATTGTTGATGAGGATGTCGAGGCGCGATTCTCGGGCCTTGAAAGTCTGGGCGGCCGCGGCGATGGACGAGAAGGAGGTCAGGTCGAGCGGGAGGTGGATGATTTCGCAGGCGGAGGGGACGGCGGCGCGGATGTCGGCGATTGCGGCGCTGGCTTTGGAGGCGGTGCGCGCGGCGAGGTAGATGCGGGCGGGGGAGTGGGCGGCGAGGTAGGTGATGGTTTGTTTGCCTAGGCCGGCGTTTCCTAGTGGTTCTAGTCAGCTTTGCCCTTCTCTCCTTTTCTCTCTCTATGGCGCCGTGGAGTCCCATACCTCCCGTCACCAGAATGACCTTGCCCTCCAAACTCGGGATATCCTTCGCAGGCTCAAAAGACGTAGTGACACCCATTTTACCAAACCAGTGCTCGCGCAATTCCGGAATAAGAAACTCGGGTACTACAACTGTAACGAGAACAAGATACTGCGTTATTTGCTCCCATATATATAGCAGAATTGACAGCGGCGGGTGAGGTGATGGTCGGCGCGATAGTTCGTCCATGCCGGACGTAAGAGCTGCCGGGAAGGGCAGCTCATGGTGAGGTGACGTCGTATCGCTTAATGTGGCCAATCGCTGATGAGGATTGCGTGTGCTTTCGACCGCGAGCGGAGCAACATTTTTGGGGACGGAAAGGAGTCGGAGGTTGTGGAGTAGAAAGTTAAGAGTGTATGAGAGCGCAAGAGATGAGGTCTGCCCGATCGGCTGCCGTCTGTGACTGGGGCTAGTCACAGTGCTTACGTGCATGTGAAGCTGTGCCGTAAAGGGACAGGGAGTGTAAGCGCACTCGGATCTACTAGAACGCCTTACTTGTACCTGCAGGCGACGGGCTAGCGTTGAAGGACTCTGCCTGTAGCACTGAGCATTTGCTGCGCGAACGATGTTGAGATCAGAAAGCTTTAAATCTTCTATCAATATGACTAAACTACCCCTTGTTGTCTATGTGAGCTCATGCCAGCAAGGTACCGCCCATGATACCTTTGTAAAAGTGTAAGGAATGCCGAGATATTCAATAAAATCGTAAGTCATCATTAGTCCATACCCGATATGATTTGCCCAAAACCGCCCCGAAAGAATAGGAAATGTGATAGTAGTCCAGAGCTAGAACCGAGAAGCCATCTGCTCCATCCTTTGCTTCAGTCTCTGGTACGGATTATTGTACCCTTCAGGTTCACCAGCCGTCAGATCTTCGACGACTATTGGACGTTGCTGTTGAGTTGGCGCAGATAGGTTGTGAGGTTGAGTACTGCCGGTAGACTGCCGAGAGATGTGACGCAGCCGATGCTCTGCAGAAGCCGTAGCCCCGAACGATGACAGTAGATCCCGCCTCTCCTGCTCGACGTCATCCTCCATGAGATCAATAGCTCCGTCGTACTGCGGGAGTGGGCGGGAAGAAGCCTGAGGGCGGGGTTTCTGCGCTGGTTGAGCTGGAACAGACGCTTTCGGTTGCACTGGGGACTGGGACACATTCCGCAGAACCTCCTGAGGCTGTTCAGGCGCTCTTATGGGACCGGCGAAGCGCGATCTCGAAGAGGAGATCGGTAGGCCTGCCTGCTGTGGTGGAGGAGTGTGGGATGGAAGCGCCCAAGGAGCTCCGACAAAACTGCCCACCATCGAGTAAGAGGTCATTGGCGCTGTAGACACAGACTGGCTCATGGGCGCGGTGGAGGGAGCCATGGTTCCCATTGGGGCAGGAGGCACACGATAGCTGTTTAGCTCCGAAATACGGTTCTGACGTGCTTCTGGCGGCGTGGCGAGCGGCCCACGAGTCGATTCTCGAATAGGAGCTGTAGCGGGTGGCACAGTAGCGTCTCCAAGCCTCTGAGGAGGCGTATTCCGAGTAGGTAATGACACTGGAAGACCAGCAATTGAGGTCAGCGCCTTCTGGGGCCTTTGATTCGCATGGGACGGCGTTGTAGTCGGTTGTTTGTGGATCGCAGAGCGAGATGACATCGGCACTTGGTTGATAAACGGAGGTCTTGGTGTTTGCAGACTGCCTGATGGCGTTATACCGCCCGCAAAAGCTTGTGCGCTCGCAAGGAACGGCGAGGGTGTAGCGGCACCGAGAGTACTTGTAGAAATGGAGCCTGGATTAGTACGTTTTCGCTTGGGTGGACGAGGGTCGACTGGAGAAGTCGCTGGCTGGTCCTCGGTCTGCATAGTCGCCGAGGGCGCTGGCCTGCTTCCTGGCAACACTGTTGCCGGCTTTGTTCTCGCCGTGGGTCTCCCTCTCCTTGCAACCGTCGGAACCGCCGCGACTGCAGCTTGCTGGATAGGTGTAGGGGCACCTGGCGTAGGAGCAGGCCTAGCCTTCACACTGCGGTTAATCGTGCTTCCGTCCACAGCGCCTCGAATCTGCTCTAATTTATCGATGAAGTCCCAGATGAATCTCCATATCGTTCTATTCATGCGAATGTCGTGAAAATTCTCGCGGAGCGCGCTCCGCAGCGCCTGGATGTCACCAAGCAGCAGCCTGTTGTTTCGCGTATCTGAATACATGGATATCAGGACAGTGACCGCGACCATCTCAATCGGTGCGAAAGTCTGGACGCCTTTGAGCGTCTTGTCGGCATTAGTGAACGTGTTCGGGTCCTCTTCGATGAGATCCTTGAAAGTGTTGAAGACGCTTGCTAGATGAGACTTCATTCCGTCGTCTACGGCACCCTTGTTTTCCAACAACTTCGGCAGCGATGTGTAGGTGGTCTTTAACGTTGGAACTCCGTTGGGGGCGCTAGGATGTTGCACCTCCACGATCTGGCTGAAGCATGACAGCGCGATTTGAAAGTCCTTGGCACGGGCGCGATCCTTCAGCAACGAAAAGATGACCCCGAAGTCGTTGACGAAGAGGCGTGCAAGCTCCTGCCATGGTCCGGTCGACGCGCGCATCTTCTCCGGTAGGGTGAGCTGCATGCCCATTTGTACCCTAGCGAAGAGATCCTCCTCCTGCACCTCGGAAAGATCCGCATATTCGAAGGAGACAAATTCCCTCTGGAGGAACTGCTTCTGCGTTTCCTCGGATAGAACCTTCTTTCGCCGACTGTTTTGGCCGTCGCAGAACCACCATTTCGCACCGAGATGGTCGTGGCAGGGTATCATACCCTTTATGAACGCTTTCACGGAGGACAGGCGCTGTTTTCCATCAACGCAGATGAGCGTGTGCTTCGGCGCGACGCCATCCTCAGCGATTCGCGTCTTCTTGTTGAGAATGATAGGTGGAATGTAATAGTTTTCTTCATGCCTAGGTTAGCCTGGGGTCGTATAAAATGAGCGCTACTCACCCATTAGCGAATCGATGAGGCCCGTCATACGGTCGGCTGTATCATGATGTCAGCAAGCTGTTGTATGTACATGCATTCGCAAATCGTGGGCTTACCTGTCCACACCACATCTCTCTGGTACTCGGGTTCCACGTCGATAATGCCGTCGTCAAGGCCCTCTAGAGATAATTAGCGACTATATCGTTCGATTGCCGGAGATATATACTCATGAGATAAGCAATGGGGCGTTTGAAGACGCCTGGCTCCACGAGCTGAGGTCGCGGTCTGTACATCGCACCTGCATCATCGTCCTCAGACTCTTCCTCGTCGAAAAAATCGGCCTGCCCGTCCACTTCATTCTTGACATCGGGCTGAGGCGTGTAAGTATTGACCGGCGCGAAAAGGTCTATGGAGTGAGCCTCGGAGTTGGCGCATACCTGGCTTGCTGGAGGATCCATTCTGGCCAGCCCTTGCAAGTTAATTGGTGGTGTGGGGCCAGTCTTGCGCCACAGTGTGGATTGACCCCACTGAGCCTTAGCTTATTTGCTCATCTAAGGTGTACTTTCCAGCCTATTTTAATTTACCTACCTAGGTAGTAAGCTAATTAGAAACAGGTGAGAGAAACTTTTCACCAAATAGAGTAGTCAGTGGAATTGTGAACTCTTATATACTGAGAGAAAAGCGGGACGAAACTAGTGGCTTGGCAGTGCTGCATTTCTGATTGGATTACTCGTGTCATGAGACCACTTGCATCAGCAATGTAACAGCGAAAGTATTTTAATAATTATTTCTTATGCATAGACTGCCAAAGCTGGACCTCTTGCTTCCCAAGAGGCCTTATGCATCCTAGCCCATGCGCATTATCTCCTAACAAGCTCTCGAAGCCCTCATCGCTGCGTTATTGAGTGGAGAGCTCCTCAAGGTCCTCTCCATGGTAGTCGGCCATGCCTTCCTTCACGACCCTTCGAAGCTGCGCGGCAGCACGGCCAAGCTCTCCGCCGCCCTTGAGTGCTTGCTCGAGCCCTGCAACAATCGCAGCCTCCGCTCGGTCGTGGAACACCCTCTGCCGATCTTCGCGGTCCTCGTACATCTCCGACTCCTCGTCCCGCGGCGGGCCAAATAGGTTCAGGTGCGCGTAGGGATTCGATCGCTTCGACAGCATGTGTTGCTCGGTGTGCCATAAAGGAAAGGTTGTCCCTGCTTCGACAGGCACTACTACTTGCGAGGGTATCAGGCCGACTTTAAGAAAAGCCGCAAGCGTATTCATCTGCTTGACCTGAAGTTTCGAATCTCCTCCTGCCTTCCCCGCCGACTTCACTGCAGACCATTTACTCGTCGCGTCATTCTGCCAGCCCAGCAGACTGAGGAAACACTTCAACGTCTTCACCCAGCCTCCAGCGCAGCTAACAACGTCGTCGCCGGCTGCCTCGAGTAGCCATTCCAGAACGTCGAGCGCAAAGATCCGGATGTCGGTAGCAAGGTGCGTCATGCCGGCTCGGGTGTGGAGCAAGAGCTGGTCGGTGTGGCTGGGGATGTCTGCTTTCGGTAGACTTTGGAAGAGCTTCAGAAGCTGCTGTCGGACGCCGTTGGATCCATCCAGGATGAGCCGCTGCACCGTAGGTATGATGACCGACGATGGCTGCGGCAGAGGCAATCCCGGGGGGTTAGTAGATATCGCTGTCGTCAGGTATGCGAGCGATTCGCGCCTTTGCGTCTCAGATTTGTGAGAGAGCAAAGCCAAATGGTGCGCGCATTGAGCTTCAACAGTTGGCGCATTGGTAGAAAGAGACTGTTGCTTCAATGCAATGGCTAGAGCAATGTCAGCCGAAAGCCGCCTGAATAGACGTTCGAGAGACATACACTTCGCCTTGAAGCTCGTGTCGGTGGAGTTGGCTGCCTTCGGCTTTGCTTTCCCAACTTTCAATTTCGGTTTCTAGTATTATCAGCGGCTGGTCAAGCTGCCGCACCTAGTAGTCGCCGACAGGACGGTGTCCGAACGCTTATGTCGAGAGTTTCGAGAAGCAATGGATGTAGCCCGTGGCAAAGCTACCTGGGAGCCTTCAGGTCGGGCTATCCCCAAACGCACGGACTGTCCCGCCGGCGACCATCCGATGGTGAGGGTTTCGTTCTTGAACGGACCTGGAAATCCTTCTTCTTTTCCTTCTTCTTCTTAGCGCTGGAACCCATGTTGATCACCCGCTGTCGCGGTATTTGCTTGAAAGAACGTGCGAGTAGGTTAATTGCGTGGAGAGCATGAATGCTAAGAAATTCGTCTACGTCGACCCATAGGTGTCTGCTGAGATGGTCGTGCTTTTCGAGAGAATTTTGAAAGCCGACAAGTCAGACTATGCCGCTTCTGGCATAGCTCCAAGTCCAAGCTTGGCGCGCGACTGGGATGCTACTCCAGGAACATTTGCCCGGCAATCATCAACAAACATTTGATAACCCTACAACATATCCGCGACGGCTCCTCCGATACTTAGCTTTGCTCGTCTCACAATATTCGGTACTTATACGCAACAGCATGGCACAGAATACGGTAAGTAGCCGGTGCCCTGATTTGCAACCGGACTTAACATTTCTCCCAGCCAGACGAGACTCTTTCCCTTCTTACTCGCCTGAGCCAGAAGCCAGGAGTGCAGAGCACGCTGGTCTTGTCCCGCGAAACTGGAGCCATCGTGCGAACGTCCGGCTTGATCTCGAATTCCACGTCCGCAAACCCAAATAGCACCCTTCCCGCATCGAGCGGAGCTGCGCCAGAGAACTACACCAATGGCAAGAAGGAGGGCGGCATCCAGAGCGCTGAGGACGTAGCGAGCATGGTATGGTCATTCATAAGTGCTGCAAGCAGTCTGGTGGAGGGTCTAGACAAGGAAGATGAGGTCAAGCTGCTGCGCCTCAGGACGAAGAAGAATGAGTTGGTTATAGTACCAGGTGAGCAGAGAGCCAACCATCTAGGTTCTTTCCAATTTTTTGACCGAGGCTAGATCCCAAGTTCATTCTTGTGGTAATACATGATACCCCGCCGGCATGAAGATCCACGCAAGCTTCCCTTCAGCGTTCGAATGACACTCCTCCTACTCAGACCCAGCAATTTCAGTGCATTTACCAGTGCGTCTCACTGATCTCGACCGTGTTCACATCGACGCCCTCCTTAAACCAACGATCTGCGGAAAGGTCAGGGTCATTGCACCTTTCGGACGGGAGTCTCCTTACCAGACTCGCTGATCTCGACATCGTTGCCGCTCATCTGCCTCTTGCGCATCCTGCCATCTTCCGCAAACGTCCAATCCTCGAGACCATAGCATCTCTTCCACTTCATACCGTCGTGCGCATCCTGGTACTCGTACCAAAACTGGACGGCGATCTTGTTGTCGGTGAATGCGAATAACTCTTTCCGAAGGCGGTAGTTCTTCTCCTTCTGCCACTTCTTGCTCAAGAAGTCCTCAATGGCAGCGGTGCCGGTGAGGAAGAAATGTCGGTTTCTCCAAATACTGTCGGGAGTATACGCCTTGGCGACGGTCGTTGGGTCCCTGGAGTGGTCAGCTTGGGTTCTATGGGCTTCGGTGAGGCATTGCGCACTGGGTATTCCAGAGGTCCTGTGCCTTCTTGACTTTCACGTGAGCTGTCTCTTCGGTAAAGGGTGGAGCAAGAGACATTGTTGTATCTTTCGAGATAAGTCGAGACTACGAGAGAAATTGGAGGATAGTATGAAGATGGTAGCAGATTCTCTAGACTTATATAAGTACTCAGTCTGTCTGTCTCCGAGATGGCTTCAAGAGAGTGATATGGAGTTAAGACCATCGATGAAGCTCACCATAATCTATTCCCCGCAAGACGAATCCCAATCGTACAGCTCTCTCCTTACACGTCTAGCAATATTCTGCTTTTCTTACCCCCGACGTGCCGGCTGCGGCATCTTGCGGGCCGAGCTTACTCAACAGTTGGGAGCTTGTTCCGACGGTATTCCGAAGCACGCACGCAAATGCTTACCTAAATAGTAGGGCGCTTACAGGAACACATATATTTGGAATTATAGCTTTATGCGGGGACCCTGTTGGGCACAGAAGCTGTCTCCGATAGCTCGGAGCTCGGCTGATGACGCAATGGCCCCGCAGGCTGGCCGCGACCACAGCAATTTGTGAAGCACATTTGTCTTCCAGAAGCTCAGCGCTGTCTCACATCTCACGCTTCAAAAGGATCACAATTCCCTTCAATTACTCTCACCAACGCTCTTTAGTTCGCAATGGCACCTCTACAAGTCGGCGACACGCTCCCGGAGGGCGTTAAGTTTGAGTCCGTGTTCCCCGAATTAGACTACGTACGTCTCTGTAAGCATGGCTAATCCGGCCGTACAGGTGGGCGCCCATCACAGACTCGGACCCGACTGCTTGCGGTCTTCCGCAGGAGTACGATGCAAGCAAAGAATGGAAGGACAAGAAGGTCGTGCTGTTCAGCGTTCCCGGTGCGTTCACCTCCCCTCCCGCTTCCCTCCTCTCCTGCGTAGGCTCAGCTAATCAGAGCTGCACTAGGTGCCTTCACCCCCGGCTGCCAGGCCCGCCATCTCCCGCCGTACATCGAGAACCTGAGCAAGTTCAAGTCCAAGGGCGTCGATGTCGTGGCGGTCATTGCGTCGAACGACTCGTGGGTTATGAACGCTTGGGGCAAGGTCAATGGCGTCAAGGGGGATGATATTGTAAGGGACACGGAAAGCTTTTGTTAGGAGAAGGAGTGGCTAATGAGGATGCAGCTCTTCCTCAGCGATACCAAGACGTTCTTCTCTAAACACTACGGATGGCCTGCTGGTATGGGCGACCGCAAGTATGTCATCGTCCCCCATTCCCTATGTTGTGGGAGGGCTGTGCTGACGGAGGGATAGTGGCCGATGGGCAATGGTGTTCGACCACGGCAAGGTCACCTACGCCGGGAATGAGAAGAGCCCGGGCGAGGTATCGGTAAGCTCGGATGCCTTCAGGCTCTTTTGGCAAACTACTCACATGATTGCAGGTCTCCGGCGCCGAAGCTGTCCTCTCGAAGCTATGATATCGCTGTGGATAAGGTTGGTCCATGACTGAACGGCGCGCAGGGCTTAGATATTTAGACAACCTCTAAATGAGGCTTTAGACTCAGGGAGCCACAATGAGAAAGTCGTTCAGATACTAAACAACCGTACTCTATTCGCTTGATTCAACTGCTTTGCAAGGGCCCATCGTAGATGGCAGTGTGCTGACATACTATCTGTTTCTGCCATGCATACTGGCTTTTCTTGCACGAGCTCAACCGTCATTCGTTTCCTGAGTTCTGTCGCTCGTGCTTGCTGTTCGATCTCCAGGTGGGCCCGTGAACACGTTGAATTCACGCAACCTCGGGCAAGCAAAAGGGCGAGGGGCGAGGAAGTAACAGAAGCCGGAAGTCTGAAAATCTAGACCGTCAGCCATAGCTTTGGAGAGATAATGACAAAGGGCTTTCTCTTACATCTAGGGATCTATAGCAGTCTCTGAATCTGAAACGAAGTCATGGTTGGGGGAGGTTTGATAAGAACTAAGAGGGAAAGTAGTAGGACGAAGTAAGTAAGACGAGCTTCCAATTCTGTTATTGCTAGGCGTTATTACGGCCAGCAGAAGGATAGCATTGATAGGAGACAAGTGGATGCGTAGTGCCGGCTCGGGTAGACGCAGGTTTTCCCAACCGACAACCCAACAGTGCCAAAAAAAGACAGCAAGTGACTCCCACTCCGGCAAAAAGTATGGCGGTATTTGCTCTCCCTCGGGGAATCGAACCCCGGTCTCCCGCGCTTGTTACGCTCCTGAAGAGTGATGACAAGCGGAAATCGTGACCACTGCGTTGCTGGTTAGCAGTGCTTAGTATTGAAGGCTGATGGTGGAACAAACCTAGACCAAGGAAGATTTCTGACTTGTTTACGTGATGGATGAACGTAATTCTAAGACTGAATAGTATATATATACAGAAGTTTGTGCCGCAGTAGGCGATGAGGGGTAAGTGAGCCGGAAGCAGTAGAATTCGGGTGGACAATTTCGATTGTGAGACATCACATGGGGCCGGCGAGCTATCATGCTTGGTCAGATGGCATTGGGTGCGGTCTCTCGAGGCGTGGAATTCTCCGGATAGAACGACGTGCACCCTGGAGGCCTTCACAGATGCGTACAATAGGACGTATAATTCGCGGCGCCAATCTTACTTACTTGTACGGCGAGCCCTGGGATCCGGAGAATTTTCTACCGCAAGAGGCGGTTACAAAGCCGGTCGAATCAGGCCTCACGACGACTGGTCCATGTTGGTAGCACTGTGCTGGCAATGCAGCTCTATCACGATTTGAGTACAATATTTGGTACAGGCAATATCACCAGGCGCTGAGCTCGAGTCCATGCGGCCTTAGCCTCCCATTGAGTCCAACTTTCCGCAATGCACGAAGATAGATGTACCGCCACATTCGAGCCGCTAATTCAGGTGAAATCCGAAGCGGTAGATACCGGACGACATGTTTCCTCTAACGCGCGTATCCGGAATCAGCGAAGATTCGGTGCCTTGCAGACATATCATGCATCGAGAAATGCCCTCGGCGTGCGCGTGTTTAAAGGAAGGCTCTGCGACAGAGTTGGACAAGACTTTTGGCGGAGTAGCTTAGTCATCCGCGCTAACCTGAGCCGCTCCTCAAGTTCTTCCCACTTTTCCAAGGCTCCTCAACCCACCATGGACACCCTCGATAATACAGAATGGGATGTGCTCATCGTGGGCACCGGCTTGCAGCAGTCGCTGCTTGCTCTGTATGACGCCCCCCTTCGCGCAGTTTGTGTGACGCAATCTGACTGACGCAGCATCTGAAGAGCCCTCTCGCGCTCGGGAAAGAAAATCCTCCACATCGATGAGAACGACTACTATGGGGAGGCCGAAGCTGCCTTCAGCTTACAGGAAGCTGAGGAATGGGTAGAGAAGGTGGCCGAGGGTACGTGAACTTATTCCGCTGAACCCGACGACTCTGACCCCTCAAAGGTTCACCCACTGCTGCCTCCTCCAATGCCTCCATCAATATCCCGCAGTATCCAGAACATGCCACGCCGGCGTCGAAATTATCATTTTCGAGAGCATATAACCTAGCACTAGCACCACAGATCATCTACGCTCGCTCTAGCATCCTGCAATACCTCGTGTCGTCGAAGGTGTATCGACAGCTAGAATTCCTCGCCGTCGGGAGTTGGTGGGTGTACGGCCCAGATACAAACATTGCAGGCGATGCCTCGCGGCTCACCCAACCCGGCAAACTCCTCAAGGTGCCAAATGGGAGAGAAGATATTTTCCAGGACCACGAGCTTGACTTCAAAGCAAAGCGAGCACTAATGAAATTCCTACGGTTCATCGGCGAATACGAAGAGCAGACGGAAGTCTGGGAAGAGCACCGCAGTCAGCCCTTCCCTGTCTTCCTGTCGCAGCAATTTAAGATTCCTGTCGCTCTACATCGCCCGCTTTTAGCACTTACCTTGTCAAGTTCAAGCTCAGATCACACAACTACCGAGTACGCGCTCCCACGGATAGCGAGGCATTTACGGTCTATCGGCGTCTTCGGAGCAGGATTCGGAGCCGTCACGCCGAAATGGGGCGGCTTGTCTGAGATCAGTCAAGTCGCCTGTCGCGCGTCTGCTGTGGGGGGCGGTGTATACGTCCTCGGAAAAGGACTCTCCGGGATCGATAACATAAGTTCGAATGAGCAAAAAGGTACCAGCAGTATCAGGCTTCGTCTGAAAGATGGCGAAGCTATCACTGCGCGTTGGGTGGTCGGTGAGGGCTCTCCTGACCAGACCCAGGAAACCTTCTGCAAATCCATCGTCATCGTCTCCTCAGCGCTCACGTCCCTCTTTCCGCCTATCGCAGAGGAAGGACCAACGCCAGCTGCCGCAGTGGTCATCTTCCCTTCCGATTCTCTATTGCAGGATGGTCAACCTGGGGAAGAACAAGAACTACAACCGGTGCACATAGTCATCCATTCCAGCGACACTGGCGAATGTCCCGCGGGCCAAAGTAAGTCATTTCCCCTGTGCTTACTCATGCCATCATGATGATCAACCTTTTGAATACTTATCTACATTGTCTGAACAACATTGAAGATACACAACCTCTGACAACCTGATATTGGCCCCTTCATCTCAATCTTTACTGAACCGCTCCGCAATTCCTTCAGGCGACTGACAAATCCAGGCATACTGTACGCTTCTACCTCCATGAGCGGGAAGCGCGGCTTCCGTCTCCTCCAGCAAGCTGTATCCGTGCTTCTCTCAACCGTTGTCGATGGATCGGCAGCAAGTGTCTTGTGGTCTGTTCAGTACGAGCAGCGAGCTGGCTCAACCGATCTATCCTCCGCAGGTACTGGAGATCATATACTCAAAATCACTCCTCCACCGATGGACCTCGCGTTCGACGACTCCACCCTAGACCGTGTCAAAGAAGTGTGGCAGAAGATAATGGGCGATGGTGCAGAGGAATTCTTGGTTTTCGAGGATAGGGAAGCATACGCGGAGGATGATGAATAATGCGGAAGACACGATGTGTGGCATGAGGACGGATCACGACTGACGATCTTCAGGACATCTCATAGAAGCTCGCTGGCGTTGGCGTTGGGTCGCCGAAGCTCCTGCTAAGAGAAAGTTTTATACCAAATCATGAACATGCTCAACTTCCCCTTGCGCTGCTCTTCCAGACCATAGCCTTTCCAATCATTCCTTCTATCTTCGAATAGAAACACCGGTGTCTGGGTCGCAGCATTTATTAAGCCAGTAGGGCCATTCTTTCGAATGAGCTGAAAGAAAATCGCGTAGACTTGCCTGTTTCGCAGCACAAGGCCTAGGCTAAGCTAAGCCGAGCAAGCCACGTGCCACCGCGTTTCCAGTCATCCTCGCGCTGACAATTCACGCGTCTTCTGGACCGTGTTTGCGTCCTCCTCATTTTGTCCGAAGGTCTATCTCTCCGCTTCCGCCTTGTCTTCTGCGGGGGTATATATATTTGCTATCATGACCTTCAATTCCCCACAACCAACATACTATCCCTTCCACACTCTTCACTTCCCACTGCGCAAGCAATTCCCACTATCCCCACTTCCACAGCTCCTCCCAGGGTAATCGCAGAATGAGTCAGTCTTTTCAGACTAGTCTGTACTCCATCTGGGCCGCCGTGCACTCTCCCTCCGGCCTGCCCTTCCCCACCACTGTTGCCCGCCTCACCTCTCTCGGTATCACGCGCTATCGAGTTGACTATGTGGCGCGCACGATAACGGCCTACCGTCCCTCTCCCGTACAGCCCACCAGCGATCCGCCCACGTCCTCTTCTGCGGCCGCTCTTCCTTCCTTCGCTGCAGACACGGCTCCCTTTCCAACGGCTCACCTCTACGCACTCGGATCTTGGGATAAAGAAGGAGTCGTGAAGGCGATTCGTCGAGCGCAGGCGGGCGAGGGGAATTACATCGAGTTCAGCGAAGCCGTTGTGGCGGCTGGGGTCACGGATTATACGTGCTATATTGAGGGGAAGAACGTTGTGTATGCTGGGGAGAAGGGGGAGATGCATGTTGAGTGGTTTCCTGGGGCTGGGCCGGGGAAGGATGAGTGAAGGGATAGGCGGAATCGTGTCACATTCTGTTGAAACTTGAACGAGCCTGAAGGCGGATTACCACGCTCGCCTTTCTAATAGCTTAGAGACGTACATGGATGTATAAATGGGATATGCGAAGCATAAAGGTGCTTCGAAGATCGGATTGGGAACCCGAGCAAAGAAAATGGGATCCCATATGCACACCCTCTCACTTCTTTGCCTTCTTCCTCGCTCCAGCGTCATCCGCTTCTACTCCTCTCTTCCCCGCAAGTCTCGAACTCTTCCTAGACCCTTCAGCTTTCGGCTTCTCTTTCTTCGCTGCTCCAGCAACGCCAGTCTTCCCCCTCCCTGCCGTCTTCTTTTCAACAGCTGCTGGCTTCGACTTTTTCGCGCTAGTGTTTGCCTTGGGTTTCTTGTTCTCTTTCTCCTCGCTATCGTTATTTGCTGATGGGGACTCGGACTTTTCTTCTTCGTTAGGCGCTTGCTTCTCCTCTACTTTCTTCTTGCCGCTAGATTTGGGCTGCGGCGCACCCTTTTTGGGCTCGTTCTTGGAGCCGGGCGAATTCTCGTACGAGCCGCCCTTCTTTTCGTATTCTTTGGAGAGTTTGGCTGCCTGGGTGAAAGGTCATTGTGGGCGTCCTCTAAGTGAAGTATATCAAGCCGGTAATCCTTCATGCTAATTCTTCAAACCTTGGAACGTCGCAAATGATTGGAGCTCCGAATGCGGGCTCAAGAACGGCAACGCGACTCGTGAGACGCATTATACATCTCAATCCACACCACAGAACCCTCTGCATAAGGAAAGAATCCAACAACATACCTTCCAGGCACTCCACTGGCCCTTCCCCCCGCCGTCCTTATTCGTTTCGTTCTTGACGTCCTCCTTGACTTTCTCCCTCAGTTTGGGGTCCGTTGGCTTTCCTTTGCTGGACGGCATTGTAGTCTCGAACGCGCGCTGTAGTCTACGAATGTATTTCTGAGGGCCAGAAAGAGTAAGAGTGGTGGATATTGGATTGAACGCGCGAGTTTCGGCGCGTCATGTGTACCCGCAAGTGGCGTTGTTTTGGCTTCTGAAGACATGACATCATGACTGCCGCTACTGTCGCGATGACACGTGCGTGTAAATAGCGCGCTAGTATCAAAGCGAAAGCAGAAGTAGAGCTGGAGAATGCATAGGGCTTCGTGGATATATCATCGATCATAGCGAGCTGGTTAATTCGTTAGCATCTGTTCTCCTCCACGCACTACTGAGCTCACAGATCTTTGAGAGCAACATCCTCCAACTTTAAGACACGATATGACTCAAGGAGGCTAGCGCAACTTCCGATATGGAAAACATGAGAACGAAGCGTTGAGGTGTACAAAAAACTCTCCCATGTTTAATGCCGCTCCTTCGCTCTCGCGGTGAGTTTTCCGGAGTCGTGTCAACGGCCAGTTGAAGTCATTCCGGCAAAAGATTTGCTTTTTCAACCTAATCTCCCCCGAATTTGGATCGTTTTCTGCTCCGTCTGAACTGGTTTTAGGCGAAAGAGAGGAGTTGAATGGGAGCGAAGGACGCATGGCGTCCGAAAGAAGCTTAGCTCGGAAAGCAGTGAGGGGTTTTACCTAGGTATGCTTCCGTGTGCTCCCCGTCCACTTTTATCCCTCCATCAATCTTCGACTTCGTCCACATCCTCTGCTAAATAGGTGTAGCCCTTGCCAGATATCAGTCTGATTAGAGTTGAACATGTCTTTCAGTTTGCATAGCCGCAACGGTTCAGCCGAAACAGATCGGTCTCGGACGCCACACGTATACTGCACCGCCAGTGAGCCGCCGTACATTGAAGAGACCAGATATGCAAGCTTCGGAATAATCAAAGGAGGAGAAGGTGCTCAATTGCTCTCGCAATTCCGGCCGTATGTTGGATGATACGCTTCAGTTCCGATTCATGCTAACACACGCTAGGGATAGACAGGCTCGGGGACCAAGTGGATAGATTCAGAGACAGAGCTGCCGTAGCGAACCGAGTGAGGCCTAGCTGCTCGTCAGTCAAGATATATCCGTCGCGTACCTGCAATGGGTTGTTCCGAATACCCCTCTATCCTACAGCGATGAACAGGGCGATGCAGCACAAAATACCCAGCATGCCGTGCAGTCCCCATCTCTGCGACTCTCGCGCTACTAAAGTAAGCGTGGATCCTTCAAGAATCGTTTATTTCCATCGCATCACTCTATTTGCGTAGACTGACCTCGTCTGGCTCTGTAAGAAGAGAGGCATCCACATGCATCACACCAATGCACTTGAGGGCCTGACCATAGTGATTGATCTCGCGCGCGAATTGGGTGGTTACTCGCCGAATAGCGAGATGCCGTCTTGAACGTGGTGGAGATGGATTCCGGATTACACGTCGCCAAAGCTCTTTCGAAAACGACCGTGTCGCTATATATGGGGGCGTCAGAGACTACTGCGTGAAACAGACTAGACATCCACCCGGGCTAAGCCTTCAGAAAGAGGACCCGCAGCACGATCTACTCTGGCACGCTCGCCTTCCAGGACCACCCGTATCCGAACTGGGGCCTTGAACCCCCAACTTCGTCTTGGCTTTCTCTTCGCAGAAATGTCGCCATATCGGTGCATCCCTATGCACCAGTGCGATGGAGGGATACTGGGAGACGTGAGAGAGGCGACTACACTTGAGCTCGTCTAGGACCAAATCTCGACATCGGAATCTTATATCAATTTTGACGACTCGCCGTTTCCGTCTCACTTTCTTCCGCAACTCTGGCCTATCGTCTTATCTTCCCCGGAGACAATGACAGCAAGTGAATGCGAGTTTGTACACTTCGAAAACCAAAATCAAAACAAGGGCTGGCAAACAAGATATCAAGCAGCAACAACATCAAACTCAGCAGTGTACTATTCAACCACTCCTCTAATTCGTCACGCTACGTCTCGTAGCAGAAAGACAGTAAGTACTAAATAATTCACATCGGCTCGCAGCTGCAGTCTCTGCGCCTACGCTGTTTCCTCGATCCCAGCATTCCCAGCGCGTTACTTACTCCTTCCGGACCACACTGCGACAGCGGCTCCGGCTTCCAACCGCAATGCCACTTCTTCCTATCTTCGACTCTCCACCATCATTATGCCTACCTGACCTTGGCTTCCGCGTTCTACACCACGAGAATTTTACAGCGCCCCATCACACATCAGCACCTATCAATATCTATACCACTATCGTTGGCACATATTCTTCCCTCGCCGCCGCACAAACCGCTGCTCTCCACGCCCTAGAGGCCTCACTCCGCGCATACGAAAAGTCCGGCTACAGCGGCAACGTATACAAAGAGATCGATCTGCAAATGCAGGGGCTGATCACTGAGATGGATGGAAAAGGACAAGAGAGGCCTATGAGCGAGTTCCGCATCGAGGCCGTAGAGTCGTGGAGCCCAGGCATCGTGCCACCAGACGGCGGAGAAGAGGAGGTATCGTTGTTTACGGACTCCGAGCGAGAGGCAACGCCAACCACGAACACTAAGAAAGACAAAGCGAAGCAGAAGGTCGTGGTCAAGTTGCCGCCGCACACGGACCGCGCCCCACTCCCTCAATACCCCTTCCCACGGGCACCACCGGATTTCGAACTAGAGAAAGACGACCACTGGACCCAGACACGGGTACCGTATTTCAGAAAGCGGCCCGATGAACCATTCCGGTCAGCAGATGATCCGCCTTACCGGGAAAACATGGGCTATGTACGCCGCTTCCTGAAGGCGCATGAGCTGCCGACGCCGACAATCGTGGTCGAGCAGCCTGATGGGTTTGCTATTGATATTGATATTGAAGAGCAGAAGGCAGAGGACGAATGCGACGACCGCCGAGACAGCAAGATCGAGGATGAAGAAGTCGGGACCCGTTCGCCGATGAGACGGTCGCTGTGGAGAAGGACTGCTAGTGCCCATGGGCACGATAGATTGGTGGAGCCCAACGGCGGGGTGTATGCGCAGAGTAAGCGGTTCAATGATGAATCTTCTTCCCCTGAGCAAGGAAAGAAGAGACTGACGCTCACTAGGCAATGAGCTGGGCGGCGGAGCGGATATCGGTCCTATCCACAGCGGACGGCGACATTCATCACCAGATCACTTGTGAGGTTGCGAGCGTACAGCGAGTTACTGGTGGTCGTTAGTTGGTTAATAGAGGTTCGATATGTGGAGCTCCTGATATCTGAGAAACACGGTTTACTAACTAGCGAAAATAGGTCCGGTAGCGGGTAGCGCCGCGAGGACGAAATATTGCTCCGATATAGGATGCCTCGAGGTTTCTGGTTATTGTGCAGGCCCAAATGCAGCATTGAACAAAATTCGCCCAGGTTCTGGTGCTTATGTCCCGTGGTTACTGTCTGGACTAACCTCGTTCGCGAAGGAGGTCTACCTGGACCTTTCACCTCGTAGTCGAAGTCTGGTTAAGGTACCCCTAAACCCAAGGTCCCATGGATGAAATACCAGCCGCGCACATCTCATTGGCTTCTCCTCCCACCGGGTCGCCACGAGCTCACGCCTTGCGTGCTCGAAGCGTGATGCCCAGCCTCGCCCGAAGTCCCGCTTTTCTCCCCATGCCTCACCCAGGCAAAAACCCACCGCCGCACCCAAGTAACACATAAATTCCCTTCTACCCCCTTTCCCTTCCCCATCCTACGTCCCCTCAACACCAGCTTCCCACGCATCTATCTCCCCGCATCCGCACCCTCCATAGCACAACATCTCAACAACGACAAGCAACGTACGATCCCCCCATCTCCGTCCTGCACACCCACAAACTAACTACTCTCCTCTGCAGTACAACATCTCAACAGCAACCAACAACAACAAATGTACGATCTCCCCCTCCTCCCCCCTCACAACCCAAAAACTAACTCCCTCCCCCTCTTAGCAAACATCCCCACCACCATGCTCTTCAAGCCCCTCCCCCTCCTCCCCCTCCTCCTCGCCCTCGCCGCCGCCGCTCCGTCCCCCGCCACCGCGGGTCGCGAATGCCAGCCCGGCCAGTACCGCTGCGACTACATCTCCTCGAACATCGAGGTGTGCGACGTGCACGGCTGGCACACGGCGGCGAGCTGCAAGGGCCAGACGTGCCGGTACAACGGGGGCAGTGAGGCGCCGTACTGCCACGATCAGTGAGTGAGGGAGATGCGAATGGCGTTGCGCCGGGCGGTGGGGTTGAGAAAGGTGAGTTGGCTGGCTTGTTGGGTTGGATTGGAGGGATGGTGTGGTGTGGTGTGGTGTGGTTACTGACTTGGCTTAGGTGTAGGACTGGCATGGGCTACTACTGGTGTGATTAGCGGTATGGGGCCTTTTTTTTTCATGGTTGTCTCGGGGTTTTTGGGTAGGGGAAGGTGGAGGGTGTTCTGGATGGGAATATTCTGGGGGTTCATTGTTCCCTCCTGGCTATTCTAGCCACCGTTCCATTGCCTTGAGCTTGAATGTACGCACTGTGACCTAGAGATCTCATATGCCCACGCCACGCACCACTTTCGCACTCTCCTCCAAGATCCTCACATCCACCTCTCAGGCGTCAATGCTCAACCTACGTCAACTAGACATATGCCTACTCCCTCAGCTCTGCGTCACCGCCCTCTCCACCATCTGCAACCGGCTATCCTCTCTACCCTATTGATATATCCAACTATATCTGCAATCGCAACTATAATCTATGCCGCCCCAATCCATTCCACTCGTGCACATCCACCACGGTAAATTACCCTCCCCGTCTCCTTCGCCAACCGCTCTTCATACATTCCTTCGCGCGAGAAAGTTAGTGACAAAGACGGCCGTCTAGGGACAAGTCGCCGACCCGAATATGTTTACAGGCGACGGCATATTCGAGCGCCATGGCGCTGGTGAAAGTCTGAGTAGTAGGGTGGGAATTGAAGATCAAAAATGACGACGACGGATCGGAGAAAGGCATTTCGGGTGTAGCAGTGTTGAAGAGTGTTGGTAAGGTTCGTGGTGCGAAACTAGCTAAAGAGCGAGAGACCAGTGTCGCTGCGGCAGAGTGAGCAACGCGCAGAGGAAAGAAGTCCATCGTCATGGCAGTTCATAATTCCGTCCCTAATGGCGGCGTGGATGGTGTATTTGCGCTGTACCGCCTTCAGGGCTTAGAAAAAGGGCTCAAGTCCTCGCTCTTACGACGTACGACGCAGACGGCGGAACGAAAGGGAAGAATACGTGCAGCTTACTCTGCATGGTATACCGTCGAGCGAATCTGGCGCAGTTGAAAAGAAATGGGACATACTTATGTTCTAAAAGAAGAAAATACTGGGGGCTCGGTCCGGGTGAAGCGAGTCTTGTCATGAGCGTCGATATCAAACCGGATTCTAAGAGGCACGGCAGAGACCCGATGGTGTACTTTATTTGAGTGGATATCTCGTGAAAGATGACCTTTGTAAGAAGTATGCAAGGATTCCTCAAGGAAATGCGTCCTCAGAATGGCGGACTGCTGCAGCAGACAGGTAGGAAGGCACGGGGTGACTCTTCCCGTTATGTCCTGGAGGAGGCAGCGCCGGCGAAGAAGCCAATTAGTAGCATCCATCACGCTATAGTAGTGTATCTCTCATAGTTGTATGATTAGGACGAACGAGTGAAGGATCTGATCGGGACCTGCGGGCAGGAGGGAGCGAGGGGCGAAGCCTACGGGCCTGGTAAGGTGGATGACAATGTTGCCTTGAGGTGTAGCTCTGTTTGCAAAAGCTACTAGGTGTCCTCGCGTGGTCTTTGATCGGGTTATTCCGGCGGCGAGCTTATCCATTGATTAGTCAGCAGTTCAAGGGGAAGCAACGCTCACCATCTGGTATGCTTCGACAGGGCTCTCCGGCGCGATTCTGGAGAAAAGGTGGACCCCGCAGACCTGAGTCTGACCAATGGGTCGGTTGAATATGTGGTTACATTGCTGCTCCAGTCGTTGCGCGGTCGTCGGCGTCGCCTGCGAGGAGTTGGTTGCCTATCGGGGTGGCGCTCCTAAGATGATGACCTTTCCATGTGACTGCCCTGGCTGGTATTTCCTCTTTGCATCCGCCGATTCCAGTGGTGCTCTCTCGTTTGGTTTATTCGGGAGGTCCATCGTCGATCGCTGTAGTCCTATCCCATTCCTGCTTGCTCTTCCGGCTGCGAAGCGCCGCTCAGCCACGGTAATAAAATTACACTTCAATATATATGACTATGCTTTGGCGACTGAGCCTTCGGCGCGAGGTTGTTCGAATGCTGAATGACGACACCCAGCTCGGCAGGATGTATTCCGTTCGCAAGGGCTCACTTGTGGCTAGACGCGAAATCGTTGGTCAAGTGTGTCTTTGAAACCTGATCGCCCTCGTTACCGAAGGTTCGCTCGGGCCGTACTCCGGTGTTCAGAAGACTTGTGTGTCTTACCAGCCTTATCAGAGCCTCATCGTGATGGTGTGCTCGCAATACATACTTCTGGACGCAAAATAGCCATGATCTGCGTCAGGGTCAATGCGCGAGCGATCACCGTTGACGCTTACGGCCGTCTCCCTAACCTACGAGGTTGGTATAGATGACGATGCGTCTCCATATTGGCGGCCTACTTTGGATTTAATATCGGCCATGCGACGTTGGGTTCAGGGTTGTATGTTAGGCGAGAGAGATACGAGGAACATCATCGAGAAAGCGTGGAATACTCCGCGTATGCAGTGTATATGCAAGCTCGTTTGAGCGTGGTCGTCGAGTGATCTGTCCTGCGAGAGTGCGAAAAGAGAGTAGGGTTTTCTGGTAGCGACGTTGTACGGATTACTCACTTGCATGGTTGCTCTTTCTACTGCTGACACCCATATTGAGACAGCGCAGACGTTGCATGCGGATTATTCGCGGGCTGGCTCTCATTCAACCAGCGCTCGGCATCGCTTGCATCTCTCCTTCGTACATGGCAGGTCGATCATTGTTGCTCGACGGTCGCGCGGATAGAGATCGACTTTCGGCAGGTGTAGCCAACGCCTGAGTGGTCGCTATAGAAGACTTGGTCCGCTTGTCTCATGTTCTCTGGAGAGACTGTCGTCATGTGCCCGTGCTCCTAATCCCCACTTTCATGGCTCCTCCACACTGCGGTCTGGATCGGTGTTGCTTACCTATGAAGCACTGTCACTCCTCCCACATCACACTGCATTCTCTTCTCGTAAAGTTCTTACGATGACCCGCAGGAGATTGGGTTTTCGATAGAGTAGGCACCCTGACGAGCCATCGTGGACACTGCTAGCCCACAAACCCGGCACCCAGGTTGCAGACGGCGCCCGACTGGCCGTGCAATTTGGACGATAAGTTGGCCTTGCCGGCCTGCCGCTCATGCCCTCGCTGCACGTGTCGATCCTCCTGCATTATCCAGTTTGTACATACCAATCTCGCTGCAGTAGCTTCGGAGAAGTTAAGACATCTTGCAGGGAGTGCAGTCTTTAAGTTTTGATCGTCAGAGTTCCGTCCACCCTGGTTATCGTCGTCTCGGTGGAAGTCGGAATAGGCCGAACACTTTCTAGCAACGCCGCCGGGTGGGGCAAATCAGGCCAACTCCGCAGCATCCGCTTCGTCTTCAATACTTTGCTTAGGAAGGACATTAGGAATTTACTCCTCGATGGTTAACAGGATAAGCTGCTCTGATTCCACCTCGTCACTCGAATTTACGATTTCCGTAGATTTGGGATTATCTCCGTCAGCGGGAGACAAACCCACGGTCCAGCTGAAAATCAAAGACATGGGGCCGACAGGCGAAGACGGTGTCTGGGTTGTGATGGCGTGTCACAACGCGCAGACAGGGCATCGTCGATGACCTGCACCTAGCGCTAATATTGGGGGTCTCTCATACGAGCCCGTTCCTGCCTCCGAAGAGGATGGAAGGTCGAAAGCAGGTGTCGTTGAGAAAGGAAAGGCGTCCAACGACATTCGAATCAAAGTTGATGAGTGTGACGACGACTTGCAGCACGCTGGGGAGCTTCGGTGCTTCCGCACGTGCTACAATAGAGAGCTTTGCTGCATGTTCGCAAATCCCTGGGCCTTTTCATGCAGATCCTGTTTCCAGTGAATGTCGCGTCGATCGTGGTGCTGCACAAGGATAGACGGGCGTTCTCTGAGTGGCGGAAATGTTCCGGCAAAATGAAGGAGCTGCTAATATCGTACGATTTTCGTGCATTTTTGCAGAAATCCGAGTTACCGCGCGGAGCGCCCACTATCTCTGCTGAATGAGATTGGCTCTCCCAAATATCAAATGATTGATCGATGGCGGTAGAGCCACTGTGGTGGTACCCCGTATAGGCAAATCTTCGCTCAGGCCAGGGCTGCAAAGATCGGCTTCAATTATGTCTGAGCTGTCGCAACGTAAGTAGACTAACGGCGCGCCTTATAGCGGTTAACATTGACGGGCACAACGTCTGGCTGTGGCTTCGGGTTGAAGCTCTCGCAAAGACTACGAATCGTCGCCGGCGGTTCGAGGGCGTTTTCAGATGCGGGGGTGGGCTAGACGAGACGGATTGACAGGGGGCTGCCGGGCCTTCCATAGCACGTTGACGCGGACGTTGGAAAATAGCTTGGGTGTAGAAGGATCCACGAGGGAGACTAAAGTCGAGTCAAGGACGCGATACAATCTATAGGATCTCGGGATAATCGTGACTCGCAACCAAGCTGACCAGAGTCTTCTTAGGAACAGCGTCGACGGAGGTGCCCTTCGTTAGGACAACGAGTATCAGAGTGTTCGTAACTCCCGTTCAGTGGGTCGTCAGGAGGCGTGACTGTAGCCCAAAACGGATATAATGACGACTCGCACCTGATGTCGGTGTCATGGTGTGTACGTTTCGGCAATCGGACGCGGTAAGAACCTGAGTCAATAGCGCTTCTGTCGTGGATGCGCAGATTATAGCTGTGTTTTTCGTATCGAGCACACGTTAGTGGCTCATCCCGCTGGCAATAAGCCCAGCTAGGATCATTTGTGCAACCTGGCGTTTCCCCCTTGGCCAGCCTCGACGGCGCAAAGGTGCGCTCCGGCTGATCTGAGACTTGGCCCGCGAGCACCCGGGATGTGTGGTCAGCCGAGAATATCGCTGTGTGTTGGGTGGTCAGGATTCCAGATGGATCTGCGTCAACCGTCCTTGCCGGGGGCGGCTGTTCAACGGAGAACATCCTCGAAACGGTAACGTATGGAGCCGGGTGCATTGAAGAATTGGGCCAGTGCTTGGGTTTCTGCCTTTTTTCGTCTGCCGTTTGATCTGCGGTTCCCGTTTTGGATCTCCTACCGGTATGGCACAATATTCCCTGACAACGCAGCCGTATGTCGACGGTATGCCAGCGTGGGCGCATGGTGGATGGAGTGAATCAGTAGGAGCTGACTTTTCAACCGACTCCGGCGGTCGTAAAGTGCATGCGCCATCCATAGTGGCGACTCTGATATGTAGGGGAATTCGCTCCCACATACAGTACTGGCAACCCATGTTGTTGCGAATCGTCTGTTGAGTATTGTTTCCGACGGGCGGCACGATGAGGTTTGTGTTCGGTGAGTACTTCTCCCAAGCCTGGAACGAAAGGGAACGTAGCATGACAGTGAGCTGGAGGGTCGGCGTTCAGCCCAGTGCAGATAGGGAAGCTGCACAGTCCTGTGCTTTAGCTGATGCTACTATGCCATGCCTACGGCCATGGGATGAGCATTTGGGTTGGTAAAGCTAGGCTGTGCCTGCTAGGCGAAGGGGTGAAGACTGCCATGTGCCTTTTAGCTTCACTTTACCTTGGGCCCGACCGTCCATCCCCAATGCTGGACTAGAACACTAGGACATGAGTTGAGGAGAAAGGGGTGCTACCGGCCCTGAGACTGTGGTTTCCTACAATACCGGGAAATGCTGGTATCTAACTCTGTGAAGTTGTGGCCGATTTAGGTACGCATCCATTGACGGCGCCTGCCGTGGGAACCCCATAAGGTCGCCATGCTGCGCAATGTCCAGGAGGTCAAGCACAGCATGGCGAAGATTTGTCAACTGCGAAAGCACGATGCTGTGAGGTTTTGAAAAACAACACAAGACTGCAGATACGGTGATATGCAGTCATTCTTGGGGTGGCTGCGCGCTGGAGTGCTGTTCGGTGGGCAGCGCTACGGAACTCCTTTTCGAGGCACGAGGATGGGGTGAGCACCTGTTTGCCGGGATGATCGACGAAGGAAAGCGGCGTCTTTTTGGGGCGCAACGTGCCTGTAAGCGAGAGGAACGACTTTCGAGTTGCCCGATGGCGGAGCCGTCTTACTGTTTCTAGAATGCCCTCATCCGGGATGTCCCGGCAAAAGGGCGAGGCTGCAGATCATACGGTTGGTTTGGGGTCGATGCTAATCAATGCATGGCCGACGGTGCCGAAATAGGATAGGGGACGGCTGAGCCTTTTAGCGGTCATCATTGCAGGGTGCCGACTCCTCGTTACCTGGTGACTCGTGAGATTTGCGCGCAGATGCAGAACCACACCGCCGGCATGCCTATAGTAATCCACTTATTGAGCCAACACACGCCTTGACGCCTTCTTGGGCCCATCTTCAACACCGGACAGGCAGGAGGTCATATCCTGTTGTGTCACTGCGTTGGGTAAAAATAGGCTCCTGGAGAGAAGATTTTGAGGCGCTGCTGGTGGGGATGCCACCGCCATGCCGACTCGCAATGAAATGAGCCGACTGATCGCTGATGAAGGCACAACGAAGATTCCTGCAGAATTAAGCTTGTCGCCAGGGGCGTTGTGAAGACGGGTTGTGCGACGGGCCACGCCTTAGTATCCCTGCTCAGCTGTCCCATGCCCCTCTGATCACGCCAAGCCTCGTTGGTCGTCTCCCGGAAGATCATGCATCGCTTCCCTGCACCACAATTGTCCGCTGCGTCGGGTTGTTTGGTTCGAAAGGCCTCGCTATTCTCGCTCTTGCGCTGCATACAGACCAGGACCCTTCCACAGTCGCATTTCTGTCATCGCTACCGCTGTGCGATACTGGCGGCTGCGGTTGTACTCAGTGGCTCCCGAAGCCACGGCTGCTTCAGTTCTGTCATCTCCACAGTGGGCGCAAGAACCGGGGTGCCGGTACGTGCAGCGCAAATCGCGCGACACGCAACCACTCTTAAGGGGCAGATTGACCGTCAAACCGAGACCCTGGCTGCTCATCCCGTACATCCTGGAACCCTCTAGTGCTCCGAGGTCTCTCACTGCAGCGTGTTCACCTGTTGATTGCTGTGAAATACGGCCGCACAAGTTGCTGGCGGTGTCCCTGTCTGCGAGGGTGTTCTTTTCTTCTAGAGTGGTGAGTGGACACGTGGTCCTGGGTAAGCACAAGGCAGGCGAGCAGACGTCAGTTGGGATGGCCTGCTTGGCTAGCCCCGAGACGAGCTCGAGAGGTGGTGTGCGATGCTCCTCGGTAGATGGGCACACTCGCATTATTGGTGCAGACGCTGGCTAGTGCGGCATCGATTCGACTGCTGTATGGCTCGTAGCGCACACGGCGCAGGCGGGAGTGGTACGCTTCGCTGTGGCACCTCACCCGCGTGCTCTTCCAGAAGCCACGGCAGCGCAGGTCGTCGTTAGCCGTCGAGCGGGCGGCAGGTCGGTTACAGAGGTCGCGGAGAGCGAAGGATGGTGACAGCGACCAACGTGGCTCCAGGGTTTAGCTGCATACGCTTGTTTTGATCGACCCGCCTCTTCGAGAGATCCTCCACAGACGAGCGGAGGCCAAGACACGGCGACAACGCCGCCATCCGCCCACGCGGCGTCCAAAGGGCCTCGCGTAACGTTGACGGAGACGCTTCCTGAAAGAGGCCATAGCCGGCGAGGCGGCACGCGCAGCTTTCCCGCGCTTGCCATGGCCCTGAAACGCTGCTCGAGGGCGACGCGGCCTGGACGCCTAGCTGCTGGAGAATGCCGCGGTGGACGGTACAGTAGCAGCGCGGCGGGTGCGGCCTGCGATGGAGTGATGGTGGAGGATGGTCGGGGAAATGGTCGGCATGGCAAGCAACAGCGCCGGCAGCTGTCCCGAGCAGCGAGTCAGGCTGGCGGAGCGCGGTGAGATGACTGTTGCACAAGCGTCAGCATGGACGCAGCAGAAGGAGTGCGCTTCACGGTGCTCTGGCGGTTCCGCTGGCAATTATCAAATTGCCGCCCAGCGACTGGTGCGCTGCGCGAAGGGGGGCGCAAAATTGAGGTCATGCTCGGGCCAGCGCCGCCGCCATTAGATAGCTTTGGCGGGGGGTTCGCTCTTTCCCATTGCCATGCTCGTCCAAGGCAGGACGGGATGACGGTGCCAGCGACTGCCCACCATCGCGGTTCCTTTCCAGGCGACATGACAGGGACGGCGCCGGGGTCGCTGCTGCAAAGCGTGCGAGGCGTATCATCTCCATCCGTCTCATGCCCTCCGGTTCTGAATCTCAGGCAGGCGCCCCCTGTATCCACGACGGAGACGGCAGCACCACTGCGTAATCCTTCGTCAGCCTTTGCCGGGCCCGTCTCGACGCCTTGCCCTGCTGCTCCCAGTGCGTGAGGCTGGTGGAGTGGCGTCCCGTCGGCGCGAATAAGGCATTGCTCAGTTTCGAGTCTCGCTCTCGGATTCTCGCTCGCTCCTTCGAGCAACACAACACGGCGCAGCCAGCAGCAGGTGCTCGCGGACGCCCGCCGCCGATCGATCTCACCTGGGCACTCCCGAGCGGGTGTGCAGCGCTATCCCTACCTAATGCACCCCCCAACATCCAACAACATCAACTCTAGCCGGCCGCGCAGGATCAATCATCGGGCGCTTCTGGTCGCCGACTTCAGGCGGCGCACAGCATCCAAGGCTGCTAAAAGAAGCAGAGCACTCGCAGCGAACAGCAGTTTATCCGCATCGCTGGCGGCAGTCTGCGTGTGTGTGTACCGCGCGAGCCTCGCCGCCCTCGGCCGTCGTGGCCAGCAGGCGAGCCGTCGGCGCATTACTGCCGCACGACGGGCGGCCCAGCGACGGATTGCCTTCCCAAGGTTCTCCTGCGCATTATTATTGCGCTTTTCTCGTGGAAGGGCCGATCTGCAGTGCATCGCGGCCTGTCCTTGAAGCGCGTCCAGGCTCCCCTGGGTGCGCTCCGCTGCCTCATCCCCAAAGGGTGCCATAGCCGTCGCGGTATAGATTGGCCGGGCTGGGGTGCGTGGGCGGATCGCTCGGCCACGGCATTTTATTGGGGCTTGCGCATCTCCCTTCCCTATAAACGCTGCGCGCTCGTCATCTGCATTACCGTTGCAGGCTAGCCCACGCGCCTGCTAGCTGCTCGGAGAGGGTTGGCTGCGAGCGTGCAACGGTCCGCCGCCTCGCCCACCGCCCACCGCCCACCGCTCACGAGCAATTTGCAGCGCGCTCTGCACAGGGCAGCAGCCGGGGCCCCTCGCCGCTGTCTGACCCACCCTGCTGGCAACGGTTTGGTCGCCGCGGGCCCGTCGAGCGTCGCCGCTACGACGTGCTGCGTGCTGAATCTCGCCAACCGCCCGCCGCCATCCACCATACTTGAACGCTTGCAGGCCCGACGACTCGTCCCGCTCTGCCACGCCCCGAGGTCCTGGTGCCCTACCGTGTACATCTGCCCGCACCCGCCCTCCTTCACCTCTCCCCTCTCCCCTCTCCCCTCTCCCCCTCCGCCATCGCTCCCTCATATCCGTCGCCGCCGCCGGTACTCCTGTTACGCAGACTCGCTGTTGTGACCCGTGACTTTTCTATGGCAATGCATCTTGCTAGCATGGTACACGGCAGCGGGAGGGAACGCGAGGTGCACGACCGTCACTTCCAACATCAACACCAACAACCGCACTCGGCCTACTATCCTCAGCAGCAAGCACACGCACGGGGCTACGCTGCGAGCCCGTACACCTCGCACCCGCAAGCCCAGACAGCCGACTATCACCAGTACCAGCGCCACCCGCAGTCGCCGCCGTCGCCGCCCGTCGAGGAGCAGAAGCCCTCGCTGCCCTCCATCTCGAGCCTGCTCGGCATCGCAGACGGCGAGAAGGCGTCGTCTGAGACTGGCAAGTGCTTCCCCTGCGCGCCTCCCCCCGCAGAATGCTAACGGCAGTCGCAGCCGGCCAGAGCCCCCGGTCACAGCACTCATCGCCGCAGCTAAGGCAGGAGCAGCAGCGGGCAGGCGCAGTGCAGCACGCCCAGCACGCAGAGAGCCGTCCCGAGCAAGTGACGCAAGCTTTCTCCTCCGCGGTCGTGAGCCACCCCAGAATGACCCTACCTCCAACGCCGCCAATGCATCCGGACCCCGTGGTTGACGGCAATCAGTCTCCGTCGGCCGCTTCGAGTCACTCTGCGACTGGTCCGTACTACTTGGGCCAGTCCCTCAACAATATGGAACCGCACCACCAGCGCCAGAACGGCCCCTCCGCCCCCGCCGTGAAGCGCGAACCACTCCCCCCGCAGGCCTCCATGTCCCCCTACAGCGCTTCGTCCTATGCGCAGTCGCCCTACGCCTCCTCTCCGGGCGCTGCCTCCGCAGCATCTTTCTACTCACCCGAGACGCATGCCTACAGCTCCATGAGCATCTACGGACAGCGACCACTCCCCTCGAATTTCCAGCCGCAGACGATGCCTTTGCCAGTGCCAGTGCCAACCACGGCCGGCAACGGCTCAAACCCATGGCAACACCACCATTATATCAGCGCGTCGAGCCAATCAGCCTTCCCGCAATCCCAGGACCGCTACATCTGCTCTACTTGCAACAAGGCCTTCTCGCGCCCGAGCAGTCTCCGCATCCACAGCCACAGCCATACGGGCGAGAAGCCCTACAAATGCCCGCAGCCTGGCTGTGGTAAGGCATTCAGCGTGCGCAGCAACATGAAACGCCATGAGCGGGGCTGCCACGCATCCACAAGCGCCACCATCACGACATGACGAACACCAAAACATTTTCAATCAGTTTCCTGACGACGGGCGTTATGAGGAACGGCCGTAGTTGACTACTCTACCTGGATCCAGCGAGGTGGCTTTCGTTCGTTCTGGCATCGATTGCCCAGCGTGATACCATCTAAACGGCACTTTCACCGGCGTTACACTGGTCGGCGTTTCCATCGTTTATCTTGCATCTTCACAGGCGTCCGTTGATTTTTTACATCTCCTGGGTCGGCTCTACCAGCTCCTAAGATTTCTCATCGCTCTGATCATACTTCGATACCTGTATTTCTTCTCATCAAAATTTCGGCTGCGTCTGAACGCAGAGATCCTAGAGGAGGTTCCACATACCCCGCGAAGGGGGTACCTGGGATGTTTCGGTGGCTGCTTTACTTCGTGTGTACTATAGGGACTTGCGCCTAAGCATCAATGCTTTGACGCTGTGTGAAAACAGATCAAATCAATATTGTCAACACGAAGGCCGATCCCAGCACTCGATAGTTTTGATCCGGGCGCCAAAATGAGGTTCGCATTGTTAATGCATTGACTGTAAGTCCCTGTTCGGTCTAAGCTTTGACCAGTAACACTGAACTCGTCAGGTCAAGATTGGACAACGGCACGTCCTCATTTACATGCGATAGTCGACAGTTATGGGTTACCCATGGTAGCAGGGTCGCTTCATACATCGTCGTTCCCATCGCGTTGCCCCTTGGGAGTACAATGTTTCGAGCCCCGTCAGTGTTCGTATCCACCGACTCGCCCTTGGAGCAGATCTGGCGAACGGACAGCTACTTACGACCAGGCCGCGTGTACCGTGGCTGCATGAACAACTGGACAATACGCTTGTGTCGCCATTGTCATAGCCTCCGTTGTACCACCATCTGCTTCTGCGCTTGCCTGGCATTTCGAAGAACAGTGACCCCTGGGAAGAGCTTCACTATCATTGCGAAGTATGCTATGCACAACTAGCACCACCGCGCTCACAAAGGCTATAGGTATCGGACGCAAATCCCCAACACATGCGCATATCTGCCTCCCGTGTTTCGTTTCACTTCTCGCGATCATCAGTCTCGCCTATCCGCAGACTCCTCAAACTACGCTTGGCGAAAATGCTCCTGCGTTCGAACACCTTGTTGCCTTGTCAACAAGGCCTTACCGTGTGGTTATGCCCAGACCGCGGTACTGGGGAACCTGTCGCTATCAAGACCGACGGCATCGCTACCTACGGCTACATCAAGAAAGACGACATCAATCTGATGGGAATGGGCTCTCACGGATGGCCCAGGTAATTAGCATGCAGCGACTTGCCCTCCTGCAGGACGGAACGCGGAATTCATGGAATTAGGTACGGCTATTGCAGCGTCTCTCGGGCACAGCTTGAGTCTATTTCGCATTGCAATGCATTAGCCATGGAAGGACTGCGCCGCCAGTCAGGTGTGGAGTTAGCAATTCCCTGGATTTGCCTTAATGAGTCACTGTCTGACTGAAAGAGACTGCTCTAGCGGACGCATCAACTCGACCTCTCCTTCAGGAGCCCGCTTCCGCGTCTACGCATCAACACGCGAAGTCAATCATCTGTTTATCCAAGGTCCACGATTATCGAGCGAGACAGCAAGCCCTCTCGCCTACCGACTCGCGGACCGGTCTCACCTCTTCACCCCGGAAGTGAGAAGGCATACGGTGGCTCAAGTGGCTCAGGTGGCGCTGAGCGCAGAGTCGCATCCGGCCCTGCGATCGCCTCCTCATGTCTGTGATCGCGATCGCAATCGCAATCGGCAACCCGATTCCAAGTACAGGTGTTGGACAGGCCGTGCTGGTTCCCTTATTCAGCCTCTCAACAAGCTTGATAATAGCACCTTCGAGCTTGTTTTACTGCCGACAGCGCTAGACTGTGATCTCGACCCCAGACTGGTCTTACATGGCATTCGGCAAGCTGCTTCCAGCTTTGACGTCGACATAAACTAACCGTCTCGCTTGCGAGCCGTTAAAAAGCAATCTGACCTTTCAAGATTCGCATTACTGGGGCCAGGGGAGAACAAAAAGCAACACTCCCTTCTTCAGCTTTCGCTCTTTCCCTTAAGCACTCCCGCTTCGCCTGCCGAGGACCACGAAAAAGCAAATCGCAAAGCACGCCCGCCCGGTTCACCCGTGTCGGGATGTGAGGCCCATGCTCCCGTGCGCCCGCTGCGTTCGAGGGGCGCTCGGGGCTGCATCAGAAAGGGTATAGGGAAGTGCGATGTCGGTGTGTTGTGCGCTGCTGCCGCCGCCATTTAGGGCGCTATACCGAGAGCCCTCTAGATCGCCACACCACAAGCAGAAAAAAGGGTCTGTCGATGCTCTATCCTGGGAACTCGTACCATGGCGTCGTCAGTGGTCAATAAATTTCCCGTTCTACACCGTCGTAGACCCAGTTCTCAGGAGCCGATCACGGCAGCCACTCTGGCTTCAACTCGACATCGTGAGCCAGAAATAGCTACAAGGGGCGAGCTGCGACGGTTCCTTGGCATACTCCAGCGTTGCGTGGTTTGTCCGAGTTCGTTTTCTGCGACTTCGTGTCCGTCGCCCGAATTCCTACTTCGATGCAGGCACTAAAAAGCGCGCAATAATGCAGTACAGGACAGCATAAATCCTTGAAAGGACCCTTCAGAAGGAATATTCCACACAATTCCACCGTTGACCCGCTGTACTCCACTATGTACTGAGTATCAACGGAGAACGTGGGCTTCCCCACTACACAGGGATCATCTCTGTACCTTCGGCCCGTTAGGCCTTTCGCACGCTTCCAACATTGCGTCGCAGAAGAAAGTCACGCGTCACCACTGTAATCACCGTTTCACCGACACTTCCACCTATCTTCATTATCGAAGTAAGTCAGTGGTGTAGAATTCCGCTCTACACTACGAGACGCAGTGCCACTTATCATCTCGCGTCCAGAGCCTCGGTACGCCTCCCAAACTCTACGACGGGTGCACGATGGCTTTCCGACTGGTCCCGAGATTTCGGTGACTCGAGTCAAACCAGCTCGATCGGCGAATTGCACAACTTGCCGGTTCCACAACAGAAGCCAACGGAGTCAGCGTCAACACCCGCAGGCAGCAGCTGTTGGAGCCCGACGTTCGGCCGCGGTACAAATGATCTTCAAACAGGCCAGAACCCGGTTCATGGGTAATCTGACTCGAACGTCCCGTTCCGAGACGGCTTCGGTACCCCGTCATCCTTAGCCCAACGCGCGCCAGTGTGCAACGTCATTAGTCCGGGCCGGTAATCAGAGTTGCAATAATATCGGCGGGAGATTGTCGGGAGAGTGGATTTTTAGGTTTTGATGTTTATGCGCGCGACTTGCGAAATATTCCGTCGTTTACCCGTATTGGGCGTTGGAGGGATGATTGCTGATGCGGAGGGATGGGCGGGGATGGTGATACTTCGCGTAGGTGAGGCTACAGGGGTCATCGCTGGAAGGGTGATGTGACGGGAGGGGATGGCGTGCAGATTGGTGGATTGACGACGGCGTCATGGCGTGCATGAGTGAGAAGATGATGAGGGCTTGCAGATATGTATTGGATGGAGGGGGATGATCCAAGGTGCTGGGAATGATGTGTTGTACTACCGAGGTAGCTTGGGAGCTGTGGGTAGCGTGCATTATCACTCACATATCATCAAAAAGGATGGAAATGATAGGTTTGCATGCATGTTTGTGCTATCGAGATGTTGCAGCGGGTAGTAAAGTGCATCTCATATCTTCCTATTCGAGAAATGCAGACTTCCATGGATACTAGAATGGTCAGGAGAAGATAACGCCCGCATATGCGATATGAAAACACGGCATATGCAGGTTGTATGTCCAGTAACTCGCCTACCCCAGGGAAAGAGGAATCTCGAACGTAGGTAGGCGGAGGTCATCGGGCGACGCTCGCGTGCCTCTTCCACGAGGGCACCTCATTCTGTGCGACCGTTGCTTGCTGGCGTGAAGAGTGTCGGTGCCTGAGACATCCCACAACAGTCTCACAACTCCAGCTCCTCATCCTGCTCCTGCTCTCCAAGCCCCAGCCACGCTTTCCACCCACCCCACTTATGCTCTCTCTCCCCCGGCAGCCTGCACTTCTCAATCTCCTCCCTCGTCACGCCCTGCCACTCCTCCAGCGGAATCCAGCCAATATACGCACGATCTCCAAAGCCACCAATCCAATACACCTCCTCGACGACCAGGCGCACCCACCTGCTCTCATGGATGCGATTCCCGGGTAGCCACGACACGGCATCCGGATGCTTCGCGACAAAGCAAGCTGCGACGCCTTGCCGCGTCACCTCCTCCGGCGTGAGCTCCTCGAGGTGCCCGACGAGCGAGAAGCGCGGCGTCGCCGCCGCGCTGTACGGCCGCCGATACGGCGCGTGCCAGCGCATCGAGAGCGTGATGTTGGACCCCGCCGCCACGTTCTTGAACGACGTTGCAATGGTGATCGCTAGGAGCGTCGGGTTGCCCGTGCGTGGCTCGCAGTCGCCGAAGTAGTCCATCAGCCCGATCGGCTTGCCGCCTACGTCGGCGGGACGCTGTTCCTGCGCCGTCGACGACGGGAACAGGGTGCTAAGCGTGCCGATGGTTTCGAGGTGTAGGATGCGGCGCGCTTGGATGGCGGACTCGTGGACGGTTGGGATGCGGTAGGTGGCGTGCTCGTCGGCGGCGGCGGCGGGCGGGTTCGAGAAGAGGTGCTGTGGTGGCGGGAGGTGGGAGGCGGAGGTGAGGGCGATAAGGGAATGGAAGGCGGTTGCGACGCGCATTTTGTAGCTTTTCGGTCTGAGAGCGATGTCGGGATGCTGTAGAGCGAGGTAAGTGCTAGATTAGCCGCAGTGAGTGTTGGGTTGGAGGGCGGAACCTGCGACTGCAGATGGTGTTGAGGTGAAGTCGCGCAGGTGTATCACAGATATCAGACGATCAGGAGGGGCGATTGCGCGGGGAAATTCCGGCTAAGGGGACGCTGCATTGGCATCTTGGGATACGGGACGGGTGCTGAAGCCTGCGTATACCGAAAAGTTGACGAGTTGCGCAGTACAGCGACGGCAATTGCATTGACGATACTGACAGCGTCGAGGCTGAAGACCACCCTCCGTGGAACCGTGGTTCTTCAACGTGTAGATTATCTTATCTGATGCTGCCAAGCTTCTGGCTTAGTCATTCGCTTCGGTTAATACCACACCTGGGCAAAATCGAGCATCTCCTCACCGTCGCAGTCCAGTCATCCGGCAACTACCCACGACCACAACAGCTACCTGTACGTGCCTCGCTGCATCGAACGTCCCTCGCGAATCTTCGAACCCGCAGCAGAAGACATATTTCCCTCCCGCCGGAATTTAGAGCAGAGTCGCTAACGTTCCTTTTGCCACGCAGACGACCTCTACACACAGCGCTTTCTGATCGACTCGTTCGTGAGAAAACACCGCAATCATGGGAAAAGGTATGGGAATCAGCGGAATCGTGCTGCTTCGGTAGCGATAGGAATGCGGCAGATGACTAACGAGATACATAGTCCACGGATCCCTCGCTCGCGCGTAAGCTCTCGTACTCGATCATGGTTGGAAACATTGCGCTCATCGTAGTATAGTGGAAAGGTCAAGTCTCAGACCCCGAAAGGTTGGTGTTCCCTGGTATCTGTTTTGTGCGAAGCCTCGGGAAGACCGCGGCGCGACAGAGTAGCCCTCCAAGAACACCGGTTGCTAACTGTCCTGTCTTCAGTTGAGCCCCAAGAGAAGAAGAAGACCCCCAAGGGCCGCGCCAAGAAGAGGCTCACTTACACCCGCCGATTCGTAAATGTCACCATGACCGGCGGCAAGAGGAAGGTGAGCGACATCCTCGGGTATTTTCAGTGTGTCGCGGAGGTGCTGATCTTTCATAGATGAACCCGAACCCGACCTCGTAAGCGGATATCCGACGAGGGGAAGGAGTGAGGTGGAACGCACAAGCTAGAATCTCGGTCATGAATTCGGTTTCCTCGGGATGGCTATGACTCTGGATCAGAGGGATTGGGAGGCTCGATTCGCGAAGGATGTGGTTGTGACACGTCTGCTCGAGCGAGAGGCCCACGCTTTGGGATGATAGGGGCATATTCATGGCGTACAATGTACATTCGGTTTGACAGGGCTACATTACGAACTCTAGCATTTGTGTTCGATATCATGGGTCATGCTCTCGATTCGCGTTGATGCTCTCGAATCGCGTTGTGCCCCTTCTATCAGCTCTGTTTCTTCATCCTCAGTGCATTTCAGCAAACAAGGACGCCCCATCACACTAAGCCCTTCCTGCAAATCTAACGAACTTGTTTGATAAGATGTCTGCGATTACTCCGGTTGGTCGACTGGTGCAGAGGGGCGCGCCAAGGCGAGGCCGGCCGAAGCGAACGCGATCTACGTCACATCCCAACCTCACCTCACGAGCTTGCATAGCTTCATCTGAACTTTTCATGTGAAGCCACCCACACCAGCACTCCAAGCACCCAATACCGCAACAATGTGGAAGCGAATCTTCGGAGAGGTACAGCATTGACTAAGACACCCATTGCTTCTCACTAACGGCATGTCTAGCACGGCGCGAAGAATGTCGTTACCCTATTCCACAAGCCATCCAGCGCCGCATCCACCCGCGTACTCACCGTCCTCAAGCAGGCGCACGCGCAGGCAGTAGCACACTCGACGGAGGACCAGGCGAGCTCGCATCAAGCACAGAGCAAGCTGGAGCGAATGGAGTTTGAACTGGATGTCACGGACGCGCCGCCGACCAGCGATCAACTCAAGAACATCCTCGAATACCTCGGAGGACCAAGCGCAGTGTCGAAGGTCATTAAAGGGGCACAGAATGAGTCGGATGCGATGAAGAAGCTCGAGGCGGATGGCGAGGCATTCGAGCGGCCAGTGGTCAGTCTCCCTGGGATCTCAACGCCGGCAACAGCTAACAGCGGCAGGTGGTGGACTGGAACCAAGGCAAAGCAGGTACGAGAATTTCTGATTCCATGTTCAGATGCATCGACCTTTCTAACAGAAGCAGTTGTCGGAGACAATGAGTCGGAGATCTTATCACTTCTTCGCTCCATCCCCAAGGAGACTGACAAGGCGTAAAACATGCGTTGAACATCATAGTTCGTGTATATCATTTGCACAGGTAATCGCAACTCCGGTTTGGATGAGCCGACCTTGGAATAGATTGGCTCGTCTTGCCCCTCAACAACTTTCTAGCGTGAGGAACAAACAAACTGTGGCTAAGCGACGGGTGGCTGCAATTACGCTGCCCAAATTCTGGAAATCTGAAACATTGTCTCTGGGCCTGGTGCCCGTAACATAAAGTGGCAGCGGCCCTGTCGTGTGTTCGATTTTTGTGACCATCCCCCGCCCCTCCTTCCAAGTATGGCCGAAAGGCTTCTACAGCAGTAGGTATATCTCTACATCTCAAATTCGCGAGAGAGTCTGCGTGCGGACCGGAGATTATGCCCCTCCGCAGTGCATTGGAGGACTGGGACGCTCGGCGCACAGGCGGTGTTAGCCAGTGAAAAGAATTGCGGGACGCCCGCAGTGCGAGAGACTGGACTGCACTCCACCGCACTCTTTCCCATCTTCACCACCGCAAAACCTCGCGGGCGGCTGCCAAGGCGCGCACCTTCCTTTCCGTCCAGCGCAAAACAATCGACTCCTCTCACCTTTTCTGCAGCTTCTGCACCTTCCTTCCTTCCCCACCACACCTTCCTTTCTGGAGTTGCGGCGTCAACAGGTCCTCTTTTCTGCTTCCGCATTGCGGTCAGATACTCCTTCCTCTTCTTCATCGGCCCGCGCGCCTTCCTCCTCTCTCATATACTCCTCCCGGCGAGCGCCTCCATCATGGCCGACGCTCAACCGCCGACACCGACCACATCACCACCCCGCGAGGACGCTCCGGCCGATGCACAACAAGCCCACTCTCCCGCCGACTCTGACAGGACGGTCGCTGTTGTATCACTGCCCGCGGGACAACCGCGAAAAGCGATTGAGCCCATGCCGTCCTCGGGCGCCGCCTACTTCTCCACCGATTGCGGCCGTCTCCCGCACCGTCAACCGCCCGGCCCACAGCTTCCACCAGTGATTGTTCGCAGCGACAAAATACGCGGTGTCGTCGACTTTGCCAACTACTGGCGGAACAAGCACCCGAAGGCCTACCATTGCTTCTTCCCCCTGTGCGGCTGGACCATTGAGGACTTGTGGGACAATGCCGACATTCACCTCGAATCCCCGGCTTTCCTCCAGGAAGTGCTCAAGTTCATCACCCAAGACAATGTCTATCGCGCGAAGGCATATGCGATTGACTGGTCCAAGGAGCACCAGGACAAGCTAGAATTAATCGGCGGCGACCTGACCGGCATCTATGACCCGAATGACCATCTCGCGTTCGTCGACAAGGTCTTCACCGACGGCGAGACAAATGAATACCCGCGCCATTTTCTTTGGCACGTCACTAACATTATGAGAAATGGTATGTGGAACGTTGTTAAGAATCAGCAAGCGGCGCAGGCGGCAGCTAGTGTCCAAGGAGCGGCCAAGGCAGACGGGGAGGACACGGGCACGGCGAAGCTCGAGTCTACCCCTGCCTCAGACACTAAGACCACTGCTCCCATGGAACAGCTGCACCGTCAACCAGTGTCTCCTCCTGGTGGCGGACCGCGTAAGACGGGCCGCACAAGATCCCCTCATTTCGTCCACGTAAACTGACAAATTTATCTAGATATGGCGGCAGCTAGACAGCCTCCCGCACAACCAGCCGCTGTTCCCTCGGCGATGTTCGCTCCGCCTGCTCCTGGTCTCCCAACTCGAACGCCGTCCTTCATGGCATCTCAGACCCCGAGGGGCTACCCGAACCACCCAGCTACACTTGGAATGGCAGATCCAACCTCCATGGTGCCTCAGCATATGAACGGATCGCTGCGAAATCCGAAGAACAGGCCCGCGCGATCAGGGTCGGGCACTTACAATCAGCAGCAGTCGCCCCACGGTTGGGTCGACAATATTCGCATGCCCTCTGGCCCGCACTTTCGACAACCATCCGGCCCTATGTCTGCCGGTCAGTCGCCACGTTTTGCTTCACTAATGCCGATGGGGCCTGGCATGATGAACCCTCTGAACCCCATGGCACAGTTTCCGCCAAATGCCTCCATGGCTCCGTACACTTCGATGATGCAACAGAGCATGATGGCCCAGCAGGCCCCGCCGTTTGCGCCAGCAATGGACCCCGCTTATCAGTCATTGCTTTCCGGTGGTGCTGGCGTCGGCCCGCGCGGTATGCCTTTCGGTGATATGACCAACAGCATGCAGTACCCGCCAGGTAGAGGTGCGGATCCTCGCAGCGGGATGGGTCGGCGTGGGAGCCAGGCATACAAGCAGACGGGACTATACAATCCCTACGGTGCGGAGCGACCCGACAAGGCTGACTTTGCCACGATCCCACCGCAGACCAACGGCAAGAAGACTAGTCGAAACAGCTTCTCGAACCCTACAGGACGTGGCCGAAAGATTTCTGTCGGCTCGTACAATCGTTCCAGCTATGGGCAGTACAACCCCGACCGAGGAGACCCTAGCCTCATGCACAACGGTCACTATACGGACGTGCCGTCTCAGAAACTTTCGTACACGCAATTGAACCTAGCCGTCGTCAACGATAAGGAGGGTGGCTGTGGTGAGGACTGGATCGGCCCGAACAATGATTCTGTCGGCGAGCTTTGGGTCGGCGAGTTGCCAGTCGACGTTAGCGAGCAGGAGCTCCGCGACTTTTTCTACAATGCAGTCAGTGTCCCGGCCAAGGCTGTTTTTGTGAAAAACAGTCATGCCTTCGTTCAGTAAGTCCCTGTACTTCCCTTCCCCCTTGTCCGCAGTGCTTGCTCGATACTCGTCCCAATCTCGTTCGTTATTTAATGCGGCAAGCTGACAATTCTAGTTTTTTGACCACCGCCGACGCGCGAAAAGCCCTCAAAGTCGACGGCATGCGTTACCGTAATAGGCGACTGTCCGTTAGAGTCCCTAGACGATACTTCATGCTGCCGGACCCGAGCATGCCTTCCCGAGAACGCCAGGTGTCGAACCCTTATGCTCATGGTGTTGCGCGCACGCCCTCCTACGGGGCCCCGAGCGCTGTAGACAACCCCGCTATACACAAGCTGTCAGTGCAGTACTCGCCGCAGGACGCTAGGAGCGACCTGCCCAACAGTGTTCGCCAACAGCAGCAGGAATATGCTGCTGCCAGCGGAAGCCCTGAAATGCGAAAGGCTAAGAAGTCGTCCGAGACCAAGGCGGAGATCTTGGGTGGAGGCTCGCCACTCGATAAAGATCTAGAGCGCGATGCAACTGAGCTTGACTTGGTCCCAGAACAGCCCACGTCGACCGCTGCGGCGGGTACAATCGCAGAGGATGTCTCTCCGCAACTTGGTGAAGTGCCTGAAGTGCGAGTGGCCAGTGCTATCAAAAGGGACTCCGTCGTGCTTGTGAGCGCCTCGGATACGATCGGCGAGCTCGACGAAATCCATGAAAAAGCCGAATCAAAAGATACTACCAGCGGCCGACAGAAGAAGGTTTCGAACGAAGCTGAAAAGATAGTAGAGACGGTAGCTGCAGTTGACCCTCCGGTGCCACCTCAGTCATCCGTTACGATCGGCGCATCACCTCGGGTAGACAGTCCGACACGTTCCGGCGAGGGTGTGGTAAAAGGAAAAGACGCGGTTGATGTGATTAAGCCCGTTGACGATGTCCAACCTAAAGATACGGGGGTCCATTCTCGTCCCCGAGAGGAGACAATATCCGATGACGAGCAAAAGAATGATCTGAGCTTCCACTCCGCCCAGGAGTCGCAGTCCGACACTGGAAAGCACGAGCAGCAGGGCCGACTCGTGCCCGTCGTCAAAGGGGATGAACAAGAGTCTGGTCTCGGTACACAAGAACCTCTTCATTCTGGAGCTGTAGGAACGGTGGCGGAGTTGGGTGCTCAAAAGAATGAATCTACGGAGCTGGATTCTACTGCATCCCAGCAGGGACAGCCCAAGCCCATGACTGCCCAGGTCAAGCCGACCGCAGAGGCAGCAAAGGTGCATGGAGCTAAGCAAACTCAGTCTCTCCATCCCTTTGCGAAGCCCAGCAAGGGCCAGACAAAAAAGGAGAGGGATGCCAAAAAGAAAGAGAAGAAGAAGGGAAAGGAGAAGGTCATAGTCGAGAAAGCTACTCCGGTTACAGCGATACCGGATGAGGCTGAAGTGACTAAAGCCGAGCTTCAACCTAGTCAGGACACATCTGGTAGCTCGTCGAAAGCCAATGTCGTAGCCGACGCTGATATCAATGCAACCGCGGCGAGCGTTGTTGAAGCCAGCAATGCTGCTGATGGCGCCCTCAAGGACACGAAGGACGGAGAGACTGTCAGCATAGACGGTGCGGATATTGGACAGCGATCAGGTAAAGACGCCCGTTCCCCTGGTAAGCTCGTGACAGTGACTCAGAAGCCGGAAGTTCACCAAGTGTCATTGGCTCAGACGGCCAAGCAGGAACATCCGCACGACGCTCTATCTTCAGCTCCTGCGCGGTCTTGTGAGGACGCGGTGGCCGACGCGGTGGCCGACGCGGCCGCAGGTACCGCCGGTCCGCCAACGTCGAAGCTAGATTTGATGGAGCCATCAGAACTAACCCATGACGCTCAAGAACCCGCAAAGAAGACAAAGGCAGCTCGGGCTAAGATTGCTGTTCCGAATCTAGACCTCCTCCAACGCAAGACCTCTACCTCTAGCACAAGCTCGCCGCTTCACACAGCCTTCACCACGAAAACACCGTCATCAGGCACCCCTAGCCCGACGGAGCCTGCAAAAGATTCCCGAGAGACAGATAAGAAAGGTGAGTTGGATGAGATGTAGATTCACAAATGCTGAGACTAATGCTTTCTGCAAGGTCCATTTCATAGCGCGAAGCCGCAGGACACAGTGTCCATAGCAAGCTCCTCCACGCTACGGGGACCGAGCCCTCCGCCAATGTCAGCTAGCCCTACTGCCGCGGAATTCCACACGCCCATGCAGACTCCTACTACCCTGGGTCCAGCACCGTCGGAAGCGGCAAAGAAGAAGAAAAAGAAGAAGAAGAAAGCTTCCAACAAGGTGGCCGACAAACCGGAGGAGCAGCCGAGCAAGCAAGACGCCGAAGCTGATGCGTTCCACGATCAGCTGAGTCAGATCGATGCTTATAAGCATGCGTCCAATCAACCGGGATCGTACTACACCCTACGCGGTGCACAAGACGATGTTCTGCGTCTCGTTCAAGACGACACACGATCCGAAAAGGCCGCTGAAGAAGCAAGTGGGGGTGAAAAGAAGGTGCGTGCACCCTCTATTCACACCACTCTCCAGTCGCCTCCTCTATACTGTATGGACTATCATATCCTATTCCGGTCGAACTGAACTAACTCTCTCGCAGAAAGCAGCCGAGAGCTTCATGCGGGAGCTCCAGACTTTTGCTAAAGAGAAGACAGCTTCTTATGGCAAACTTTTGGCGGAGGGCATTTGGAGCGAGAGCGGCAGGAAGCAGGTCCCGAACATCTCCTCTGCCGAGTTGAGCGAGTTTATTGACGGTCCTCAGAAACACCCCGGTCTAACGACGCTTCTTGAAAATGAGCAAGATCCGATAGATTTCGGTAACCCAGATGCCAAAGCGAAGTCGCCCTTCTTCTCATGATCGGTCGGATTCTGCGAGGTCGCGGGCATGAGCTCGGCGCCTTTCGGTTGCTAGTTCTGCACTGGGGCATCGGGCTCCCGGGTGGTGCTTCTCGGAAAGGTCTTTCCATTGTTTTGTGGGACTTCAAGCGGACTGATGGGTTCCCATGATATCACTCGCGGGTATAACATGATAGTGGGCTGCATACATTCTTCGGAGAGTGCGGTGGCATGGGCGATTGGTTGTTGACGCCAGTCTTAGTCGCACTATCAGCGAGTCTTGGGTTGGGAGCATAATGCAAGACTGTCAAGCTCTTCAATAATTAGCGCACATGAGTGATGTTATGGTATCGTGATATCCCTGCGATAGCCCCAGCACTGTTGGTATTCGAGTCTGAGGAACTAACTTCATTCCTCCTAGGTTCACTCCATCTACCTCGTGATCTTCTCATACAGGTGTGAATTCTTTCGCCGAGAGCTATAGCTTCCCGCTGAGTGGTATCTGCAGCGAAACACGTAAAAACGCGACGGAAGACGCCTCTACTGATGTGGCAGCGGGGTTATCCGCGATGATGTGCTCTAACGTGCCAGTAGGTAGCAGGACCCGTCCTACGCCAACAGCAGCCATGCACTCTTACTTCACCCGCTTCACAGCGTGCGCCGCAGTGCACCAGTTACGCCTCCCACGCACGCCCCAACCTCAGCCCGAATCCCGCTCAAACCGGTAAATACTCGCGACATTTCTCCGCCCAAGCATTTCGGATCGGGATTCCAGTTAGGAATGAGTGGGCTCTGTCACTTCCACTGTGGCGTATCGTTGGGGAGAATAGTGATGGTATTATGTGAGGGAGACTGGAAAGGAGAAGCAGGAATGTAATATTGCATGTGGGGTTCCGGAGTGGATTGGAGTGGCTTGTGGGGCCGGGCTCTGGAAGGGGATCGGAGATGAAGTGTAAAGTATGTAGATATATGAACGGCAGGGGTGGGGAGCGTGCGCGGGACAGGGGTGTATGGGATTACCAGATGGGGAAAGTTGGATGCTGGGCATTGCGGCAGACGGAGAAAAAGATCGGGACATGGCCACTGTATGATGATGGAGGAATCGTTGGACGGAACGGTTTCAGCTTGGGAAGGCGAAAATGAAAATGGGAAGACCTATCATCTTACTGTTCTAGATTCTATACGCGGGATACCTACACCGACAGTAGTTGGTGAGAACGGAGCTGTGAAAAGTCGGGACCGGAATGTCAATACCGCTCGCATCTACATAGGCGGCATCCCTGAGTGTTGCCCCGGAATCGCTTCAATCCCTGTGGTATGGTTAGAAGGACGCGCACATTGAGAGCGCGACAAGTGCGAAACTTACAGTTAGTGTCACCAACATCCTCGTCAACCTTCTTGGGAACAGAGCACGCGTTCATGGCTTCGAAGGACTGCGTCTTCATGGTCTTGCAGTTCACGTAGCACTCCTCGTCCATAATCTGCTGCAGCGAGTCGTCCTTCCAGCCGAACACGTAGTCGCCGTGGTTGCCGTAGCCAGTACTGCAAACAACGTCAGCGCAATCAATAGGGGAAGGAAGATGGTTTGAGTACTTACGTGTCACTGAACGACCATTCAAAGGGCTGGCTGCCGTCTTCCGGCCACATCTCCTTGGAGTTGAAGTCCTTGGTCTCGAAGATCACCTCGTACATGAGCTGGGGCATTCTGACCGGATGCGTGGATGGGCAGGGTCCTTGCGATTCGAAGGTGCCGCTTGCAGGATAGGACATGTGGGAGATGTGGTCGGGAGAGTCGAGGTCAACGCCATTCCAGCAACTACAATTTCGTCAGCGACTGACTGCCCGGTCTTTCTGATCGCATACACTCACGTCGGGAAACGGAGGTTGACCATGATGCCGGCGGGGCATGGCTTGGTCGGGAAGGCTTTCGTCTCAGGGAAGCGAGTGTTCATATCTTGCAGGCAGGTGTAGGTAAGCTGCGGGTACTTGTCGGCCTCCTGCTTCGTGCCTGCCAGCGGAGATCCGATAAGCATACGGAAGCCCTGCGGTGATGTCAGCCTGCGCCAGGTTTGCTTCGCTTTCTGCACTGACTGGCTGGAAGGCCTTGACTTTCGACTTCTGTGCATAATCGGCCAGCTGGTTTTGCATGTAGTAGACCGTCATTCCGCCGTTCTGGGCCTCGAACCCAACATTGCCCTTCTGCGGAACACGCCGGTAGGTACCATTACGAGCGCGGAAGTATAGAGCTGCTGTCCAGTAGTTGGAGAAATCGTCTTGAGGGAGCCGTTAGGTTGGTCCAGCAGAATGACTGTCCATCGAAGCTCACCTGATGGTTGGCACGTGGTGCAGGTTGACATTTTAGGAGGGTCATGGTTCTCAGGGTACATGCTAGTGTTGAAGGAGTTCTGTGAGAGTCAGTAGCCGTCCACAAGGTCTATGCGTTACACGTACACCACCAATGATCTGATGAAGATGGGGAGACGGCTCTACACCAGGGTTGACCAAAGGATCAAGACGGTCGACAACGAGCTGCGAGCATCCAAAGCGAATCAACGCATGGCTTGGCGCCACAAGGGCTAGAGCAACGAGGGAGTTCCACTGCATGGCGATCGTTCGTCCAGTGGGCGATATTGATGGCGGGATGGTAAAGTCGAAGTGAGCGCGGGCGGGTGAGGGTGGAGAACCCGGACTTATATCGAGGTACTTCTGAGTGGAGCACGGTCTTCAATGCCGATACCCATGAAGATATGAAATGCGATAAGAAAACGCCAACCCGGAGCTAAGCAAAGCGATAGACGAAGCATGCTAGTTGGGCGTATGAGGTCCGCTGTTTACGTTACATGGGTTAGGCTTCCACACACTGAAAACTCGGAAGGAACGGGTACGACGCAATGTGGGACGAGGAGCGTGCTCAGGGGTAAATGCCGGGATCTGTGATCGTCGAATTGATACAGGTACTCTAGAGAACATCAATATCAATATAGCACACCCTGGTCAGCCGCATGCCCGACCGCTCTGTGTAACGCGAACCGGAATTATCATTGCTCGAATCTGAATCCGAAGGTTTGGCATGCTCCCGTGTGGCGGTTGATTTGCACCTAGACCTATCATCAGTAACCCACGTCCAAGGCCGAACCGGTCTACAGAAGTGTTTGGGAATCAACGAATGTAATAGTGCATCTTCCATGCAGAGAACATGCGCTCCTTGGTTCTGCGCCTGGTCTTGGAAATCCTGGCTACTTATAAATCTTTGGTTTCTAGGCCTCGCAGTACTTGGAGGTATGCTGGACATCTGAAGGTAGGATATCGGTTGGGCTGCCGTTCAGGAGCTTTCATGGAGACACTGCCGGATCATCTGGACAATGTGGGGCGCCAGAGAAGTATTCGGAGTCTGAATTGGGGAGACATTGATGCGACAACGTGTAGGTCGGTTGCAGCAGGATGGCAAGCCTTCCTATGTGGAGGTCCAGAAGAGGGCAGTGCGCCTCTCATTCGAAGATCCTCTCGAGGAACAGGGCATCAAAGATAGGCGCAACGTGAAGGCGGCGGGAGGAAGCGAACATGGCGGGCATAATTGCAGGCCTCGGAACGGCGTCGAAGCGCAGTGGAGGAACATGGGAACATGCTTGTGTCTTCCCGGAATCAGATATGACCAGGCAGCGGATGTGCAAGGAAGCTGGCATCCAGCATGCCTTCTCTCTTACGCCAAAGGTGCGCAGATCCCCAAAAATGAGTTCGCTCGCCGCATTCCTTTCTAGACGCATCCACGCGCAATGAAGGCGTATGAACCATGCTGAGCACCCCAGCTCAGGGGGGTTGGTGAAATGGAAGGGTGTTTAATATGTCGATATTGTTCGATTCTTCAACAAGCCGCAAGCGGCTGAAGTAGGACAGAATCCGGGGAACCCGGGCGCCGTATTGCACGCCATTGGTCCAAGAGCTCCATGTGTAACCCAAGGGATTGCCTAGAAGGAGATTTTTATATATATTAGCCGTGAGTGATAAACTCCGCGGGGTCTTGTTGGTTGTTGCGGGGCGTTGAGCTTTCGCCCGCAGGCAGGAGCCACAACTTTAATTGCACTTCGACGTCGATCGCGGCCGCCAGGGGTAGGCGAGCACACCGAAAGCGATGGCAGCTTGAGAGACTGAGTATCACTCACAGGGTACAAAAGGCCATTGAGTGTGAAGATGGATCCGAAATCAAGTTGTCGCACTCGAGATGGGATGGTGAGTGAGTCAGGGAACGAGGTGCGCGGAGGCCACAGTTGTGGATGCGGGGATTACTAAGCAATCTATGTCAAACTGAGAAAGCCCGGACGGACAAACACCTCTCCAGCCGGTCGAACGACCTTCGTGACTTTTTGTATCTCGACGTGTTGTCGAAGGAGACTGAAATGGTGCTTGATGCCACAGGCAGACTCAGTGACGGTCTTGCATCATCATCACCATTGGAGCCGTCCGGTCTCTTTCAATAGCGGCATTGCAACACGGACATCCGGGCATACACACCTTTGGCCAGTTGAGGAGTCCAGAGAAGTGCAATTGCAGGGCCAACCGCGTTGGAATGACCGCAATGAATATACGCTCCCCTTTTAATGCCTTAGGTGCGGAACGGTCCCGGCTCTCAAACTATCGACGACATCTCCTCGTCCAGTTCAGGTGGTCGTTTTGTGCATGTGGGTTGGCAATGATCGCTTTGGGCGAAGTGTCTTAGAAACTAGGCTCATGCAATTGGCCTGATGAGATTCAAAGGCTGGGGAAGTCTAAAGGCAATGACAAGGTCGGTGTTGTTCCCTGGTGCACTCGAGAGAAGTAGTACTGTATCAGCACTTCTGGCTGGCGCCTTCATTGCAAGCCGTCGGTATCATCCTTCCTCTCCCATTCTGACTGGCAGTCGTACTGAATGACAGTTCTGGCGTTAGCCCAGGCTCGGAGCATCGGTATCGCCTGTATGTCACTTCTGCATTCTCGAGCTGTCAATTAATCGGCCTCTGCGGATATGAGCCTGGTGGTCTTCAGATCCCTATCCACTGCCCGGTCAGATATGCATCGCGCCCGCCTGATTATCGAAGCAGCGTGAGGAGCTTGCGTCTGCGCCCGCTAGAACTTCGAAGCAAGTACGGGCGTCACAGTGGGACGGACGCAATTTCGTGCGCAAGAAGAGCCAGATGCGAACGGTGAAAGGGAACGGCAGCAGCCTCTTGACCAATGAATCCGGGATCATACTTATTTACCATTCAGACTCACTTATCAATGATCCCCTCCCCACCGTCTCAGCTTCCTTTCTCAGCATCCACATCTTCCTCGCGACAGCGTTCGACTGAGCCGTCTTCAATTCTACTACCGGCTGTTAGCAAGCATCTACCATCCACCAACACCTACATCTACATGGCGACCACTGCCACCCAGCAACCTCCACAGCGATGTAGCGCTCAGCCAAGAAGAGCACCAAGGCCCGTCCGGTGGCGCCCGCCATTCCCAACTAGGCAGCATCCCGCAGCCGTCGGCACCTCCAAAAACACGCGCTACAACGGGCCAGATCCAGTGAACAGCGGCATCAACCGAGGAATGAATGACACCGAGAAGAAGAAAAAGCAAGCTCTGCCTGCCAGCCGTCAGTGGGATGCAGAGACCAGCGGGGACAAAGATCAAGCATCTGCAGCTGGGAGACCGCCAACCGGCTCAGGAACTCAGTGAGGATAAGGGTGACTCTGCGGCCGGTGGCCGCCAGCCGGTGACGGAGCTGCTGCCACATGGCAGACAGGGCGAATTAGACGCTGGTATTCTGTGTGGGCTGTTTCCTCGTGGTATGCGAGGAGTCTCTAGTGTTCAAGCTGTTGTGAGATGTTAGGTATCTCCAGCTTCGGCCAACCTGCAGATTTCTCAATGCTTTCATTCTTCTTCTACACATCCACCACCCCACTAAAAAGCCGCCCTCCCCGCCTTAACAGCCCTCAAAGCCCCCTCATCAGCCAGCCTCTCAATCATATTATACAGCACAAAGTCACAACCCCTCTTCACCACCAATCCAATCGTCACCGGCACCATCTCTTCGTGCAACGTCACACTGCTATTGTACGATACTTGGCCAATCGGCACCGTGAAGTCGGCGCAACCGAAAATAGGACATATATTCGCGCCCGTGATCTTTGCGGTTTTGGGGAGCACGGCGAGGTACGAGGCGTCGGGGGACTCGTTTAGGGATTCCTCGCGGTATGAAGGCTGTGAGCGTGTGAGGGTTAGCAGATGCAGTGAAGTATAGGGGAATGCGGGGATTAGCTCGGCATCTCTTTGGCTACACGCATTCCCTACAGGCGTCCAGGATGGGCTTTTTCAAGGTAATGTGAGATCTACATACCTTGCCGCCAGTGCCGATATCGTACAGCATCACCGACTCGGAGCACGACTCAGGCGTGCTGTACTGCAGTTCGCGCTCATACCATTCCACACCGAGATTCTTGGTCTGCAGGGCCGCATCGTAGGTCGCTTGGTTGTATACAGATTCGTTGAAGGCGATCCAACCCGGTCGGCGCGCTGGATCGATAGGCGGAAAGCGGCCGTCGAAAAGCGCTTTCCAGGCCGTGATAAGCGGCTTCGCGACAACGCTCCACTGCGTCCAGCTGTTGATGACGCCCGTGGCTCGGGTCAGGGTGGTGAGGTTGCTGGCAATTGGATCGGTCCAGTTCTGCACGGTTGCGGTGAAGTTGAACTCCTTGACTGTCATGTTGAATATGCGGGACATGTTTGCGATGAAGTCTTGTAGGATGGGCTCCGCGGCAGAGTTGTTCAAAGGGAGATAGTCTGTGGGATACAGGATGGTCTTCGGGAAGGCATCGCTATCTGGGACCTGGAGTGGAGAAAGACCGGTGATGGAGACTTCTTGGTGGAGCTGAGGCGCGTACCAGTTCTTCGCGAACTTGATCCACTTGTATGGATCGCGGGAGAAGACGCCTGCCGTGTCTGTGGCACCTCCGAGGGGAATGACGCGCTCGAGAGACATCATGCCTTGGCTGGGTCGCTGACTGCGAAGCGTAAGCATCACTCTCAGTCAACGCGGTTAAACGACTCACCCATAAGTACCAGAGACAGCAGCTGGTCTCCTCATCGATGAGCCAGTATCACTCCCAATAGCATAATCCAACCAGTCGTACGCAGCAATCGAGCATCCACCCCCGGACGAAGATGCAGAGCACGTGAGCCAGCCATCTCCTCGTGGATTAAAAGGATAGTGTTCGTCCTGCCATTCCCACGGATTAGCTCCAGAGGCAAATTGAGCCAGCTTTTGCTTCCCGACCACGACGCCGCCTAGATCGAGGATCTGCTGGACCGAAGGAGCCGTGCCGTCAGAAACAGGCGTGATGTACGCCCACGCCTGGCTGCCGGCGGAAGTCTGGAGGCCCTTCACATCGTAAAGGTCTTTGATAGCGACTCGCTCGCCCGCCAGCGGCCTGTCATCCCCCCAGTAATAAATCCGCGATGGCACTCTTTCCCATGGTCAGCGAAGATCTAGCACATTAAAAAGGCACACTCACGGAATCATAGGGTCCCAAAACTTGGGCAGGAAGACCCCCAGCGGATTATGATTCCCCTCTCCATCGTTCGCATCATACGCGCCGAAAAGAAACGTCCGGTACACGTCGCGATACAAGCGATAAACCGTCGAGAAGCTCACGGAGCCGGAGCCGACGGAAGCCAGATATGGTCCAGCGGGCAAGTCAACAGCTCCTTGAACTGAGATGGTCGAAATGCCCTCAGCAGAAATGGACGCATCTACGAAGACGAAGCTGGCGTTCATCGACCCAAGATACTCGATCGCTGATGCGTCTAAACTCGCTGTCACCGAAGACGAGATATACACTCCTTCCAAGAAATCCTCGCTGAACACATCGTCGCCCTCAAGATACGAAGCAATAACGCCCTCTAGCGTGTCCTTCGAAATACTGGACTCGTTCGTCTTGATCACCGTGATCGGTACCGCGGAGGAGGCTGGCTCGCAGTTGGCCGAAACGACGGCTTTCGGATGCTTTGTATTGGCCAGATACGAAACATTTCCCAGCTCAAAGATCGTATCCGAGTAAGGATTGCTCAAGACGAAAGAATATGGATTCCTTTTCGCAATCGGAGCAGCAGAGACAAAGATAGACGCAAAAACCGCAGTCAAGAGACCCGAGACCGCCAATCGCCCAGCAGCCATCGTGAAGCAGCGGGCCACCGCTCCTCCATCCGCTCCTCATCCTTTGCTTTATACATCTCTAGCACGGATATCAGCGTCTAGTCAGTCAAAGGAACATTGAGATAACGAGACAGAGCGAGATGCCTGATGCGGACTGGTGATGGCTGCGCCTGCAGACGAGGTTGGTGATGGTGGCTTGCTAAGGCTAGCCGATGATCCTTGGCTTGAGCGGGGAGAATCCGCAGGCCGGGATACGGACTAGTTTGCAGGCAGGCTTATCTTCGCGTGCGGGATGTTTCTTCCGTCATCGGCTTCAGCGGTATTATCAATTGGCAGATAGCGATGGGGAATGGGGAGTCCCGCATGAGAAGCACTCCGGCTTGAGGTCCGCGGAAGGCAGGTGAGGGCTAACCGGAAGTGGAGTAGCGCCGTCTGGGGGTGATCGTCAAGGTTGAATACTTCCTCTTAGGATTATATAAAGTATGCCATCCGACAATAGGCAATATTGATGGGTATAGGAGGCGACGAGACTAAGGACACCTTAGAAAGTCAATTCGATTGTTCTGACTACCAAGAATGCAGTCCAACACCGCTCCTGAACGCCCTTATACCTAGGTTCCTGCCCAGCCCTACACATATCCCAAGTCCAGAGCGCAAATTCAATACCAGCAAAGTTCCACCGTGATAATTATCCGATCTCAGAACGGTTCACCTCACACTATCTGCCCAGCATCCCCAAACCCTCCACCGCCCCGTCCATCTCAAAGCCATCTCTTAAACCACTCAATCGCCTGCACCGTCGCCTCATCCGCACCACTCGCCTCCTTCTCATCCCCCGGCTTCGCCCTAACCGCAAACCCATGCTGCACCCCCTCGTAAATCCTAATCTGATAATAAAACCCATTCTCGCCCTGCCCATCGCCCGCCTCCTGCCTCAACAGCGCCTCCGCCTCCTCCACCTTCTTCGTCGGCAGCTGAAAATCCTCCTGCGCATGCGCAACCGCCACAGGCGTCTTAAACCTTAGCACCGGCTGCACCACATCATCCGGCATCTTCAGCCCAGACGGATGCGCGCAGAACTGCGCATCCACCAGCCCCTGCTCCCCTCCTCCCCCTTCCGCCGCACTCTCCGTGCACAGTTTCAAGCTCTGATGCCCGCCCCAGCAGAACCCCGCAACGCCCATCTTCGCGCCCGCAGGCAGCCCCGCCCGCACCTTCCGCGCATACGCCAAGCACGGCGCGTAGCTGGCCTTGTAGCTGGGAAACGCGCGCCAGAAAAAGGGCACGAAGTACGACAGCGCGCGGACGAGGCTCCACGCGCGCGCCAGCTGGCCGGGGACGTTGAACAGGCCGACGGGCGTCATCACGCGGTCCATGATGGGCATCACGGCGGGGTCCATGGGCCCGCCGGGGATGATGTCGGGGACCAGGACGCGGCAGTGCGTGCCGATGGCGTAGGCGTCGGCGAGCAGCTTGTTGTTGACGAGCTTCAGGCCGAAGGCGTCGGTGTAGAAGATGATGGTTGAGCCGGAGGTTTCAATGCCGGGTGGTGCGCCGCCGGCGATGTAGGTTTCCACGCCGTGGAGGGTCTCCATTGAGCCCTTGGGTTCGCCTGTTGCGGCGCCACCGCGGAAGCAATCGGGGCAGGCCATGGTGTGGCGAATTTACTCACGTTTGGGTAGAAGCTTTTTAGTGTTTGGTGTTGCGGGGACGGAGAGGGGTTGTTTGTGTTTGCTAGGCGGAGTTTGGGGCTTTTATGGTGGCATGAGCGAGCGAGCGAGCCAACTATTCAGCTCGGCCTGATTCGTTCTTTATTTCGAGACTGGCAGCGCGGGACAAAGACGCCCCCGAGGTCCGACCACTACATCGCGCGCGAGAATGACCTAGTATACGCCTACGATCTCTCGTGCCAACGTTTGCGGGGAGAACTGGAAGGATCGAAGTCTCCAGTGCTTATCCACCGCTCAAGCTAGCTGCAAGGGGAATAGGGGTTGCCTATTTGGATTATCAATGCATGGGATGGAACTCGGCCTGATCGCAACCTTAACGCCGACGCGTACCCTAGACTAAATCGAGCACAGAAGAGCTTCTGCTAGGTACTTGTATTATCTCAATTACCGGCTCCAGCGGAGCGAGGAGAAGGCGAGAGTAGTTGAGAATGGAGACGAGTTTACTGCGACTCCTCGTACGCGCAAACGCGCATGAATACAAGTTCACAAGCTCGAAAGCTCCATAGTCTCAAGGCAGAAAACAAGCAGAACCATGCTACTCCCAAATATCCAAGTCTCCAAACACTCACCCTAACACCTTACTCCGCTCACCCACCAATAACCCATCCCCTCACATACGCATTTCCCCCAAAATCCAAACCTACACCCCACACTTCCCCAAGCACCACTCACACAATCGCGCAGGTACTAAACTATGCGGCAGCTTCCGCGCCGCCTCACAAACCTTGGAATTGCTCTGGAATCAATCCGACTGCATACGGTTAAGCGCTTAGGGTACCTAGGGCACGGGCCCTCATCGTACGATGCGCGCAGCAGAGCACACCGAAGACGGATTAGCAACGTGTTTCATGGCTCCCCAGAGGCCAACAAATCTCGCGTCGAGAATATAAATGAGGATGATGCGCCCGGGATTGCGTTTTGAGTGGAAAGACTCCTTTCCAAAATGCTGCACCTGTATCAATGACCACGCGCCAAGGCGAGACTTTCACAACCGATCCGATAAACTACGGATGAAACGGTGTGACAATCACAAAAGACAAACTACGGCGGGGAGTGCAAGACACACTGTTGCGAGAGAACCCTTTCCATTCATTCGCGCGAACACCTATCTCCAGAGGAATTTCCGTCCCGTTTCCATGATCGTAAGCCAGCCCTATTATTACACGAAAATATTTTGGATCCCGTCGAAGAAAGGAAATTCTGTTCATGACCGATCCGAGAGCCCGTAAACTGTGAATGGAAAAAAAAGAGATGTTGGGACTATTATCGGGTCCGAAGGATTGGAGCGGGTATACGGCGAAGGAAAGGAGAAAAATTACAAGAGAGGGTAATCCAAAATAAGGACCTAGCACATGTGACTGGCTAGAAGTAATTACCCTTGGGCAAGGCGCAGAAGATACCGACCGCGACGGCGGAGATGATGAATGCGCCGAGAATAGCCTGTAAGAAGATGGTGTCCTGGATTTGGCGAAGAGCAGGCTCCTGGATCCAGACTTCGCGATCGAAGACCTTGCGGATAACGTTGCGCTTCTCGTACTTGGCTACCCACGGCTCGTCCTCGTAGCTGTTGCTTGAGGCGTGCGACTCCAGGCTGTCGTACGAGCCGCTCTTCATGTCAAAGCTGGCCGGCTCGTCGTCAGAAGCGAAGAGTTCCCAGGGTCGCAGATGACGATGGTGCATGCCGTGCAGGACGACGCACATTCCCTTCCAGGCGGCGATCAACGTCGAGATGCCAATGAAGAAGCCGATCAGCGAGAGTACACGCCAGGCACGGCCAGCGCTGCTGAGTGTGATGAGGACAGCAGCGATAATGCCCCCTACAATGCCGCCGACGCCGAGACCGCGAGCGAAGACGACGCGAGGACGGTTGCCGTTGCAAATGGTCCACCGGATGAAGTTGGGATGGGCCTGGCAGCGCAGGGACCACTCAACAGTGGAAATCACGTCGCGGAACGCAGACGGATGCGTGGTATTCTGAAGAGCATGGAGTAGTGCAGTGCGCTCCTTGGACGAGAGGTTCAGCTGGCGGGTACCACCATCGGCGATGTAGATGGAGATGACGCGCGTAATCTCCTCACGATACGGCTGAACAGATACTGTCGACGATGAGCGGTTGGAGCCTAGAGAGGAAAGAAAAGTCAGTCAAACTCACGGGGCTTCCACTTGAGGCCCGCACTCTCGAACGCACCTGTAGCACGCTGAGTGTGATCGGTCTTGCCTCCAGAAGTCAAGCTTCCGTCGTAGGAGTCAATTGACGATCGCCCATCGCGCTTCAGGTCACTGTTCGGGGTGCCGGGCGGCGGAGTGAAGAACGGGTTCTTCTCGTTCTCGGCGATCTTGGGCTCGTTGGCGAAGTCGGTGCCCTTGAAGATGGCCTGAGTCTCGGGGCTCACACGCTTTGGACGAGCCTGCTCCTGCTCGGCATCGTGCGCGGTCCATGGCGGTGAAAGCGCCTTCTCGTTGTCGGGGAGGTCGTTGAAGCGCTTGGTGTAGCTGCGGAACCACAGATAGAACTGCAGGTTCTCGGCAGCCAGCTCGATGTACTTGAGGTAGTTCATGAAGTCCCGCGTGGTGCATGGCTGCGGCGAGTGAGCAAGGTTCAATGCATGTGGGGCATTACTTACAGGGCATGTGCCGCCGGCGATGATGCGGTCAAAGGAAAGCGCTTCAGGGATTCCGTGCGACATGCCACTGCTGCCAGAATGGACAGATTCATGGATGGACTTTGTCTTCTCGGCGCCGGAGAGGGATTCGCGAGAAGAGACGTGGGAGACGCGCGACGGGCGCCGATAGGCGAGCGAGTACACCATCTTGACGAGGCAGCTGCGACGTCAGAGCTGGAGCTGGGAGAGAAGAGCGGAGGTGGAAGGCGCGACGGTGACGGCGGGGAAGGGATCGGGCGGTTTTATGTTTTGCGGAGCAGCACGACGTCAGCAGCGTGGCAGCGGTGGTGAAGGAAGGTGCCGCTGCCGGAAGAGGAAAATGATCAACGTGGGAAGGAGGAGCAAACGGATGTCCCCTCGAACAGGCTCGGCGCAGCGCAGCGCAGGGCAAAGCGAGCAGCAGCAGACGATCGGCACCCTCGGTATCGGTGAAGCCACGCGAGACGCCGGAGTATTTGGCGATAGGCTTGCTGCGATTGCGAACCGTCCTCCGCGACGCCGGACAGGAAACGTTCGTGCTTGCTTGACTCGAGGGCGAACGGAGGGGGGGAATGGCGTCCTCGTGGAGCGTTCCCACTACCTAATATATGCACTCAGGAGAGCTTGTGTGAAAGCTACATCACCTCACGTCCGAGGAGGCCGGACGGGCTACGGGCAGGGGTTTGATGAAGCTGCAGGGAACGCACCTTCTGCCGGGCCAGAGTGGAGATGGGTCCAGCATGGCCGGGTGTGCCTTGGTTACACATGGCCGAGCGTGCAGGTGCAGGTCGCCGTCTACGAGTATCCATGCCGCCCCGCTCCAGCTCCAACCGCACGGCGACCCGTCAGCGAGCGTTTGCCAACGCAGAAGCCTCTGCGGGTTAGTCTATCCAACGCGATCCAAGCTACGGAGGTGGAGTCGCGCTGATATCAATCCAGCGCTGACGTCCAATGCGCATCCACGAGGCTGGGCATGGCGTCGGCAATCTGGGCAAATGCGCCGTCGATCATCTAGATCCATCCCGCATGCGGCCTGGCCTCAACCTTGCCGCCGCCCATCCTTGCTCTGTTTGTCAACACGATCGTGCACTCGAGAGAACGGCGCGCGGTTCGGCTGCTGTCAAACCAGCAGTGGACGTGCAAGGCATTCCAGAAGGCATGCATCGCCATCCTCGAGCTGCACAACTGCGAGGACAGTTGGAGCGGCGCAAAGCAAAAGTCGTATGCAGCATCGAGGGGCATCGGCGGTATGACGCTTTTTCAGACAGCCACCGAGCGGGCGGCACATCTACTCCCCCTTGTAAGTTCTGCTTTTCATGCAGTTTTCATGCAGCCGCGCCCGCGATGTTTCTTCTGACGCGCCAATGAGAACAACGCGCCCGACGATGAATGCTTGATTTCTTGCCCTGCTAACCCCGCAGCACCGGTTCTCCACCGCAAGCAAATACTCTCCCATCGCCGGACTCAGCTAGATCTCTCCACTATCCGCTCCGAGGGGCGCATTTTCAACCTTCTCATCAACGTTTTGCTGCATCGTGGCGATTATCCGGTGGATGCGGATGCGACGGCCAGAGAGCGGCCCGAGCGCCATTATCGTCGACCAAAACGCCTCAGCGGAGCTCCGCAAAAGCAACGAACACGCGGGAGCCAATCGAGCTAAACAATTGCAAAATGCCATGCGGGAGAACACGACACGGGAGGGCTTCTGCTTCCAGCCTATGAATGTCTTTGTTTCGATTTAGCGACCGAGTTCCGGGTCCCGCCATTCAGGGGCACGGGCGCGTTCCTGACTGAGTCCTGGTCGCACATCGCGATGCAAATTGGAGACGAGAAAAGGAAAGGTCGTCGCGATCTCTCTCCGCCCCTACTCAGGGGGCTCGTTCTCGGCGATGATACTCGTCTGAGGAAACGCTTGACGTGGAGCTGTTACTCTAGTTCGCCGGCTCGCTGCACAAAGTCTGGTACCTTTGGCTAGTCAACCACTTGCTTACTCATGGTCCGCCAGCTCAGAGCTCCCGCGTCGAACCAAACGCTCCAAAGATTATTCTCACATACTAACCCGTCGTGCCTGCAGTTCACTTGGCAACCCAGGCTTCTGTCAACGTTCTGCTTGGTCACCCTACGTCACACCTGCCCAGGTGCATTCTTCGCTTCCATCAGAGCAATTACTCAACCGCAAGCCCATCATGGACCGTCACAATATTGATTGCACAGCCTGCTTTCCTCTCGTATTTTCCTGGCCTCCATTCATGTCCAATTTCCTGCCTGCCGCTACCCCCGGTTGCTCGTTCGGTCTCGCTCTCGGATCGGCGCAGCTAAGATCTGACGTTTGCTAGCTTCATATCTATGCCAGTCCTCGCGGTGCCCTCCGATTGGGCAGCCACCATTTCAATAATGGTAATTGCATGTATCGGCGGGCGCCGAAAAGCAAGGAGCATGTGCCTGTCCCCACACAAAATCTGCATGGCATTCCGACAACTGCGATCTGGGACCTTCGCGTGCCACTATGGTCTTGGGCTTGTGTTGCCGGACCCAAGGTCCAGATAGCGCCGACGTTTCACGTAGGTTGCACGCGCCGTTCATATCGGGGAGATGCAGGGCGCTTGGAGATGGGAAATCTGGAGGCAAAAAGAGAGGTGCTTCATCGCGGAGATTCCGACGGCCTGCATCAAAGGAGCTTTCATCGCAGCTGCGGACGGGGGCGCGGCCCTACCTATGCGGATTTCTAGCTGGAGCAGCGTCAGACTAAGATCTGAAGCCTCGAAGGGGAGACTGCACATGGGAATTGTCAATGTTTCTTCCACTGCAGCCGCGCTTTTCAAGGCCATTTCGTCCCTGCGATGATCCTTGTATCTCTCTTCCCATCTGCTCTGCCTATCTCAGGCGGCAGAACTGTCCCCCCTAACGATCTCGCGCCACTCCCCGTCCACTAACCGATAGTCAAAATTCGTCCTCTTCGCCACTCCATCCGCGTCTTCGTCCTCTAGCACGCCCATCTCCTGCAGCCTCTTATTCGCCTTCTCCAGTTTCCGCAGAAACGAGTCCCTCGTCCTCGCCTGCTCGCGGCCACCACTGCCACGGCTATTTATCATGGTCGAAAGGCGCTCTCCCTGCTTCTTCTCATTCCAGAGAAACTGCTCGACTTCCAGCTCCGTAAGGACCACGCCGGTCAGGCGGTCCGCGGCGAACATGGAGGTCGTCGAGCGGCCCCGATTCACATTGCTAGACTCGTGCTCGTATTTTCGGCTGTTTGCGCTGGTGGGGGGAGTTTCCGCAAAGTCCCATTGCACGGCGATTTTGGTCGTGTTGATGGGGACGCCGTCGTCGAGGTATTTGAAGAGCATATGGAGCGTCTGGGAGTCTATCTTCGTGGCGTAGGGATGGATCAGGCGGCCGAATGGTGTCCTGTAGATTCCTTCCTCTGTATTTTGTGACCATACGCTCATGTTAGGGAACTTCTTGTTGAGCAGCTCGTCGTCGTTGCGGATCCGCGCGAGTGAAGCATCGTCCGCTTCGATACGCACGGTTATACCTGAAAGGTGCAGGCTGTACAATGGTTCGAGCAGATCGAGCATGTCCTGTACGCGGTTGTGGTGAATATCCTGCTGCTGCTCATGTGCGCTCTGCTTGGCGCTGACCGATCCGGGATATATGACGCAGCCATAGAAGTAGTAGGTGCGATGCCAGTCGATGCCGGGACTCGGGAGGAGGAACGGGACTGTGAGTATAACCTCTAGATTTTCGAATGTATTTATAGCCGTGAGGGTGATGGGTTCTGTGAGCGGCTCGCCTTTCCATCGGTCCTCGTATTTCGCAATAGCTTCTTGCTCAATCTCCGCAAGATACGCTGTCAGCCGCACCGCAGCCTCGCGCTCCACCTCGTCCTTGATCTGGCGACAACAGGCAAAGAAACCAGCGTACTCTTCGTAGCCGTCGAATGGAGGCAAGGTAAGGTGATCGTAGATGGAGAGGCGGATCTCGGAGGGCTGGCGGAGGAGTGTACATGTTAACTGTGCTTTAATACTTTTTGAGTCCATTATGAGTATGAGTAAGGGTTTTGTGAGGTAGTTGAGACGAGGTGGGCAGGTGGGGTGAAGGGTGTTGGGCCGCGACTGCCATAAGCGACTCGTACTCCGGTCCTTAGACATCAGCTGTTCGCAAGCGCGTCAACATCTACGCCCTTGAAAGAAAAACGCTAGTGGATGGTCTCGTGAAGAAGAAGGGCTTACTGGAAAGACGATGGAGACGAGACACCATGGAGTCCGGACGCGGTTGGGGCAGTGCTGAGAGCGAATCAGCGGGCGATGAATGTTGATTTACTCTGGCCACTCAAGGTGCTCATAGGAGAAGGCAATGAAGAGACAGACTCGGAACATGTTGAGCAAGGCAACAATGACGTAGAGAGAGGTCAGTACCCAATACCCATTCTCAAAACTGATAGTCAAGGCTCAGCTACAGAGTCGGGTCCATAACCAAGGGCGCCTCAACACGAAGCACAGTATTAAGAGGCCCATGAGCCGAGCTATGCGAGGGTGAAGTGGGGGGAGGTGGAACGGGACTCACCATGTTCTTAATGAGCTCTTGCGGATCAGTCCTTTCCTGGATGTATATCCATACAAGACAGATAGACTTCGAGGCACTCGCAGCTGGTATACAACACCAAACTCCTAGTATTGCAAGCTCTTTAAATCCAAGTCAACGCGCAAAACTCTACACGAAGTCTAAATTCCCCTCCTTCAAATCCTTTGCCGAGATATCCTTCAACGGATCCTTCCCGTCGAACGCATATTGAGCCCTCTCCTTCCGTGACATCCGGGTAATGTCATGGCGTGACCCACCGATGTTCGGCGTACCGTGATCCCTCTTATACGCTCTAAGCCTCTTCGCCCATCCCCAAGGGTCCTTATCCGACTTCCCAGCAGCATTCACGCCGTCGCCATCGCCATCTTCCTTCAACATCTCTAGCAACTTGGCGGTGCCATAGACGCCCTTCTCGACGTCCAGACCTGCCTTGGTAAAGTAGGCTACTGCATGAGTCCTCCACTCGACAGCGTCCTCGTCAATACCGTAGGCATCGAGGTCGTGAGCCCATTCCAAGAAGGAGCTGATGACGAGAGGTAGATCGAGAAATTTGGAATCGGGTTTTAGTTCACCGCCATCTTCAAGTGCAGCGAGGGCGGTGAGCAGAGCGCATCCCATCAGGCCGGTCAGAGCCTTGACCTTGTCGCCATCTTCGTTGTCTGCGCAATATGTGAGTTGAGGCTGAAGCATAAAGGTGAGGCTTGCGATAACTTACTGATGAAGGGGCCCATTTCATCCTCGTTCAGCCAGAGAGCAAGCGTGCTAATAGCAGCCCACATCTCCTTGAACGAATCTTCACCCTTCGCTCTCAGCTTCGCATCGAATTTGAGCATCTGCGCGATATCAGTCCTATCCGCATCCTCACCTCGCACAAATGCATACCAGGTTCTCCATCAATTCTTGCAAACCCCACCCGTACCAGTCATTGCAGATGTACATGCCGAAGTTATCCGGGTCGCAATACTTGGCCCTCCGCCTCCAATCGCAGAACATCTTCCAGCTCTCCCACATCATGACCCACTTCCACTCCTTGTTATCGGCCGCAGGCTGCAGTATCTTTCCGCTCGCCTTCTCCTCCTCAAAGATCTTAACGTACTTTTCACCTAGCTCACCTTCAAGCTCGTCATCGCCTAGGGTGCGGTTCTCGGCTTCGAGGTCGAAGTGCGGTCGGTGGATGCAGATGTATTCATGCAGAGGGATTGATTTGACCTGCAGCAGCTATGTGAGCGGAGAGACGCAGTCGAAAATGGGTAACGCACATCGCGGCCCTCATCGTTGCTCTCGTGAGGCGTTGAAGCGCTGGCATCGTCCTCGCGAGTCGGAACGCTCGAGTCCTTGCTGATTTTCTGTTTCTTTGATGGTGGCATGGTCGCACTTAACGGAGATTGAAGGTACGGAAAGACGTGGCTGAGGAGATGAGATGCAAATTGGAGACGTGGGATTGTTGGGAGGAAAGCTGATGCTGCCCCTGATGTGATATTAGTTGGTCATAGCTCCGCCCCAAACGCGACTTCCACGCGCTGGCACGTGGGACCCCACAATTACTGTCCATTGCGAGCTTGATCGAACCTCATCCAATGTTCATAGTCTACCTGGTCCTGATGCCCTGCCTTACTCTCGTCTATTTCACACCAATAAGAGAGCGCGCTCCATACTGTTAATCAATGGAGCATGCCTTACGAAGACGAGTACGCGCAGCTTTTGGAATAGCGAGTCAGCAGCAGATCCCCGTCTGATGCTGCGGTGCGTCGGCAGATGGAAAAGATTGGTGAACCGTTGAACGAAGAAACAAGCATGCATGTTCATCACATCTTCCCGTCCGCGCCAGGCCTTGTGGTATATGGTGAGAGGTCAGAGGGAGCCCAGAGTGACGATGCCGGGATGATCGCGCCGTCCTGTGAACCATCCTGGCGATTGTCCTGACTCCAGTACTATGCGCAAAGGAGTCCAGGTAAAGTATCGATTGCCGCAAGCTGGACCGCCTCGTAAGGCGGAATGTAGACCTCAGGAATAGCACGTGTGGCGCAGGCACGTATCCGATAAAGAGACGGTGGCGCAGTGCACAACTGAGGTCCGCAACACGAGTACAGCCCACACGTCCTTCCATGATATAAGGCATGCCTACTCTTTCCCTACTTCTTTCTTTACTGCGCGCGAAGTATCCACCATGGCGGAAACTTACAGCAGCGTGTCCCGTGTCTTTGCCATCCCAGAACTCACAGAGTCAATCCTGCTACACACCTACGCGCTATGCACCACTGCGACGGGCGCAAGTGAACACGAACCTCGATCGATTAGCTGGAAGAACGACATCAATGATCTCAAGGCCGAAAGCAACGGGATGCGCTGGCTCTTGTGCACAGCAAACCGCGTGAACCGTTTCTGGAACAGCATCATCAGCACCTCTGCTCCAATCCAAGAGCGTCTATTCCTCCAATGGCATAGCCGGCAGAATCGAACACTCAAGTACAACCCCCTTATGGCCTCCAAATTTACATGGGGATATATTGGCCGTTATAAGGTTTTTCCGTGCGGGGAGGAGAAGTTTCTCCAAGCCCTGCTGTATCGCGATGCGAGTTGGCGAAGGATGTTTCCCGTGGTGCCTCCTGTACGCCGCGTCGAGGTGCACCAAGAGATCCGTCCAGGCCGGTTTGCAGATAACGAGAGAAAGAATGGGAGGATCGCTCTCGATGACCTACCGGAGAAAGACGGATTGAGGATGGGTATGCTGTTTGATATTGCAGAGGAGTGGAAGAAGCCACTTAACGCTTCGTTATTTCACGTCAAGTGGGTCGGAGATGTGGATATCGAAAAGATTCGAATGGAAGAGTGAGTGCACATTCTTCTTGGGTCTACCGAAGCTTACTATTGATAGGGGGCAAGATATGAGGGAAATGCAAGCAAACCTTCCAGAGGTCTCAGGAAACACGACCATGACAACGGGAGGGTCAAGTGCCTTGATCCCCGGAGAGACGGTCGTTGGCTGCGTCAAAGTCGAGTTGGAAGACTCGTCTGCTGAAGTCGGTGTCTGGGATGATGAAATAGGACGATTCTCCCGGGGACATCTTGTTAGTTACCCAAAGATGGAGAGCGAAGGAAAGCGATGGAGCTTGGATGATATTGAATGGGACGAGTAGTGAGGGGAAGACGGACTATGGGGGATATTGGGCGGTGGGTCAGATTTCAAAGATTTTGTTAACATGCATTCCTTCTAGAACTTCTCGCAGGCGGGTCGCATGTCAAGTTCGTGTGTCCAAAGACACGGCTTTTGGTGATGGAGCCATAAGTACGTCTCGCCCACGGCATCGGCGCTCATTTTCTTACCCGTCTTCTGGTCTTCTCCATCAGCATCCACAATGGCGCCATTTGCAATCGTATGTACCACGTGGACGCCATTCTCGCTCATTTCACGTGCCAGTGTTTGTGCCAGTTGGCGAACAGAGGCGCGGCCAGCTCCATATGCCGCAAATTGCGCGCTGCAACGTAGGGCTCCAAGGGTGCCGGTGAAGATGAGAGTCTGTCGCATGGGTTTAGCGAGATCACCAGGGAGGATGGGTGGGTCGCCTTACGCCTTTCTTTGGAGCTCCCTCAGACAACGGAGTCTCGCCGTGGTCCGCAAAGAATCGCTTCAGCGACTCCTGTGCAAAGGTAAACGCTCCACCGACGTATGTTTCCAGGGAGTCGGTAAACTCCTCATATGTTTCCTCCAAAAAAGGCTTCTTAGACGAGTGCTTGATGCTGTATATGGCCATATGCAGTTTCAGGTCTTTGAAGCTCTGATGCGCCTTTATATCTCTGAATGCCTTCTCAAGCGACGCTTTCGATGTGTCCGTTGGGAAGGTCTCGAGGACGGCATTTGGGCTTGCTTTCCGGACCGTGGACACGACGTCGTTGAGGGCTTCCGGTCGGCGGGCAAGAAGGGCAACGGCAAGGTTCCCGTGGGATGGATGAGAGAGGATCCGAGCGATTCCAGTGCCCTATGAGGTACTCTTAAGCTTCGTGAATCGCCGAATTCAGCAATGAAACGTACGGTGTTGGGCCCGGCCCCAATGAGAATAGCAAGACCTGACGGAGGCATTGTAGATAATATTGGATTCAGATGAAGAGAATCAACCCGGGATACAAGCGCTTAATGCTCTTAGTGTAATAAGAACTCTAAGTTCGCTCAGCACTCCGACGTGCAATGAGCCGATGTGAGCTATTACATCATCGATCGCGCGGGGAATGCAGGAGGGCCCGCATCCTCCGAACAGTCCGATTAAACATCGGTCTTCTCGGGGCTGTATCAGCAGTCGTTTGGGGTGGAGTTGGAAGGTTGATGAAGTGTTCAAAGGAGACAACGGAAGCGCGCATTCGAATACACAGTAACGAAGATTCCGCAGGAGTAGTTGCGCTCGGACATGCCAAGGCGTCGCATCATCTTCCGAGGTCATCGTCCCACTCGTCGCGTCTTTCTCCCAACCCACTTTCAACCTCGTTCCTGGCCGCTGCTTCTCAATTCATCAACTCTTCACTCATAGGTGACCCCGAGACGTGGCGGCAGCTGATCATGGCAGGACTTTAGTGTCTGTCATGTCGAACACGCCGGACACCTGCAAGAATCCTATTCGTCCTTGGGGAGCTTCAAGAACATCCAACCCTTGCAGTCTCTCTTGCTCCTACTCGTCAATGATGCTTCACTGATACGACATGTCGCCTGGAACCTCGGTCGCGTCCAGCTTTAGTGACCAGATCGCGAGCACATTATGCACACATGATTGGCCCATGCGAGTAAGAGATATCAGTCTTCGGACTGCAGGGTGAATTCCAATAGGGCACGGCGTCCAATACTACAGGCTTTCTGTGGAACCAGGCTCCGGTTCGCTACGAATTACATGCTTCTGGTCGGACGTGCGTGCCTTTGCCGCACCTGAGCTTGCTCACCCTCCGATCAATCTGCCGTCGCCAGGGATGACTTGCCTTCGTGGCTGTAATGTCAGCTTCAGCTAGTATCAGGGTTCTGGTTCATCCAGTGAGAACGACGATAGACGCGCGGCGGCACAGTCGCCCAAGAATTTTCCGCTAGCGAGTAATGAGGCGGTTTGGAGATGCCGCGTATGTTCTGCAGTGGCGGTCTGCGGCGTAGTTGCTGCACCTCTATCACGCAGGTTAGCGGTCTTCCCGAACCCAGAGCAGGTGGCATGCCAACATCCTTGTAACAAAAGGCTCGGAAAAGCCTTCGAGGATCTCGATACGATGCGCCATGAGACGCGCGGCAAAATTAAGGTCCCTGCTCAGCCCGGGACACTGGATCTGCTAAAAGCATGGTTTGTGGTGGCGTCGGTTGACGTCTGCGCTTCCCCGGCGGTGGTGGCTTGCGGGTGTTACATTTGACGGACAACCTCCGATCCGATGGGCTTGAGTGCTCAGCCTGGACCCGGACTCGAAAACTCCTTGAGCCGCCCTGGCTTGGATGCCTGAGCTGAAAGACCTCTTTCGCTTAGTCATACTGGATATGGCTAGGTCCCAGCAGGTTGACGTCTATGTCGGACATCTGGTAGATGTCAAGGTCTTACCACCCTAAGTATGCAGAACAATGAACCGGAAACAGTCAAGAGATCCAGGATAGACATTTCGATCGCGAGTCGAGCTCCGACGCTTAACGTTGCAGTGTCAAGGTGGTCTTCCTATACCTTTGTCACAATCCTCAATCTCTTCCTTCTCCTATTCGACTCTCTCCTTCCTAATTTCGTTGTCAATTCCTTATTTCGTTCTCACAAAGCTGTGCTGCAGCTACCTGGTGGTATGCTTCTTTCCCTCCAAAGGAAATGTCAAAGGCTTTTCGCTTCGGCACAAATATAGGATCATTGAGACGGTAACATCTACAAGCGAACTTTAGCAGAATCAAGTACACTGCGACCATCCGATACATTCCTACGTTTCCCCGGAGCACGCGCGCGCAGTCATCAGCCCAACGTCACAAAGAAGATGCGAGCATAGAATATGGACAGTACCAGCAAAATAGCCGTATTCAAAACTCCGCAGGCAGAAGGGGTATCATCAGTGAAAGGTCCATCTGCTTAGTACACCAAGGATCCACGGTTTCGTGTCCCTCGATCCGCGACGAAGCAGAGTCGCTTGGCCCCAATGGCACCTTCCGGCCGACCCGCTCGAGACGACCCATTCTTTCAGTGTCCTTCGATTTCCTGGCTTGAAGGAAGAATTTCAGTCCAGGGCTGTCGACATCGAAGACATGTTGGCCGCCTTCCAATGGCTACCTAGCACATATTCAGACGGCACTGATAATGCAGGCAGTCTTGGCAATGTTCGCTGACTAATCCCGCGATAAGGCCTTAGGCCTGCCGTTCCTACCCCACCTTCCATCGCCACGCGATAACTACCTGGATGAGCGATGATTGCATGCAGTCCAAGAAATACCAAGACTCTCCGTCCCGCTTTCTGCCTCTGAAGAGCTCTGGAGTCGTCGCTTCACTCTCTCATGAGAGCACGTTTCCTTCGATGTTCGCCCCTACAGCATTCTCTACCCCGCCTGCTCTATATGAAATGGCCCAACCTCAATATATCGACTACATTGATACCTCGGACTACAGTGTGAGTTCATGTTGGAGGCTTCCACGACAGGTTGCAAGGATTTCAGCCATGATCCACTACAGCCACGCCGAAATGGCTCTAGTCCGAACAATCCTTCGCGTATACAGCGACTCTAGCAATAGTCTTATCTCTCTTCCTGCCAAGTCTCCTCTTCTATAGTCATTCAGGACAGTCAATCATTCTTTTTCGGAGAACCGCGCCCGATGCTCTCTCAAAAGTTTGTATTTAAGCTCCTTCGATACTCTCGAAGATGAAGTGCTGTGCTAAATAGAGCATTGGTAGTCAAGATGCAGCTCTTCGTATTCTTTTCTCTGGTATGGCCGAGCATCGTTGGCTCTTCGGCTCTCCCTCCCCTCGGGTACGAAAGAAGGCTACTCCGCGAAGCATTCGACAAGCGCGGAAATAATGCCTCCGCATCTTCCTGCTTCTCGGCCGCAGCGCCCGCAACGATTGCCCCGAAGCCGAACGTTTGGGCACAGATATCCGCTGGAGACAATCTCGCCGTTTGGGACCTGCTGCATGATCCAGCGTCCGGGCTAAACCTTACACTTCCCGATGAGGCCGTCCTCACGGACAACTACGTCTTCTGGATCGACACTCTGCACACAAACAAGAGCGACGTTCTTCCCTTTCTGGACGGCGACGCCGCGATGCCGGCTAAGTACGCCCGAGCTATCATTTTCGAAGGCGGCAAAGAAGACCCAGATTCCCAAGAGTACATGATCGGCCCTCTGCCTGTATCGGCGGAAACCAAAATCCAGAAGCTGGATTACATGTACAATGGCGGTTCTGGCGGATCCATGCCTTATAATGCCCGTTATTTCGACGGTCCGAGGACTACGGCCAGTGATGCATTGGTCGCTTCGGTCATGTCGAATATATCCGATATCACTGCGGCGCTTTTCCAAGGCGGTGTGTATTACGGGGCCAGCGATGAGAGGACTAATTTGTCTTCCACTTCCGGAACCCCGATATCCTTTGACGGCAGCCAGGCTTTCCGCAATATCATGTTCCGCTTTCCAGGACCGGCAAGCTATATGACTCCCTTGGACTTCTTCTTGCTTATCGACTGTACTGGCACCGATCCTTCTCTTTACTCGCTAAAGGGCTTTGTCACGGGGGAGAAGTTCTATGCTACCATCGAGGATCTTCGAGCTGCGTTTGAGGCCGGCGAGCTGGCTATGGAGTACGATCAAACACTGGACGCTGATTGGGCACTGGTCGATTATAAGCCGGAGATGGGCGTACGGGAGCTGGATGAGAGGCTTGCGCCGAGCACGCTGGAGATTGGTGGGAAGAGGTATAAGCTTGATAAGGAGAACCAGTATGTGGAGTACATGGGCTGGTCTTTCTACATAGTAGGTCCCGCCAGCCCAACTCCGCATCTCGGATTGCTTGCTCAATGCCTGCCGAGGCACTTCACGAAGGGTGTTCCGCAATCCAGCAATTGCCGCGGTGACATTACTTTCCACTTTCGAGGCCTCTGCTGACCCTTTCCATGACAGTCGTTTACTCGAACATTGGGCATTATGTTTTATGATATCAAGTTCAAAGGAGAGCGGATCTTATATGAGCTCTCCATGCAAGAGGTGCGTACGTCACGAAACACTCATTAGCGTGCTTTGGGTCCTTGGATGCGGAAAGCCACTCCCGGAGACCTTCAGCAGGTAATGACTGGAGACGTGCTCGGGCGTTGACTTCTATTCCCAAACTCAAGACATCTGCTAATGTGAACTGCTACGCTCACAGGCAACCGCTCAGTATGGAGGAAACCAGCCGAAGGCAGCCAATACTGTCTATCATGACACGTAGGTATCAGTTTCCAGTCTGTATGTGAATGCTAATCGCGTGTAGATACTACTCCCTTGGAACGGACATGGGCGTCCTAGTAGAAGGCTTCGACTGCCCTTGGGGCTCAACATTTTGGAATTTGTCTTACCATGAAGGAAACACGACAGTGACCAATGTGGATTCCCTCTGCATCTTCGAAACCGACATGAACTTCCCTTTGTCACGCCACCGCACCGGATCCAGCAATGATTATGGCTTCACCAACCTTGGAACTGTCAAGGGCGCCGCGTTGATAGTCCGCGCGATTGCGACCGTCGGCAATTATGACTACATGTTCGACTACGCATTCCATATTGACGCCTCTCTAGAAGTCATCGTCCGTGCCTCAGGCTACCTGCAGTCCTCATTCTACTACCCCGATCAAGGCAAATGGGGTCCACGCATCCAGCAAGCCACTCAAGGCTCGCTTCACGACCACATCATTACTTTCAAGGGCGACTTCGACATCGTTGGCACAGGAAACTCCCTCCAGGTCTCCGACCTCAAAGCCGTCAATCAGTCTCAGCCGTGGTTCCCCGAACTCGGCGAATTTGAGCAGATGGAGATGGATATCTACAATATGAAAGAGGAGACGCGGTTCAACTGGGCCGCCAATAATCAAGCCATGTTTACCATCATCAACCCGAACGCGACGAATGTGTGGGGAACAGCTAGGGGCTATCGCGTCGTTCCCGGACGATCGAACATTCACCTCTCGACCTTGAACTCACTGTGGTCACTCAAGAACTGCGAGTTCAGCAAGACGCATCTTGCTGTGTCGCGGCAGCACGATACGGAGCCGTATGCGAACTCGGTGCAGAATATCAACTTACCTTGGGCACCTCAGCAGGACTTTAGCAAGTTCTTCGATGGTGAGAGCGTGGATAACGAGGACCTCGTTCTTTGGTTTAACCTTGGCATGCACCACTTTACGCGGAGTGAGGATGTACCGGTAAGTTGCTGTTCGGATTGCTCTCCACAGCTATATTTGAAGCTGACGTTGTGACGCAGGTTACGCTGTATACCGAGGCATATAGCAGCATCGTCTTCTCGCCACAGAATTTCTTTGACAGGGCTCAAGATGGAGATATGCTCAATCGGCGATGGATCGAAGTTGATGATGAAGGGCAGTTGACGTTTGAGACGTATGGCGTGGGATTGGAGACCTGTGCCGTGCAGCTGGAGGAGCCGGTCGAGCATGTGGGTGGCGTAGTCGAAGGCTGAGCATTGTTTGCATGTGCATGCGACGATCATAGATACTATTGGCATGCCAGAATGACGGGAATTGCCACCTTGTTAGCCGCCCGGTGTCTTTACGAGTCGTGAGAGAGCGTCAATTCCACCCTTCCTGTCCGAATAGGAATAGCTTACGGCGTATGCATATTCTGCCCACGCAATGCTCCCTTGCGTCGCTCTTTCTGCTGGAAAGGTCGAAGGCTGTTTCACAAATATACTTATGACAGGCCATTTGCCTATTCAGGCTTTTCTTATCACTCGTGCGGAAAGCGTGATGAACCTCATCTTTGGGTTTTCTCGTGCATCATTTTCCGCAACAATGATCTTAAGCGCTTATCGGTCTTTCTCTCGGCGGGTTTAGGTCTCATAGGGCTGAAGCTGGACGCCTGAAACACAGGCTTGGTCCCACACGTGGGCCGGTTGGTACCACAGGTCGCTCGGAGCCTCATCAAGCCGCCCAGCGTACGTATACCGACTGAAAGGATCTCGCACGAGTGTACCGACGGCGTAATTAGATGAAGTGAGTGGTAGAGGGGGTTCGCTGCGCTGCCGGCGTTGCCGTTCGCTTTGCCCCGGGATCCTATCGCCGGCTTTGATGCGGAGTATTAGAGATGTGATATGTGGGCTAGGGTGGTTTAACACAATCTTCGCTTATCTTGGAGCACTCTGCATCGCGAGCTCAGCAGGGCATGATATGCGAGTGTCTCCACGGGGCACGAATACGAGGCTGATGTGGGCCGACGCGTATACCGAGTGAAGTATTGCAGGTACGGCGGATTGATAGAGGTTTGACGTGCGGAGCCAAGGGAATCTGCTCGTCTCGAGAAGGGCTCGGAACCACGCAACCACATGACCATCACCCAGCGCGTAGCCGCTGGAGTCACTATCATTAGGCGTTGTGATAGTTTAGATGCGGTTTCTGGTTGGTCGACAGCTGGCATGTACTGGTGCTAGGCTCAAACGGGCATAGCGCAAGGATTCGGGGATCAAAATCCTCTAAGAAAAGCCAAAATCAACCTCGACTCTGCATCTAAAAGGCACTATTTCTAGTCGCAGCACCGAGCAACTCTCCGGATGAGCAGTATCGAGGGCCCTTGAATCTGGAGACTACGCCGGGGGCAGTGCCCGGACTGGCTAGCGTGCGTCGTGTCTCTCAATGTTGCGCGCCTGCTTTCACCGATGACTGTAGGCTGTAGGTGCGGGGCGCACATGCAATGCGAGGTCTCCTTAGTTCAACCGGTCGGTGAGGCGACTTGCTTTTTTTACTCTCGTCCGTTTCAAACATCGAACAGTCTGGCTTTCGACACCCTTTTCTAATTTTCTCTCTGGTACTGAAAATAAGGGCGGTGAGCAGGAGATGCGTCGAAGCGATTTACGTAAGATTCCACCTAAGTAAGGATCTCTGGGCTTCAGGGGCGGGTTGGGATCGAGAGGATACGAAGAATCCTCTTTGCGCGCTCAGTGCATGTCATGCAGCTCGTTTGAGCTTCAATATGACCCCAAGAGGAGCTTGTCCGGTGCCGCAGGATCCAGTCGAGACGCTAGGGCTGACGGCGAGCTACGAATTCGGCTCAGAAAGCAGAAAACGCGCCCTGGACGAGGGGAAAGATGAAACAAGCAATGGTCAGTGTTTCTGATGCTGCGGATAACCCAGCCAGAAGGCTTGAAAGGGGCTGAAGAGGCGGGGTCCGATCGGAGCACGCGAGTGCCACCGCGGCATCCTGCATCACATGACCACTCTCTGCATGCACGCTCGAGGCTGAGATGCATATTGTGGATGAACGGCCGCACTTATAAGCGCTTGGTAGAGTATATTCTTGCTGAGGCATTATTCCGGGGGCGGGCTGAGCATGCGGGCGGCAGCAGCCATGCACGTAAAGGGATTCGACATCGTTTTGAGGCCTTGGTATGGAACGCAGCGCTTTCTCTATCAAGGAACTCGGTTTTACGCCCTGCGACGTCTTCGAATATCTTGCCGCCGGAGAGGAAGTCCGTTCGTTGTGATTGGTAAGTATTATCATCGTCATCTTCGTTCTCGTTTCCTCGCTGATGGGCCAGTGATGCCGTCGGATAAGGGCAAAAGAGATCGGCCGTAGCCGGATGTGGCACAAGGTTTTGGCAAGATGGGGCTAGGTCCACATGAGCCCGCGCAGAGCCGAAAAGGAGCGTCTCATCGAGATCTAGACAGGGTCCAGCGGCCACGTTGGTAGTCGAAGTGAGATGGACACTTGCCCTACTACGGCCATGGGGGCAGTTGAAAAGAGCTCGGCGAAGCGAAGGCTGTTCTTTGGTCCGCCGCTTGCTCTTCGCTCGCTCGCTCATTTCCGGTAAGCAGAGCTTCAGGAGACTCTGGAGTGATTCTCAGATCACCGCCTGTCCCGCCTGCAAGCCATCACTAAGACGGCTGGCTGTGCGATGCCAACGTCCTGAAACCCCGGGCTGCTCCGCCCAACTGCACCAATCCCGCAAAAGCCGTCTTCAGCCATATCCCATAGACGCCCTTCCACCACGGCACTTCACCCTGCCGACTTGGAAGCCAACCAATTGAGCTAGCACAACGGAGAACAACGCGGAGAACCACAAGCTGATCAAGCCCACTAAATCGAGGAACCCTAACCGACTGTGGTACTGCATAACACGCTGAAGTTAAGCCGAGCGGCGGCGCTCTGAGCTGGGCGATCTGCACCCCACCGCATCATCCTACAGGCTACTGCAATACCACACGTTACTATAACGGCGGGACGGCATGAGCAGGTGATGAAGCTGCATGCACGCCCGTCGAGGCATGCGCCACGAAGTCTCTTAGTCGAAGGGAAACGCTGTACAACCATTCCAAACCGGGCGTAACAACCCTCCCGATCCAGCGACGTGCAGTGAAGGACGTCCTGGGTTGGCAACACCGAATTATTACCCGCTGCCGACCGCGAGCGCACCGTTCCGCGCCATAGCTCTTCGAGGACTACGTACCTTGTTCAAGGCCGGGGAAGTGAGACACACCTCATCGCCGTCGCCTCGTCAGCACCTTATTCCAAGCACCGCATATGGCGCCTATCTAGCACTATGGCGAGCTCTGGCGCTAGTGCGCATTCCGCGCCGCTGGCCATCACTGCGCTGTTCCGACGTCCAAAGCCGGTGACGCCGCGGGTGCTGCGGCGATTGCGCAACCTGCGCTAGCGCATTCTACTATGTGGAGCTCTGGGGGGCGCGGATGCAGGAAGTGCACCTTGAGTGATCGTTTGCCTTGCGGGAATTGACTGCAAATAATCGAGGAGGCCAGCGCCAATTAAGACCATAAGCGTGGTCAGTAAGCTCGATATTTGGCAGTCTGACCTGTTCCACTCCGTATCCTTGACGTGGACGCTCCTCATTCCACCGTTGCCCTCAACGGCCGCGCGCTGTTCAAGATCAAGCAGACGCTCGTGATTCAAGGAAATGCATGCAGTATGACCGCTTGCTTGCCCCGCAGGTCCTCACTATAGTCGCCGCCTTATCGTATGAACCTCTTGACCGGTCCATCGATGAGTACTGCGGTAGAAAGCACGTGTGTTTGAGCCACAGTGCAGAGGTTGCATACCCCACGTGGGTAGACTATAACCGCTGCGGAGAATCCTCGAGGCGAGGAGTGCGGCGCCGTCCCAGCCAGAGGTACCCGAGACGGGACTTGATATCAGCCCCCGGCTCTTTACGGCTCTTCCTTCGCGCTCCCTGCCTATCTGACTGACTTGCAGGGGCAGTCCTTGAACGGCAAGAGTGGCGCGGTGCCCTTCTCAAAGATTATGCCTGTGGGGCTTTCGTTGCATATGCATCGACCTCCGGACATGGTGTGATCAACTTCGAACATGGGCTCTTAATGGCGAGTGTCTCGTAGGGCTGATGCGACGACGATCGTGATCCTTCGCGATCCGTTGGAGTGAGCGGTCTTTTCGCCTGCCCTAGCGCCCTTGCCTGAGCTTATCCATAGACTGAGTAGGAGCTCTAGGACTTGTCGTGCAATCCTTCGACATGATGAAGCAAGCTGGGCCCTGTCCCTTTCCGCCCGCGTGAGTGCTGCAATTGAACAAGGGAGTCAGGGTTCGTTAACTCATCCGCAGGTCTGCACCAGTGATAGCCGTGTACTAAGTGATAGCGTTGGGGTTGCTTTGCTGTTGGCGGCAGTGGGGAAGGCGGCGGACAACGAACCCGCCAATGTGGCAAAGCTTCGATACGTGCCCCACTCAGCCTGGCTTTGATGTTGTTTCTGGACCCGAGCAGAAGGACCCTTGAAGAAGGATTGTCTGATGGGGCAAGCTGACAACGGCCGATGTTGATATTAAGACGGCCGACGAATAATAGTGGAAAGATTTCCCAGGCTTGAACAAAATCCTCCGGCACAGCATACACATCCCTGGGGTTCTAGAGGCTCACCACTCCACGATTCGGCGGGTCATTGGAGCGAGCGGGTTTGGCATCTGCGGCTCAGTCAGCTCTTCAGGAAAACGCCATCCCCTTGTTTCCATACCTTGCGTACTTCCATTGCTTCTACGCCTTCAATGGATTCTTACCTATATAAACTTCGACCCGGTGCCTGGAACCTAAATCATAACACGCTCAGATTTCCAACTTCGATACCAATTACACAAAACTCTTCAGTATATCGACTATCCAGATTTCCAACAAATTTCAGAAACGCTTCCAAGCATTACCACAGTAACTCCCAATATGTCGACATACAGCCTTAGTGCGAAATCTTCCATGGAGAGCCTGCAGAGCAGCTCTTCTCTTCAGTCCGCTCCGGACAAACTCGCCCCGGCCGTCACAGGACCCATGGTCTGGAAAGGCTCCGAGCTGCATCCGGCCAAATACGTCCTCACGCTTGACGCGTCCGAGGTCGAGAACATCAGGTCCGCAGTTATCTCCTTCAAGCGTAAGTGCCGCTGCGAATCACGCAATGAGAGTGGTCGAAGCTAACCCTCATTCCAAGTGCTCGGTCTCCCTCGAAGCGAGATCAACAAATCCACCTTCCCTTTGACCTCCGCGCTGGCCAGTAAGCTTTCGGCCATCAGCACCGCTATCCACCGGGGCTCTGGTGTTGCGGTCCTCCGAGGTCTCGATGCGGCAAACTTCAACGACGAAGAGGCTACCATCGCCTTCGCTGGTGTCTCCTCATACGTGTGCGCCCTCCGCGCGACAGACTCGTATGCCAATCAGACTCTAAGTAAGTAGCTCCGTATTGTAGCTCCCACACGATGAGCCGTAGGGCTGACTTGATCCAGGCCACGTCCGAGACGCCACCCACGACACCGTTCCAGAGTGGGCTCGGAATATCGGTCTTGCCGGTTCCAAGATCACGTCCGCGATGGACTTCCACAGCGACCGCTTCTCCGGCGATATCCTCGCGCTGCATGTGCGGGACGACGGTGGTGTCCGCAGCGGCGGTGAGCAGTACGTGGCCAGCTTCTGGCAGATCTACAACGAGCTGCTGGAGAAGGACCCCGCTATTCTCGAGACCATGGCCACGGCGAACTGGCCCTTCGAGCTAAAGCAGAAGTGAGTATCGCCTCTGAAGCTATGTCAATGCGAGAAGTGCCTAACATTTTCACAGGGACCGTGAGCCTTACCTCGAGCTTGGCCCGACGCTCTTCTTCTCTAAGGGCAAGCCCATGTGCCAGCTCGTCAAGGCGCCGCTCCTTGGGAGCCCGCGCATTCCGCGCGATCCCAAGATGCCCGCTCTCTCGGCGGAGCAGATGCACGCCTTACACGCTGTGGAGGAGCTCGCCAAGCAGTTCTGCACGCAGCTCGACCGGCAGAAGGGCGACATCCAGTTCATCAACAACCTGAGCATTATGCACGCCCGCGCTGCTTATGGCGCCGGCCAGAAGCGCAGCACTCGGCATCTCCTGCGCATGTTCCTCCGTGATCCCGCCGAGGCGTGGGAGAAGCCAGCCAGCTTCAAGACGAACTTCGATGATCCGTTCACTCCTGGCCGACAGCAGAATCTGCCGGTCGTGGACTCGGATCCTTGGCGCAAGATCAGCGGCCGTGAGAGCCATGGCTAGGTTAGCCGTCATGAAGATCGCTGCGGGTGGCTATAGTCTGTCCGATTGCACGTTAGCGTGGGAGGCCCATAGTCATTTGCACCCATAACTGGAGTATGGGACGGGTTGGTGGAATACTGCATTTAGGGTGGCTTGTTCACAATGTCTTATTGCGGTGGCAGGTACGATGCATGGCATACGCAAATAAACACCATGCATAACTATACATAAATCCGAACTATGCACTGGATCGTGATGCTTGCCGAGCAAAGCAAACGCTGCATGCTCCCCGTGAAAATGCTAACCAAGAGGATAACGCCTAAGCGCCGGCTTCTTTGAAGAGCGCTCTGATCCACTCGCTGGTCAGTGAAGAGTAAGTAGATGGGGCGCCAACATATGGGTTTGGGTATTGTTCTATCGCTGTCAGTGCTTGTCAAGCTCGCAATGGTACGTTATCACCACTTACCAGGCCGTCCATGCTCCAAGACCTTAGCCAGCTTCATCAGAAATTGGAAACCTTCTGCGTCCACGTGACCGTTTATGCGCAGCTCTTCAGGGTTCTCGCGCGCTAGCTTGAGGGGGTCAAAGTCTCGCATCACAGCAGCCCAGTGCTGCAGAAGGACTCGAAATGCCCAATCCCACTTCTTGAGTTGGTTGCGGACAACGTTGCCGACCTGGCCTTCGAGGTCCTACAATCAAGTCAGTTCCTGCACTCGCGGATTCTTGCGCATGTATGTAAAACTCACCGTCCCATTCTTGGCCAGAATATACTTCTCCGCGCCGCGGCTTATGTACTCAAGATTCCAGAACAATACAAAGAGAGCCAAGAGCAGCTCGTACCATGGCTTGATCTTGGATTGGAAAATCCGGCTACCCAGTTCCTTTGCGCAGAGCTTCTCGAGTTTCTTCAGGGATTTCAAAATGGCGACGTCCATTTGTTGGGACATCTGACCCGGGAGAGGGCGATCGCGTGAGTTACGGTCATACGCCTCGTAGCTGCTCCGACCCATCTTGCCGAAATCGTACTCTTGAATCCCTGGGACATTTTCTGAACAAACGGTGCCATATCCCTGTGAGACGATCGACAGGCATTGAAGACGCAAAGCCAAGTCAAGAAGATTGCGCGGTCCGCGAGGAGTCTTGTTGCGCATTCGAACCACCTCATGGTATGTAAGCCAAGCGACCTCGTCATGGCGGACCCGGTTGAATATCCACCCTTCGATCTCGTCCTGATAGAGGGAGTAATATCTTTCAAGGCCGAGGATCAGACTGGCGGAGTCGTATATTGCATACGGTGGTTGCTTCACGGCCCTGAGTTCTCCGTTCTCATTGCTCCATATAGATGTCGCGGTATCTAGGAAACTCCTTTTTGGGTAGTACTGACGGCCCTTGACGGTGAAGGGCCGGGCCATCCTTATCGGGCCGTATCCAGGCAGATTCCACATGACCTCCATATCATAGAGGCCACTATTGGGTACCCAGTCGTAGCCCAGGAACTCTCCTTCTTCCTGGACAGAGCGACCATTGCCTGGCGTATATATATGAGAATCGAACTGCGCAATGCGGCGACACGGAACTTACAGTGACGGACCAAGTAAGCATCCTCTAGACGATCCCTCGTGCACGGCTGCTTGAAGGACCTAGCGTTGCCCTCGACTTTAAGGCATCTTTGGCAGACTTCTCCATCATCACACTTGGGTATGTTAGCTGACTGCAAACATGCCGGGGAGAGAGGGACATACCCCGACTTTGAAGAACCTGCATCGAAGGCAGCCGTTCTTCTTCTTGCGCATCCGATGCGTCTTCTGACGCGTGATCTCGTCCAAAGGTCCGTTTCGCTTGGAAATCTTCACCTTTTCTTGCCTCTGGACGAATGATGCTGGTACTCTGGCCAAATTCTTCTTTTGCGAGCCCCTCCGGCTCCCTTGTGGTGCTGCTGCTGCAGGAATGAGCTGATTTAGTTGCGCATATCCTCCGTTGGCTGGCTGCGTTTCAACGGCCTGCCAGCCAGGATCTAGGTCAGGAGCCCGCTCATAGACGGGGGATGTAGAAGCGCTGGCTCCCGCATCGAGCATGCCCCACGTCTGGCCAGGTAAGTGTCCGTGGCTAGAAAGCACGACAGCGGCCGACAAGGTGTTGCTCGTGTGACTTGGAGGTTGTGGGGGGCTTGCAATTGCTGGTGGTACATCGGGACCAGACCCTGCTGGCCAGCCAACGGCTACCTGCGGCGGTGCATGCGGGGGACTGCCCTGCAAGTTTGCGCTGGCATGATTCAAAAGATGCGCAACGGGCGCGGATCTTTGAGCGTCGGAGGGATATGGTGGGGCAGTTGCGGGTGGGGAGTGTTCCTTGCAGAACATTAGATTGCGACTATCAACAAGACATTTGCCTGTGCTCACCGGGAGGAGGTGGTGGTCGTGCGGGCGCTGCGCATGTGGGTATGCATGGCCCGAGGCACTGACCAGCGCATCGTGTGGTGCGCTGGACGTGTGCTGGTGCTGGTGCTGGTGCGCGGTGGTTGGAGTCTGGCGCGGCGCGGGTGCGCGATGCTCAACCTCGCCGTAAGGGCTGGGCCGCGACGCGAAAGTCGCATCGCTCAGGGCTTCGCTCCATTCCTGAGTCCCAGGGCGGAAGCTGTGTGCGCTCCAGGAATATGCGGGCTGGACATGGGAATTGACGTAATCGCTGGGCCCGCTGTAGTGGACGTACGGGCGGGGGAATTGACGCTGGCTCGTCGAGCTCGAGCGTTGGAGCAGGGCCGAGAAGCCGGGAGCTTGATGCGGAGGGCTATGCCATGATGTCGCTAGGCCAGCGTACAGGTGTTCGTCAGCGCTTGGTACCCTCTGGTAGTGCGAGGCTGGAGTGCTAGCGCCTCTGTAGTACTGCGAGCTGGTCGCCATGAGGCGTGCTGCGGCTGGATGTGTGCAACCTGACGGGCACGGCGGCTGCCTCTTCGGCTGGATTATTAGGAACCCGGAGAGTCGAGCGTGAGGTGGCCTGGGGGCTGCAGAGCGCGACGGAGTGGGGTGTTGTTTGAGTGTCTGAGGGGAGGCGTCGAGGACGCACAAGAAGCGGTGCTCGAAACGAGCCGGGAAGGCTGCATGGGCTCAGGCTAGCTCACAAGCTCCCGTGCCTATGCCACAGACTCGGTGCTGGCCAGGCCACGGCACACTCTCACAGGGCTGCAGCAAGGCCGTCAGCAGCCCCAATCCGGCCCGCCGAGGACGTGCACCCGCCCAAAGGTTCCCCCGCTGTCACTGAACCACAAACAGCCGCTTAGCATTCAGCCGTCCTATTACATCCACTCCTCCTCACCGCTCGCGAACCCCCAATATCTCCCTTCTTCCACCCACATCCCCCACTCGTTGCCTATCGCCGCGATGCATTTCTCCCGCAACGGTGTCGTCCCCCGCATGCAGGCGACCTGCATGGAGACACCAGGCAGCGTCGTGGACGTGAATGGACGCGTCTTTCCAGCCGAACCGTGCTCATCGGTATGCGACGCGCCCTTCAATATGGCACCGTTTTAAGCCTAGGAGCTCAATTGCCCTGAACTGAGAAGTTACCGATCATCCGAGCAGGGCGGCCAAGCGAGGCGGAAGTGCAGTTCCATGGTGCAACGCTGCTCGTGCTGGTACTTCAAGGGCCGCCGCTCTGCCCCCCCCCCCAAGCACAGGGTTTCCCTGCCAAACCTCCAAGTCTTCGACTGGCAGCACTTCGCCGCTCTCCTAGTGAAGGAACACTGGTACTTTGACGAATTCGGGTACGCCATTGTATCATGCTCTCAGAGCCTCAGCTGCCCCCCTTCGATGGGGTGCGTCTGGCTACAACAAAAGACTTGCCTCGAATAGCCACTGTCGCCGCCGCTGGCTTTTTTTGGAGTCCAACCTTCCGTTTCCAGAGGCCCTACTATGCGCAGTACCCGACAGATACTATACTCTCATACCAGAAGGAGTATCACTCAGCAATACTGGACCCTGCATGCATAGTCCTTGTCGCCGAGGACGCGCCAATTGAGAGTGAGACGGAAAGTGTGTACGAAGCTTTACGGGTAGCACCCGTCTACGGCCACGGCAAAGACGCATCGTCGCGTAAGGTCGTCGTAGGCGTGGCGAGCATCGTCATAAAGCCGGGTTCCTGCTATATAGGGTTGTTTCAGACTAGAAGTAAGCTTGTCAGCACTGTGTGGTTAAGCTTAGGCAGGGGGAGCTGACACTGTCGATGGTCAAGCAGATCCATTGGAGCCTTGCACTGTGTCCAAGAACTTAAATCGAGATCAATGTCCCCTGCAGAACGCTATCTACAACGAAGCCACGTCCCCGGCGAAGGCCAAGTATGCGCCCCGGCCCGCCCTGAAACGAAGGCTAACAATGGTGATCAAGGTACCTCGCTGGCCAGATGAGATTGGCTACGCTTGCTGTTCATCCGGGTACGCACAGTCGACGTTATCGGAAGGAATGCTGACAGTTGCTTCAGCGTATTGGCGTCGTGGGCATGCTACTCGACTGGTAAGCTGGTGTACTCGTCTTGCAGATTTAGAAGGCGTGCCGGTGGTAAGAATAGCCTTGAGAGACTCTGAAATGTCTGGAGGGCTTGATAATTGAGGATTTTCCAGGGTATATCTGCGGCGCCCATGGGCGCCACTGTAGCCATAAAGGCTGGATTCGAGGAACGAGAACTCGTTCGAGTCAAGCGTACGACTGTGCATGAAGATCCGACCCCCAAGGATGAACCTAATGTTGGGGACGTGGAATTATGGGTCGCGATTCGCCGACCCACTGGTTCTCCGGCATCAAACGAGAGCGCCACAAGCACGGACTCCCAGGAGTCCTTGCCATGAATCTGAGCTGGGCACGATCGGTGAAGAGCTCGGGCATTTTGGAGTGGTGCAACGCTGGATATGGTGGGTGAGGTTGAAAGGGACTCCATCGGCGACGGATCATCTTTCGGCGATGACACGTGGCCGACCGTTTACGGCAGCCGCCGTCAACCTTAAGTCGACATCGCCTCAAGTGCGAAAACTGGACGAGAGGGTTGATACTGGAGTCGTTGGCGTTTGTTAAAGGGATGTACCCGCCCGGTTATCTTACTCTTCGTGCAATCCGCGAACCGGAGCATTGCCGTATTGGCAGGCGCCCCCCATCGGTCTTGTGCGAGGGAGCCAGAGCCTGCTTAACAGGCGCCAGTATATCCAGATTCCAAATTCTTCCTTGTCACCAATCGTCATCATTTCATATCCTCTATTTCTGGGGTCTCGTACTTCTAGGTCATGGTCTCTGCATCTTCGCGTCTTGCTGCCAGCCAAGGTGCTTGTCTACTCCTTCGCCTACCCGCTTCCGCGCCGGTTGATTCCTTCAAAGGGTGCAAGTGGCTCTAGATGAACCCTGGAGACATCTCCCTTCCTGCCGCAGAGGAATTTCCAACGGGCGGAAAATATCCCCGTCATGGGTGACACCCGTCCCGGGACTTAATCGATCCATGTTAACGATCCTTCTCATCTACACTGCATGACACCTTCCCCCACCGTAGCGCCAAGGTCCGTTTCTCAAGATACTTGGGAGAGCCTGCTTACTATGCCCAGAGTCCGCCCCCGGGCCTCGACTGTCTTACATGCTTCGAACCACCAGAAATATCTTCCTAAACAGGAAATATCTAGCTAGCTCTCCGCACGCAGGATTGACCCCGCACACAAAGTCCGCTAGTGCTGGAGGGCTTCACGACGACGCTGGATACAGTGGTATGCCCCTACGCATCAGAAGAGACGGCGACACGCGGTCATTGCGAGAGCTTTCAGCTTCACGCACAACGAGGCCTCCTGACCCTTCGGTGGCAGCCCCTCCATGGATACGAGCCAGATACGATTTCTTGTTACGCAAAGGCCACGCGACACGTCTGATCTTCGTGCAGCAGGACACCCTCCTGATCCTTCGTCGGCTAACCTGCACATGCCCGTCGTATCCTTCAACGGTCGCTTTAGCATGGAGAATTCGGCGCCGTGTCTTTACGGGCATGCATCCTTCATCAAGACGCTTCTCCGCTGACATTCGCATGGACTTTCCGAAACGAATCGACTTCAGAGCGTGCTTCCAAGGCACATGTCGGACTTCCTTTACCTGGAGTGAACATCCGAGAAACCAGACAGGGAAGAATGGGCCTTGTCGGGCTCCAAGAGTATAATGTTTCAGAGTCCAGGTGACCAGACTCTCGTCGTGGATTACTCCACTGAACCGCGGCTCAGGCAGTCTCTGGGATACTGAAGGCCCCCCAAGGGGGATTGACACTTGTCGCGGCGCCATTACGCCCCCGCCGAACCAGCCCAGCTTGCCCCAGACGTAGAGGTCCTCTACGAATCCTCGCAAAACCACTGTCGCATCTGCCTCCTTGCCCTACACTCGTCAGCCAAGTCTCACAACTGCCTGCTTAATAGTTGCCGCTCAGGCGTGGTACGAGGGACATAAGCATATGTCTCATCATTGGGAAAGATAGAAGCAAATATCGAAGTGTGCTAGCCTGTGTCTGCCGTCTATCAATCAAACGTGGTCCTCGGCAAAGCGCTATCCCATTTATAACACTGAATTCGCCTCTGCTCTTTCACAACTTCTCAAATCAACCGTCCCGTAAATATGTGATCTACACGGCAACGAGCTTGCTAACGGGTTCTAATGTAGGCCAGGAGCTCACGGCAGCCTGTGCAAAGCGTCAAACGCACAGTTGAACAGCGAGCTCAGCACGCATAAGATCGAGGACGTTCGTGCAGGCGATTCTTGAGAGCGGCGAGGCAATTTAGAGCAAGGCAAGCTGTGCATGGTAGATATCCAGAGCAGGATGTTACTTGCGCGGCAGAGCTTGAGTAAAGAAGAGTTCAGGAGTCCAGCAACCGGACGGCGATTCGATAGTCGGGCTCCTGTGCACATCATGGGCATTGAAGGGCAGGTGTAATGCTCCTGTCAGGGAGTATAGTTGACCGCCGGTTAGGAGATGGTTGGGAGGAGATGTATGACGGGTAGTGAGATGGAACAACATATTCAGTGGATACCAATCGGATCTAGTCCATGGCAAATTGTGCGCATCTTTCTCGCTGTACTACGCGGCTATGTCTCGGTAATGTCATATCGCTTTGGCTTTCCTCTTCTTCACGACGCGTCGCGACTATTTCAACTCTTAACTGCCAATCCTCGCGTCCTCCAATGTCCCTCTCAAAGGCCTCCGCGGTGTGCCAATTAGCCGTTGGACTGCCACACAGTATATCCACAAACCCTCCCCTCCGAGCGGATAAATGTGTCGGGAATGCGAAAGGTGCAGTAGGACCTGCTGTGGCTATGATGCGGCACGTCGCAGTGCATGGGTTGCGGCTTTGGGCTTCTTCCGGCTTTGATTTCGAGACGGTCGAGGTGTGCCTTTCGCCGGGGATGAATTCCATTGAGACCGAGTAAATTTCCGGACCCTGGCGACAGGTGTTGAGCTACCATTCAGAGCCTCGACCGTCATGCCCTCCAGCAATATGTCCACGAGCTTGCCCGTCTCCTGTCTGACGTCCGCATATTTCGCCGATATGAGGGCGGGTAGAACCTGCAGTCTCACGCTTCCTTTCAAGCTGAGCCCTTCTTCATTTTTCGGCAACTCTCCAAGCCTATCTTGAAGACCTTTTAGGGCTTCTTTCTTGACCAATTTACCATGCTCATTGAAGCCTCGTGCCTTCAGCTCCTCTGTGAATGCATTCCGCAGCCGCCTTCTACACCACGATCTCACGACCCCAGACTTCGAGAGGTCCAAGAAGGTTGTTACGTGCCACCAGAGGCCTTCATTCTTTCGCTTCTCGTATTCGCGCTTGCGGAGCTCGTAGAGGGGGTGTTGGGAGTCGCTCAGGATATGGTGGATTATGAAGGTCGTGTAGTCTGGGCTGTAGGAGACTTTGAAGGTTTTCGGTGTGTGTTTTGCGAGCAGTGAGAAGATCAGTTTCATGTCGCCATGGAGGATACGGATGAGGGGAAATTGCTAGCAAGGAATGCGACTGGCAATATGTAATGCGGAATCGTCTGGTCGATGCCATCGGCACGTCGGACATTCACAAGCTGCGCTAGGCCAAATGCGAATTAGCCTCCGCGCACAGTTGTTAAACAAGTCGCAGCCGCCTCTCAAGAGACTCACACATCACTATCGCACACCGGCCGAACCAACACACAACTACACACCGAAAGCACAGACAAAATGCCTAAGAACAAGTAAGCCACCCCCATGCCTCGAATACCGACATCTGCTAACCGTGCGCCAGAGGAAAAGTACGTTCGACTCCCGCCGCGAGCCCCGCCACCCCACCCCACTATGAACATATTGTCTGGAGCCATGCTGACCACGACGGGATATAGGGTGGGAAGAACAGGCGCCGAGGCAAGAACGAGAACGACAACGAGAAGCGCGAACTCACCTTTGTACGTACGGTTCTTTATACCCCGACCCTGGCGACAATACGGCGAACCTCCGTCGGGTACAAATTTGCCTCTTTGATGGGCCGCGCTGACTTTTTGCCCCGCAGAAAGAAGAAGGGCAGGAGTACGCTCAGGTTATTAAGATGCTTGGAAACGGGTGAGTACTTCCCGGTGACAGGTGCTGAGCGTTTGCTAACCGCGCCTTGGGCAGGCGTCTGGAAGCCCAGTGCTTTGACGGCACGAAGCGTTTAGGGCACATTAGAGGAAAGCTGAGGAAGAAGGGTGAGTCCCTGGCATACGCCGTCTCCGGCTCAAGATCTTGTGCTGATCACCTGTGCAGTCTGGATCAACCAGGGCGACATTATACTCCTGTCACTCCGTGACTACCAGGACGAAAAGGGCGACGTGATCCTCAAGTACAGCGCCGACGAAGCCCGATCGCTCAAAGCCTACGGCGAGCTCCCCGAAAACGCAAAGATCAACGAGACCGACACGTACGGTGACCAGGGCGACGAGGGCATCGGCTTCGAGTTCGACGAGGACCGCGACGAGAGCGATTCCGACGCTGAGAAGGGCGGCAAGGAGCTTGACATCGACGAGATTTAAGGGGTTGAGCGGTCCGCCATGCTGTCCCAGTCCTCGTCCTCCACACCAGACTGCGCTGACAAGATTGCTACCACGCGAGGGCTGGGACGGCTCAAATGCGCACCATACTTGCTGGCGGGCGGACGGATTGGTGGTTTCGATGCTTCTCTTCTTCAGTTCTCACGTGCATGTGTTTCATTCATGAGCCTTACCTAGACCTGGGAGCATTTCACGGGGATAGAGATTGAATCATGCATCTTCTAATTTCTTGAGTTATGCATTTGCATTCGTGAGATCATCGTGAAGTGCTATTACATCTATAACGTCGGCACCGCAACATCCTCATACACACTGCGATTAAAAAACCTATGAATCCTCCTCCCAACATCCGTCCCAATGAGCTTACACAACTCCTTCTCCTCCATATTCGCCAGCTCCATAAGACTCTCTACCTCGAGCGTCAGCGTCGTAACAATCTTCTCGTTCGCGCCCGGCAGCGCCCGCAGCATATCCTGCGTGACCTGGTTAAAACTCCTCATCTCGTCCCCCTGCATACTCGGATCTAGCCCGATCTGCACCGCCTTGAGCGGATCTGGCTCCTCAGCCTGCTTCTTGAGCTCCGAGAAGATCTCCGCCGTCTGGTACGGACTACTACTCCAGATGATCTTCAGCCGCGGGAACGCAAGCGTCAGCATGACGAGCTTGGATTGCAAGTCTGGCGCTACGGCTAGGCCTGCTGTTGTCGAGGGTGCCGAGAGATCGGAAAAGGGTTCGAGTGTGAAGGACTTGTTCTGGTCGAATTCAATGAGTAGCATGGGGGACTTGTAGTGCTCCATCATGGCTTCTACTTGGTTATACAAGCGGCCATTTGTGAAGGAGCCGATGAGGTCGCGGATAGATTTGCGCTCGATGCAGATTTGGGGCGTGAGGACGTAGTCGCCGACGGTGAGCATGCAGGGGACGACAACGATCGAGCGGCCGTGGAGCAAGCTCGGCAAACTCGAGCGGAATTCTCGCACATCGACGACAACGCGGGGTGGTTGTGTGGTAGCTGCGAGACGGCCGCCACCCGCTATGCGCGTGTTTATTGTGCGGAGGAAGGATTCTTGGGGGTCGAGGTTTGCATCGTTGTTTAGAGTGAGGGCCATGTTTCCGCGCTCGCGGATGAGGCGGGTGAAAGCGTCTTTTTCGCGGCGTACGGCAGAGAGGTAGCGCTGCTCTTCTACGCTGCCGCCGTAGTACATGAAGAAGACCTTGACGGTGCGGTCTGTATGCGAGGAGCGGTATACTTCGATGCGTCGGATGAAGGCAGCGTCCGGCTCATACATGACTACGTAGCGGGGCTTGGTCTCTTCAAGGATGTGCTCGTCGAGGTCGCCGTCGTAGGGGTGGATGACGACGAGGGAGTCCATATCGAAGAGGGTGTAGTAGGAGTCCATGTCGTCTAGCGGGTCTGTACTGATTTCCGTCTTTTGCATAGCTTCGATTTCGGTGGGTTGGAGCTCGGCCATGAGGCTTGCTATGTGCGCATCGCGGTCACCGGGGGTGCGTACAGCTCCAGTATCCGAACGTGTTGAGCCTGATCCTGCAGCGCCTCCGCCGCGTACTCTGCGTCGCTTATTGGGAGGTGGTTTATTGGCTTTGCCGCTTTGTACGCGGTTCTCTGTGCTGCTGTTGATGGCTTTCTGGTTTTCGGAGAAGAGAGCGGAGCTCACTTTAGTGAAGTCACCTTTCCAGGAGAGGTAGTTGCGGAGCTTGCGGCGCATCATGACTTGTGCGGAGGGTTCGCTTTCGGCGCCGTCTTCGTCGTTTTCGCCTTCGGGCTTCACATACATGATCTGAAGATACTCCCGTAGCTGGCGGCAGGTGCCCTGATCACCACACATGATCAGGATGGCGCCGGTGGAGGTGTCCTGCGGTGTAGGGTTCAAGTAGGCATCTTGCTCGATCTCTTGAAGTATCTCGGCGAGCTGGTTCCATTTCGGCAATTCTTCCAGAACGGGCTCTAATGAGTCGGGAACCGAATTAGGGTTGTTCGCGAGATCAGCGTTCGACACCTTGCCAGTGTACACTCTTCGCTTTGCAGTGGTGAAGATAGTGTCGGCAGCGTCGAGAAAGAGCCACGGCGACTGGTTCTGCTTTGTGGAGCCTGGTGGCGGCTGTGAGGCTGCCAAAACGGTATCAAGATACTTATTAAAGTCGACAGCGTCGTATGTCAGGAGGGCATGGAGAATCGTGCGTAGCAGAGTCAGGTCTCGAACGACCTGTCTGGTCTTGAACGTCGTCCGGTGCCAGACAGGGTCGAGCTGCCGTCTTATCATTGTGTCAAAGTTCTTATGAAGGGCACTGTCCAACGTCCAGTCCTCCATCTCGATGCCTGTGTTGCTCTTCCTGAGCTCACTGATGCTGACCTCCACGCACTCCAGCACAGCGTTCTGGATGTCTCGCATCGCGTCCGTCATCGGCACCTCCAGCTCAATGACTTCCGCCTTCTTCCGCCCTTCCAGCGACTTGGCGACCGATACATGAAAGCGGGGATATAGCGACGGTTTCTGGAGGAAGAGGTTCTTCATCATGTTTGTCAGCGGGGAGAAGCCCGTCGTGAAGGGCTCGGGGCTGTCCGAGAAGGCCTTCAGGAAGCCAGCCTTGTTCTTCTGCCGGTATATGCGCAATATGAAGGCCTCGAGCGACGTGGCCACAACCCTCTCAGCGTGCAGCACCACCACGCCCGTCACCGTCTCCGGATTCAGCAGCCCAGACAGGAAGTCCACAATAAGAATGCGCGACGTGATGCTGAATATGCCGCCCTGCGCGTACATCTTCTCGCGTGTCCCGACACTCATTAGATCGGTGTTGACCAAGCTCAGCCCTCTGGCCTTCGGTGCCACGCTGACCGCTGCATGCTCAGCCAGCGCCTCGCCAATCCAGACATTCTCGCGCTCGTCTGCTCCGACGAGCAGAATGAGATTGTTCCCGGCGGCATCGTACGAGTGGAGGAGGTTGGTGACTATGCGCAGCAGGCCGAGGCCGCGGGCGAGGAGGACCAGTTCATCGTCCTCCCGCAATTCCTTGAAGATGTCCTGCTGGAATTCCTGACGTCATCAGCATCGCTGTCAAAGGGGACAGAACGGCACCCACGAGAGGAAGAGACAGCTTCACGGGGGCCTTCTCATCGCCGGGCATCTGGTGTGGTTGTATCTAAGATGACGTGCAGTGGGGTTGAAGCGACGTGCTGGGGTTCGCGTCTAGCCTCGTTCGCTTCGCGAGGTCACGCTTCGGCTCCCATTCACCTCCTCGCAACTCTCCCCACCTCCGATCACGCTAAAACTGATCCCGGAAACGGCGAACGGCAAGCAACGACAAGCTCGCGGTGATCCGCATATTGATGCTTTATTTTCGCCTTCTCAACACCACAGAACCCGTCACGAGCACTCAAGGACGGTAAATGCCGCTAACCATTTTTGACCACCGGAGCCACATCCTCCGGCTTGTCCATATGGCCTTCTAGAAGACTACCCTGCGTTTTGGAGCATGCGCTGATTTTGTTTGGACACAGATTCGGCTCTCGTTCTGCCTTTTCATTCGTGTGCTGTTCCTTTTCCTTGCCTATTCACGTTTCGTTAATCTAATCCCCCACAGTTCTCATTTCCCGAGGTGTATTATGCATGGCGGATTAGAGCGTTAGGGACTGGAAAAGAGCTAGTTTTGGCCATTGCTCGAGCCTCTCAGGTCACAGTGTGAGGGTCTGGGTTGCGCCTAGTCAATATGGGATCTACATTATCCATCCGACGGACACAATATTCCGTTGAAGACGTCTCTCCGTCCACCAGGTCTCCTCACTCCGCTCCTAGCCCCCCATGGGATGGCGTGGTTTCTACAGAGCATATATGGAGGTCAAATCCCCGAGTTCATTGCTGCCGGGCACTTCCTTCTATCCTTCGTTGTTGTCCTTGTGGTGTATCCCCTAGCCCATCATGCGTTTCTCACTATTGCTCGCCGCCGTGACGGCAGGGCTTGCTGTTGCTGCCCCCGTCGAAAAGCGGGCGAAGAGGTTTAAGTGTGCGTCATCTAAATTCTACCAAGCAGGAACGAATTGGACTGACCAGCGTTTCAGTCTTCGGTGTCAACGAGTCCGGGCCTGAGTTTGGCAACAAGAACCTTCCCGGAACCCTGAACAAGGACTACGTGTGGCCGACTCTGAGTACCGTTGATGTGCGTTGCCTCGGAAGCACCAACGTCCCCGAAGGGAACCTCTACTAACATTCCCCAGACATTCATGAATGCTGGGTTCAATACCTTCCGCATCAACATCATGATGGAACGTATTGTCCCGAACCAACTGACAAACTCGCTGGATCAGGCGTACTTCCGTGACATGGACAACGTAAGAGACCATACCGAGCATAGCAGCCCTGTTAGCTAACACATGTGCGAATAGACTGTTAAGTACATCACCAACAAAGGCGCCTACGCTATGATTGTTCCCCACAACTACGGCCGCTACTACGACAAGATTATCACCGATACCGCAGGAATGAAAGCGTTCTGGAAGACGCTCGCTACCCCATACAAGGACAATGCGAATGTCATCTTTGACACCAACAACGAGTGTAAGAACTATCCTTCTCATGTCCCAGAAACCATGAACTAAGCCGCCATAGTCCACGATATGGACCAGAGCCTCGTCGTACAACTGAACCAGGCCTCCATCGACGGCATCCGCGCAGCAGGCGCTACCAAGCAATGGATCCACGTCGAAGGCAACAACTGGAACGGGGCTTGGACCTGGACTTCTAGCCAGAATGGAGCCACCATGGGTGCCTTGACGGACCCGAACAACATGATCGTGTACCAGATGCATCAGTATCTCGATAGCGATGGCAGCGGCACGCACGCCGAGTGTGTGTCTTCGTCGATCGGCCAAGAACGTCTCGTGCAGGCCACGCAATGGCTCAAGCAGAACCAGAAGGTCGGCTTCATCGGCGAATTCGCCGGAGGTGCGAACTCGCAGTGCCAGACCGCGATCAAGGGAATGCTCGACTACATGGCGCAGAACTCCGATGTCTGGCAGGGCGCCTTGTGGTGGGCCGCTGGACCTTGGTGGGCGGACTACATGTACAGCATCGAGCCGACGTCCGGTGCGTCCTACAAGTATTACATGAGCACTCTCCAAACCGCGTCGTAGATGACGAAGAGCGAAGGTGCCGCAGAGACCACGGAAAGTCGAGAGATCCAGACCTAGGGAAGGAATTGGAGAACGTCTTTGTAAAAGCCCTATGATTACTTGTACATATCTACACGAAGTGAAGAAAAGTCATGTTGTACATAGTTTGAATCATGACGCTTACTTGGCGCTCGATCTGATCTCTGCTCGCCTTCTCTCTGCTTCGGCGGCTAGAGCATCCCGTTCATCCCTCAAACGCTGGGCATTCTCTTCTGCCCGCTTTTTCTCCATTTCCTTCTGCACAACCCAGACTATCCAAATCAGCATTGGTCCAACACGGGCAAAAGGCTATTGAGCATAGTTTACTTACTCGGCTTATCCGACTTACTAGCCTCCTTCAACTGGCACACAAAGGCATCAAAGTCCTGCTGTCGCTGCTCCCTCGTCGCCAGAGCCCTCTTCTGTAGATCCGGATTGTACTTCTAGAACACCATGCGCATTAGAAAAATGTTTTCGGGCATTAGGGAAGTGTTTTAGGGCATAAGAGTGCACGTGCATAGCGTGCGAAGATTTGTGGAAAGCTTACCTTGAAGATTTCCTCTTCAGTCGGTGTCACGTACCAGACGAGTGCCGGGCCGCCTATGCAGAGGGCTGCTCCGCTGGAGGGGTGAGTTAGTTGGTTTAGGAGGGGGTGAGACGGGAAGGGTGGGAGCAGGCGTACGCTGTGATGGCTTTCACGTAGGTTCCGACGCTGGGCATTGTGCTGGCGGACTGGCGACGTTCCGGAGGCGAGAAGCTACACGCAAGTTCCGGAGGCTGAGTATGATCAGATGGACAGGAATCGCTCGAAAACTTGATGGAATGCTCGTCAATGGTGACGGCGTCGGGCACACGATCGAGCTGTCATGTCAAGCCATCTAGAGTTTAGCGAAGGCCACAGCCACAGCTGCGCCACCCTTTTCACGTGCGACTGCCGTTCACTGCCCAGAGCCGCAGGTGGTGACGCCACCGTGGAACCTGCATGCGGGACCCATCCTTCCGAGCCCGAGGCAGCCATGGAGGATCCACGGAAAAGGGGCCAAGGCTTCCACATCATTGGCACAAGGACTTCTCCGTGCATGATCTTCGGCGGCTCTGACTTCGTCCCAGGCACATGGTGCTTGATGCGAGCCAATTCGTACAAAGGACACGCACAGCTGAAACTGCGACTTACTCTTGCACGGCCTTTATCGCAGACTTCAGCTCTCAGCGTTCTGAGCCGCTTCAAATGTGGAATGCTGGCCCTCTTCCCCTTTTTGCTGTGCCTAGGTGCCTGGATGTGGTCTGACGACGGGGTCTGGGTTCTCCCTGTGGGCGTAGACAGCGGTGTGGCTTGTCTGCCTCATTTGCCTCTTCACTGCAACACTGCGGCGACGCTGACTGGTCCTCCTGCGTGAAACCAGCGTCGTCTCCGGGGTCGGTAGTGGAAGATCCCTGTGGCGTCTGAAACTCTGGGCGCGCTCTTCCGCTCGATGGGTTCTTGCAACCCTCGAAAGCTAGTCGGCCCTATTGCATGCCTACAGGCTCACAATAACAATACTAATTTTCTGTGCCCCCGTCATATACGGTGCTGCTGGACACCCGTATTACCGTTCGTTTAATCAATAAAGGCTGCACCACCCCTGCCAAGCTGGCTGACGACCGTCACCAAAATCTCCGTATTCCCCACCCTCAATCGCGACGTCCAGCACATCCAGCAGCTGGATCTGAAATCTTGAAATTTCCACGAAGCTAGCGTCGCGTCGCGTCCGAGCGCTCTCCTTCATCTTCCCCACGGCGTCTTTCCCAGTCAAGCTTTGGCCAGCGTTGTGTTTGTGCTCCTTTATAACTTCTGCAAGCCCGCCGTTGATGGCCCGTTCCGACCTCAACGTCTTCAGCTAGCCTCGTTGTCAAAACCACGTCGGTGGCTTTGACCATCGCAACCACATCCGCGGCGACCGCGCACCATGGCATACCAACAGCAGCAGTACGACAACTACCAGCAACCGCGACAGCAGCAATACTACCAACAGGGAGGCCCGCAGCCCGGAAGGCAGCCCGCGGGCTACAATCAGCAATACAACCAGCAGTACGACGGCTACGGATACGATCAGGGACAGTACGAGCAATGGGACGACGGCTACTACAACTACGACCAGCAGGACGGCGGCTGGGGGAACGGGCAACAGCAGGGCGGATATGGTGACATGAACGGGCAGACGAGACAGCCTCCGCAGGGTCGACGGCCTCCGCCAAGGGACCCGTACGCGCAGGAGCAAATCTACGACGAGCAGTTCCAGCAGCCACAAGGACGAGACCCGAGAGGCAGGCCGATGGGTCGAGGCAACGGGCCGCCGCCGCCGTCGCAGGGACGGGGAGGCCTGAGACCGCCGGGTAAGTCGCAGCACCACGGCCGAAGCATCCGGCCAAAAGGCTCAACGTTGCCGTCCCAGAGCGTGTTACAGTATAAGCTAGGATGATCCGGTACATGGCAGATTGCTAACGAACTCCCCCCAGGACGAGATCGCGCCATCCCGTCGCCCACGTCCCCAGCAACTATCTCGCAAGACAACCCGTTTCCGACATTTCCCACACAGAAAGCAAAGCCGCACCCGAAGGCTGGATCCATGGATGAGGCTATGGCCTTGATGAATCTGGGACATGAGAACGAGGGGCAGGGAAGGCCGATGGGGCCGCCACAAGGCAGAGGACGCGGTCGGCCGGGACCGGGACCGGGACCGGGACCGCCGCAAAACAGAGGGCCGCCGCCAGCAAGGGGAGAACCAGACATGCATAGGCAAGATTCCGGGCATTTTGAGGGCAACGGAAGAGGCCAGCGGCCTCCGATGAATCGCATGCCCTCGGATCGGAGAGCGCCGCCGCAGCAAGGGTTTGGGACGAACATGCAGCGTTCGATGACGATGCCGCAGAACATGGCTCCCGATCAGAGGCCGCCTCCTCCGCAACAAAGTTTCGGTCCCAACACCCAGCGTTCCATGACAATGCCGCAGAACATGGCAGCACCGGGCAGGCAGAGTTATGAGGATCAGCAGCAGTGGGCAGAGCCGGGTCCGGTGGCTGGGTATCATGGGCCTGAGTCGCCTACCTACATTCCTCCTCGCCCTGCAACCGCAGGTGGGACAAAGCCAAACGGCTATCCGCCCCAACACTATGAGCAGAGGCCGCCTATGCCGCAGATACCTCCGCAGCAGCAGCAGCAACAGTACCAGTACCCGAATCAACAGCGACGGTCCCAGGACGACGGACGAGCCGTGCTGGATAACGTGTACGATGACTACTACGGAGAAGGCATTGACCGGCAAAGCAAGGCCTCGTCAATAGACATGCCCAATTTCGATGCCATTCCCGATTCAAACAACAGACACCGGAGGGGCTTCTCGATAGAGAACCACCTCTCACCCACTTCGTCTGGTCCACCTATGCAAAGCATGACTCCCACAGCCGGACCCCAGAGCACGCAGAAGGGCAACTTCTATCAACAAGCTTCGAGGAGTAGGTCTCAGCCGGACTTGCATGCGCAATACGCACAGCCCAATGACGTCTACGAGATGGCTGGTGACGCTCCTGCGGTTCCTGCGATCCCTGCGACGCAATCAGCAGGGCCTGTCGTAAACGGATTGCCAAGCGGACCACGAGGTAGAGGGCCACCGCCTAGGGGAATGGCCATGGACACCACTGCCGCTCGAGGCCTGCCAAACCAGGGCTATGGACAGGGCCAGCCGCAACAATTCGATCCTAGATACGGACGCCAAGCTCCTCCGGGTCCGCACAGAGGATACTCTGATGACACGACATACTCTGAGCCGCCGTCAACCTCCATGAGAGGTGCTTCACCAATGGCGCCGGGCAACCAAATCCCTCGCCCCGGAACAGCAGCACCAACCCCCGGACGAGTACCGAGCGACCCCGTCGGCCGTCGACCGGGGACATCACAACCAACGAATCCAGATGCTCTACCGGCACATCCGGTGCCGGTGCGAGCTGGTCTCATGCAACCGCAGCAGCAAGCTCAAACCCCTCCTCAAGCCGCAAGACCGCCGCCTATGCGACAGTACAACACCGACCCAACGCCGATTGGATATTCAAATCCACAATTAGCTTCCATAGCACCACAACGACGCGTCTCTGTGCCACATCCTGTTACGCATGACGAACTCAACCGCCTCCGGAATACCTGGAAATCCGACCCGACCGACAACAGGACTGGTCTGCAGCTAGCCAAGAAGCTAGTGGAAGCAGCGAGTGTGCTCGCGGACGAAGGTGGAACGGCTGATACAAGGACGCGGAACAAGAATCGTGAAAAGTTCATCTTCGAGGCGCACAAGATTGTCAAGAAGCTGGTTTCCAACGGTGATCCGAACGCAATGTTCTACATGGCAGATTGCTACGGCCAAGGTCTCTTGGGGCTTCAGGTCGACACAAAGGAAGCCTTCACGCTCTACCAATCCGCAGCCAAAGCCGGTCATCCCGCTAGCGCATATCGGACGGCAGTCTGCTGCGAGATGGGACATGAAGAAGGCGGTGGTACGAAGAAGGACCCGCTCAAAGCTGTGCAATGGTACCGACGCGCCGCAGCTTTAGGAGACGTACCTGCCTTGTACAAGGTGGGCATGATTTTGCTCAAAGGGCTTCTGGGCCAGCAGAAGAACTTGGGTGAGGCAATCAATATGCTTAAGCGAGCTGCCGACCGCGCGGACGAGGAGAATCCGCATGCCCTCCACGAGCTGGCATTGCTATATGAAGCACAGACCGGCAATGAGAGGCTGATAAGGGATGAGGCTTATGCCTTCCAGTTGTTCAGACAGGCTGCTGAGCTTGGGTACAAGTTCTCTCAGTTCCGCCTCGGTCAGGCGTACGAGTACGGTCTACTTGGGTGCCAAGTCGACGCACGATCGAGCATTGGTTGGTACACTCGCGCGGCTGCGCAGGAGGAGCATCAGAGTGAGCTAGCCCTGTCGGGTTGGTACTTGACGGGCAGCCAAGGCATCCTCGAGCAGAGCGACACGGAGGCCTACCTCTGGGCGCGCAAAGCAGCGTGTGCGGAGCCACCTCTTCCGAAGGCGCTCTTCGCTATGGGCTACTTCACGGAGGTTGGGATTGGGTGTCCAAGGAGCTTGGACGAGGCGAAGCGGTGGTATGGACGAGCTGCTAGTAAGTATTTTGGCGGTCTAAGAATCTATGAAGTCTCATGCTGACATGATTGCAGCCTACAAGTTCCCCAAAGCCCAGGAACGCCTCGAAGAGCTCAAGAAGGGCGGCGCGAAAGTACAGATGAAGCGCGAGCGGCTGAGCCGAAGCAATCAGAAGCAGCACGAGGAGAACTGCACCGTCATGTGAAGAAGCGCGCTCAAGCCGCTGTTGATGCTGCTACGATCTTCTCTTTATTCGACGGTATACCCAAGGTTTTCTTTGTCATCAGCTAGGATACAGGCATCTTTCTGCCGGGCTTGGTTTACGGATATGCTACGACAAGGCGCCGGGCGTTTCGTAAAAATGGATTGGATGGGGTTAACTAGAGCTGAGATAGTGATGTCTATGTCTACGTGGACATGCCACGTCTGCACATGGATGAACGGGTATGAGATAGCTACCTGACGCGGGCGGTGGTGGCATATGATGAATGAAAGTGTTCGTTCTTGTAGGGTCGTGGTCGTGGTGCACGTCGGTCTTGTGTATTGTGCTTGCTTGGGCGCCCTTGTTCCTTTCGGCGCGCAGACTCGGATCTGTTCATCCTGGATGCTGAAGCAGAGACGGAGCAAAAGGGTTCGATATGGCGGTACGTGCTACTCGAAGTAGGCGAGCGACTGACCTCACCCCAGCCCTGTATACGGCCAGCTTCATGCCACTGCCAGACATCCCGAGGGCCGTTGTGCTCCCACGTCTTCCCTGGCCTTTTCCTGCCCCGCGGGTCGTTGCCTTCGGCACAAGAGATATTATTGTTGAGGGTTTACTAGCGTGCGGTGGTTCGGCGGCTCGAGGTAGGGTCGCTGCGGTGGCGGTTGTTCACCTGGTGTGAGGGCGTGGGCCTTCCCGCTGATTAGAATTTGTTCGACAAGAGGACATGGCAGTGTTGTACTGTGAGTCTCACCTCCCTCGCTGATGTCGCTCTTTGACGGGGATCGCGCAGGTCTTTGCTGCTGGACTTGATTGAGCATGCTGGTGTTTTGTGGGTGGGCTGGCTGCCGAAACTCTCGGGGTTCTACTTCCCCTCACCATTGCATTTGGCCGACACGTACAAACAAGCAGCATCTATAAGAGCCAGGGCATCGCGCTGTAGGCAAACGAGCTGCCTCCCCGCACTAGGTGAGCTGCAGAGGCTCACGCTGTCGTCGCCGACTTTCCTCTGCCCCCAGTGCGCTTCAGCTCTCAGGATTCGGGTAGACAGCTTCGACGACGGGCACGTAGGACATTGCTGAGACTCATTATATCGATCTAGATGCTAGAGAATCTCTCATGCGTGCTGTTTGACTCGCAGCTCCTCTCACAACACCCACCTCCGCCTCCACCCGCCATCTCGCGGCACCGGGCGCGTCGAAAACCATCCCATCTTTGCTCCTTCCCTCTATATTCGAGCCAATCTCCGAGTCAAGCCGCTGCCCGCGTGCCCCTCTTGGCGGCGTCGCCGACAGCCTCGCTCGGGCCTCACCATCAGGCAACGCTCTCACGGGACAACCAGCCGGCCAATGATTGGCGAGTACCTGAGTGTCTGACTCCGCCCAAAGTCTGCGTGAAGCTCGAAGCTCTGACCACAAGCCCGTCACCGCCCTCCCAGCCCTCGCGCCGGCCAATCAGTGGCCAGGATCTCTCTCACTTCCAAGGTTCGACGGATCACAGGAGCAGAGAGCGCGGGCGTTACTCAGAAAGCTCAAGCCAACGGCTGCTGTCTACCGAGATTGATACGCGAGAAATTGCGTGATCCGGAGGGCGCCCTCCAGTCTATATAAACCCTCGCCCGCCCCCGCCCAGCGAAGTTTCCTTCTCTCCATTCCAGCAAGCCTTCAACTTCTCTACCATGGCTTCGCCTCTCTACCATCTCAACTCTTCTACCATCCAATGCCTCCAGCATCGACCTCAGTCATGCTGCCTTCACCTCAGCGGCTCTTCGCCTTGAGCAAGTATGACCCACCTCACCTACCTCTTCGACCCTCTACTGACCTTCGACAGACTATCACTGAGGCTTCGGCTTCCTGATCTCACCTCCGGCGCTTGAGCTCAATACTACCTCACCTCACCTCAACAACATCCCGAGGTCGATACTCCACCATGAGCATGTCAACAAACAATGACGTCACGCCTTCACCTTCGGCAGCGACTTTCGACCTCCATCTTCTACCTTAGGTCGCCTTGACATCTTGTCGCCACGTCACTCAAGGTCTCTCTCATCGGCTCTCGCCCTGACCTTCAACCTCTTCGCTTTCGTGCTTCACCTACAAGTACCATCCCTTCTCTCCCCTTCGTCGTTATGCTGACAAGCTGTTCAGACCAATTGAAGCATCGACACCTCACACCTCCACGTCGCACCCATTATAAGGACTGACTCACCAGAAAGTGGGAACGCGACCAAAAAGGTTGCGGGTGCCCTAGTCCTCAGGTATTAGGGGTTCGGCTGATTCACCAGACAGTGGGAACGCGACCAAAAAGGTCGCGGGTGCCCTAGCCTTCAGGTATATGGTTCACATCCTCTCGACACATCCTTTCGACACATCCTCTCAACTCACGTCGTCTTCGATATTCAAAGGTATGTTCCTCTCCTCTCCCTTCATCCTGCTTCTCACTGACTCCCCACAGGTTTATCAAGGTTGCTGGTGCTTAGGTTCTTCAGGTGTTAGTCATTGGTCTGGTCATTGGTGCTAGGATTGGTTCATAGTCGGATGGTCATCAGGTCTTCAGTGCTTAGAATGGTTCATGGTCACATCAATCAAACAACTTCATCACATCACTGCTTCGTCTTCCCCTTTGTCTCATGTGTCTTGTGCCTTTTGCGTTTTGCCTTTGGTGTCTTATCCACTCCTTCAGTGACAAGTACCCCAGCTTAAGTCCTTGGTACACCGGTCCATCCAACCTCACTTCTATCCCATTATGCTTTCAAGCCTCAAAGCACCCCACCTTAGTCTATTGCGGCTTCACGCGATGGACGCGTCTCTCACGTGATGCGCGTGTCGGTCGCGTCGAGGGAGCTTTGGCCACGGTGATGTCATACCCAAAAACGCGACATCATAAATGTTACCGTTTGAAGTATCGCACCTCTTCATCCCCCTTCGAGTGACCTTCGGCACACTCGCGTTCTCACTTAATCCGGCACCATACAATGCCAGCATCAAAGCGCCAGAAAACCAGCAGCGACTCCAGCGTGAGCGCGCAGCGCAACGACTCCCATTCTCCTACTCCACAGGGGAGCGATGAGAGCCGCTCCGATGTGAGTCCCTCGATGCTCGCCCATTTCCAACCCTGACCGGCCCAGGCGTCGGAGAAGCGCGACAATGCTCCATATGCATACCATTGCATGCCCCGCCCCTTCTTCGATGTGAAAAACGAGAATTGGGCCCGCGGCGAGAACCGTCTCTCCAGCCCCGACTGCTACGAAGAAATTTACGCCAAAGGCTTCGACGAAGCGAAGGCGCGAGGTATCTTTGGCAAGCCCGCTGTGGAGTATAAAGATTGGAAGTGGGTCATCATGAATGATGCGTCGGAGAAATCGGACTATTGGAGGAGGAAGGCGCTGTACTGTGATCCGGACATGTTTGGCATGCATATTTATACGGATTGGAAGGGGTGGGGGTTGCAGGAGCTTGTTGAGAATGTGGTGGGCATCCCCTCAGAATAGGGAGTTCGAAATGCTGATCGTGGGCAGATTGTAGAGTTCGACAAGGGATTTCGCAAGGCCGGTGGCGAGGGCGTAGATGAAATGTGGGCTGTGATGAGCGCCCTTGGGTTTTCGTTGAATGCAAATGATCTGGAAGGTTTCATTAGTAAGATCTCCCCCTTCCTTGGCCTCGCGCGCTTGCTGAAGGAGGATTCAGACTGCGACGATGGCCCGAAAGCATGTGAACTTACTGGTCTTATCGGATACGCTCTTCTCACGACTTTAAACTCTATCGAGCAAGCCGGAGAGCTCAAGCCGGATTCCAAGTACATGGATCTTCCCTTGGTGATCGGCTACTTCCTCGAATGGTCGCACGACCTCCCCGGTTACGGCATCGAAGGCAACGCGGTATCATGGCGCAACGACGCAGTCGCATACTTCAAGGACGCCAACCTTGACCCGAAGAGAGGCACCTTCAACACGGAACGATTGCTCGACAAGTTGGAAGGCGCACTTAACTATGATATGATAGGGGAGGAGTGCAATAGTGTAATGAGAGCCCCGGATCTGGTCGGAGAACACGATCCTCCTAAGGGGACGGAAGAAGATCCGTGGGGTTGGGACGAGAGAATTAAGAAATACAGGCGCAAACATGAGAAGATGGGTGGGACGCACTATGATATCACTAAGTTTACGAGAGCTCAAAGGAAGTACCATGTGCTTGGGAAGAGGAAGAAGGATCCGCTGGCGGATTTCTCGGTGGAGGACCTTAAGGATGACATGGTGGACTTCGACTGAGACAAGAGGAAGTGAGCGAGATGTTCTCGGAGTTGGGTCTTGGGTATGTGTTGTATTAGTTGAATGGCTTTGTCGTACTTCGATGCGTAGCCTAAACTAAACCCGGCACCTCGGCTGACTTCACTGAACCTTGCCTCTTGCGTCGACGGGCCATATCTCTTCGATGATACCGTTCCGGTGCGCGTAGTAGAAGTCGTGCAAATTAATCGTAGGGTCGATGTGGCTCGGAATCATCTCGACACGATCTCCCACCTTCAAGTCCGGACCGTCCGTCCAGGAGAGCGACCCATGCTCATCACCCAGCACGCCATACGTGTACCCTACCGTTTTGCACTCCGCCAGCCCGCTATCAGTGGTAAGCGACTTCAGTCCAGCGTCAATAGTAACGCTCTTCGGCCCCTGCTTGCTGATAACCGTCGCCAGGATCGTCAGGCTATTCGAATAAAACGAGCCCACCGCATTCCGATAATCCGTATCCATAAACAAGAACGACCCAGGCTGCACCTCCGTAACCCCGGGCACCGTAACGCAGAACTCCGCCGTCCCCGTCCCCCCCGTCGTCACGACTTCGATATCATGTCCGTCTCTTCGAAGCGCGTCCGCCGTCTGCGTCAACGTGGCCATCGCCTCAAGACACATCCTCCTCCTCTCCTCCCTCCCATGCAAATGCTGCAAATGCCCCTCATACCCCTGCACGCCCATCAACCTCAAATGGCCCAACCCCCTCACAAACCTCGCAAGCTTCAACGCCGGCTCCCCGGGCTGCACACCCGTCCGATGCAGTCCGACATCCAGATCAATCAACGTCATAATCGGCTCTTCGATCGCGCTCCGCGCCAGCGCCTCGTCAATCGCACCCGCCCCCTCCTCGCTGTCCACCACGATCCGCAGACTGCGGTGCTTCCGGAACAGCTCGACGAGGCGCGCCACTTTTGGCGCGCCGACGATCTCGCATGTGATCAGCAGGTCCGTGAAGCCTTTTGCGCAGAGCACTTCGGCTTCGCTGAGCTTGGCGACGCAGCCGCTGCGCGCGCCGGCGGCGACGAGCTTTGCGGCGAGGACGGCGGATTTTGTCGTCTTGAGGTGTGGCCGGATGCAGATGCCCGTGGGGAGCAGTTGGGCGGTTAGCTTGGCGATGTTGGATTCCATGAGCGGCAGGTCGACGAGCATGCTGGGCGTGTCGAGGGCGGTGATGGGGTCGCCGATTTGGGGGGCGTAGGGCATGGTTGTGGGTGTTGGTTGGGGATGCTGGGATGTGTAGGGGTGGTTGGATGATATGCTGGGGATATGCGGACTTCGCGAGGTTTGGTTGAACGCGGGGAAGGGGATGGGAGTTCTTATGAAGGGTTTAGAGAAGAGTGAGGCGTGGCATTGGTGCTGGCACGAGGTTGATGTGACGTTGCGGGATTGTCCTAGTGTGGTAAGCCGGTTGTTTGTGTGGAGTCTGGATACCGCTTTCCCAAAACGGAGACTAGTGTGACGATGTGGAGTTTTGAGGTTACATCCTCTGAGCTTCATCCTTTCTTGATTCTCCCTTGAGTTTAAGTTCTACGGAATGCTGACCTTTTGCGTTCAGGTTGGGTGCAAGCGGGGCAGCAAGGTTGCCTTATCCACTACCCCTCGTCCACCAGCCTCGCTGCCTGATGCCTGATGTGGCTGAGCCCACCACAACACCCACGCCTTTCGACGTCACAGGCTGGCGGCAGATATGAATCGCATCATGTCCGCAGCCTGCCCAGTAGCCTCCTTTGGACCGGCTCGCTCGCTACTAGTTGCAGTGCCAAACACCCTCCAAATCCTTAATAGCAGTAGCCACGATTTATATTTCGCCATCACGACATGTCGTTCGGGTTCTCAGTCGGCGATTTCCTCGCCGCAGGACGCCTCATCAAGGATGTTATTATCATCCTCCGTACCTCGGCGCGTTCGGAACATCAAGAGTTGATTCTGGAGTTGCATGGGTTGCAGCGCGCTTTGCACCAGATCGAGCATCTGAAAGCTCCTCCAGAACAACATATCTCGGTCAACAGCATCAAGGTGGCTGCGCTGATGTGCACGCACGTTCTTGATGAGTTCGCTGCGAAACTGAGGAGGTTTGAGACGCTGATGGGCCTGCAGCGAAAAGGCCATAAGATTGAACTGTGGAAACAGAAGCTGCGCTGGGGCTTTACGATGGAGGACGAAGTTCGCAACCTTCGCGCGTATCTAGCAGCACATGTAGGCAGCCTTAATATGCGATTGGTTACGGAGGGACTGTAAGTATTCCTTGCGACGCACCGTCTGCAGCACACTGACATCTATGTCCTGGCAGCACGTCGACTCATCTTGCCGCGGAGCGCAGTGACCTCAACATTGCCGAACTCCACCGAGTCGCAGAAGGTAATGAGAGCAGCTTAGTCAAAATCCACCATAATGTCGAGGAATCGGGAGCTATCACTCGATGTGTTCAGTCAACATTGGGTAAAGTCGCTTCTATGGTATCCGGGTGAGTTTTTTCTTGGCGCTTGGGGATCGATGGGGCTGATAGTAGGCCTAGAGAGATCCTTCCGCAGCTCAAACGCCTAACCGAGCAAGTGTCCAAGATATGGCAGACGAACACTCAGCTCATCGGATTTCTTGTCAAGATGCAAGAAGCGCCAGAACCTGCATTGCAGTATACATGGTTCCAAGCGCCCGTCAAGTTCGAAGATGCTCTAGGACGAGTGTTCCCTATCCCATCAGAGTTTGACTGGCCAAAAGTGGAAGCCATTATCACTGTCCACTTTCACGGGAGCCCTGGTCATGCCAAAGTGGTGGCGGGGGAGTATGAACTATTTGACCCCATTGATCGTAGGCAAGTCATCTCTAAGCCCACCTTTCATGGACTCAGACCCGGGATGAGCATCACCATGGCATTCGTTGTTGGCAGATATACCCACGAGCTGGAGGAGGAGAAGCGATGCCCGAGACCGGGTTGTCGAGCTAGCGCGTTTCGCCTTCTCGACGGTGGCAGCGCCCAATGGTAGGCATTCCTATGGATTCAGCATTGAATATACTGAGCCAGCCTTAGCAATTCCTGCAATGTATGCTTCGAGGATACCCATACGACATTACCCCTACCTTGTCGGGATGATCTGCGCGACACCGCAACCGATGACCTGGACACATTCCAGGACGACTATGTCCTAGGCAAACGCAAAATACATATAGATCACTGCGGACCTTCTTCTCATCCACATAAGAAGGCGAGGATGGAGAGCATGGCGTATAAGAATATCCGCATTGTTCGCGTGCCCTTGCCCGCAACTCCGGCAGTATGTAATGTCCGCAGAATCGCAAGGAAGTGTTCCCGCAGCACACGGCCATCCGACGCGGAAACATCGTTACCTAGAAGCATGCATCTGGACCGTGCCGAGGCAGTCGCTACAAGAGACACGGACTTCTCCGCTGCCGAGACCCTTTTGATGGTCTCCCAAGCCCTAGGATGCACATTCAAAAAACCCACTGTCCCTATACAGTCTATTCCCAGCTCTCATGAGGTTGGCCTCCCTCCAAGCTGCTCCGTTCCGAACGCTGAGGTTCCGGTTTGGTCGTTAGCACAAACCCTTCAATGGGCGCCTTCTTCAGCCTCATCCTGTTATTCCGACCCCTCTATCGAATACAGATGCTCTTCGGCATTTTCGGGCGTATCTTGGAACACACCGAGTGTGTTCTCTGAGACATTCTCTGCCGAAGACGGTCTACACTGGGCCAGGCATAAACTGGAGAGCAACGAAGGCCGTGGCTCGGGGCCTAGGCTAGTTGCAAGCGGCCCCCCGAAGAGATCACAAAAGCCAAATAACAAGGGCCTTGGGGTGCGGAGGCAGGGAAGACCTCGACGAGAACCCGTGTTCAAACATCTCTTCACCGGCATCACAAAACTCAATACCGGCTAACCTTCCAACCTGTTTATGAGCGCCATGGATGGTTCCAGCTTCTTCAGTGACGCACGACAAACTCAGAATTACCTCCACCTGGCAATCATGGATCGAGCCATCGCTGCCATCGCTGCCATCGCTACTATCGTTTTCTGGCTCTTACAATCAGCAACCTCGAAGCTGAGCCTCAAGCAACATATAGAGGAATCGCGATTCGTTTCATGCGCTTCAGATCCGCCTTTCAATGCGCATACTACAGAAGTCGAAGCAATAAATTGATACATTCACCCGCATACGCATACGCATGCTACCGTTTCGTGTTGAGAAAAGGCCAACAAAGGCCTAGAAAAGTCGGTTCGCAAACCATGAATGAGTCCATGTACAAAAGACAATAAGCTTCGAAGTCAGATGTCGGGACCATGAAGTAAAACAAACGGAAACAACGCTAAAATCTCTTCCCGCTAGAAAACGCCTTGCGTTCCCACTGCGCCTTCCATAGCCCTCGGCTAGCGGGAATTACACCCACAACGCAAGAGCCTGTCGCTTAAATCTGAGACACACACAGATCTCTCCGTGCCGTGGAAGGCTAAAGGCTAACGCCTTGCAACCTTCCTTGCCGCACGGCTCCTTCGCTCTTCCTGGAGGATTCCCCAATCTGAAAATCAACCTCATTCTTTCACCCCGAACGTCGGCGTCCTTCAGGCCTCCCGTCCTCGGACATTCTGATGCGCGAAGCGAGATTGACGGTCCCCACGTTCGCTGCTACGAGGGAAGAGGCTGCAAAACCCTTGCTTGGATCGCGTGGTATGGTATCGCACCGCTCCTTGGGTTCCCGGGAAACGCCAGGTTATTCCGGAGACGGCGGCACGTGGCAATCTCATGCATGCAACGACAGGCACAAGCACGGCGTGAAACACGCAGGAAGATATGATCGTGAAAACGTCTCTTCTCTTGGTCGCGAACTGAAAATGGCTGGCTATGTAGGACGTCGATGCGATGCGTTGCCAGAAAATCTCCCCAGGTAATATGTACAGAGAAGATATGCAGTATCCCAATACGAAGAACCAGTGCCTTAGGCCTGGTTACCAGAAGTAAAGAATCGAAGCCCCGCCAATGCTGCTAACCAATGTCATCGGGATCAGAATGAATAGTAATACATCATATCATCCAAAAGTATAAACCCCCCCCCGGACCAACCGAATAGCGCCATTTCCCTCCTAGGTTGGACTCAAGCGGCGACTGCCTGTTGTTTTGCTTAAGAGAAGGCATGCAAGGCCGCTAGTGCTTGTGGTGCAAGTCACCGTGCCGCTTGTGGCGAACATAGCTGCTGCCCGCAGACACGGTAACCGTAGCAGTATTCGTGACGGTCTTGTAGATGGTGCCGGGATCGCAGGAGGTGGCGTTCGCGACAGCGCCGGCGGTCACGTAGATGGTGGGCGTGATGGTGACGGTGGTCGGGACGGCGCATTCGCCCTCGCCGGAACCGCTGGTAGGGGCTGGACCGGTGGGCGAAGCGGCGCTGGAGACGAGGGACATGGTGGGGACGCTGGTGGGCTCGCTGGGGGGAGATTTAGCGGAAAGGTTGTATAAAGAGATTGAATGAAGGATCACGTACCTCTGGCCGGCGGCGGTCTTCGACAGCGTGGTTGCGATGTCGTAGCCGCCTTCTGACTGGACACCGTTGCCCAGCTCCTTGTTGGGGATGCTCATTGTGAGGGAGGGGAGAGCACTCGTCTCCTCGGCGTCCGCGACAGAGGCAGCCTTCGAAGCACCCGTGTTCGACGCGGCCGCGGATGAAGCAGCTTCAGAAGAAGCAGCGCCCGAGGATTCGGGAGCAGGCGTAGCGCTAGCACCCCCACTGACAGCAGCAGAGGACTCGTCCCCACCGGTAGCGGGAGCAGCAGCGGCGGTGCAATCTGGGCCAGTGGCCTGGGTGGCCTCAGCAGGACCGGACTGAATGGGATTGCAGCCGGGCAGCTTGTCAAGCGGAGACGAGTCGTCGCCCGGGAACTCGGCTGTAGCAGAGCACGACTTGAAATTGGCGTCGCTGTCATCATTGACGTTCGCATCGCCAAAGCACTGCTTCATCTCGTCGTTGCCGCATCCGCAGCCGCAATTGCAGTAGCCCTCATCAGCCGTCGCCTTAGCGAGGACGCCCTTCTCCCAGCCGTTGCGGAAATCAGCGTGGAATCCGAAACCGGTCGGGTCGCCGTTGGCAAGGACCCACGGGACGTCATCGGCGCTGTACTGGCCATCGAACGCGGAGATATCATACCAGAACTCGATGAAGATGGTCGGGAAGCGGGCAGCCTTGAAGCCGTCGGGACAGGCGTCCAGGCCCTTGCCATTGTTGGTGGGCCAGGTCATGTGGGCCGCTGGGCTCTTGGGGTCGAGATCCTTCCCGTTCCAGCAGGACGGGAAGGTGACCTCGCTGGCGAGGCCGTTCTTGCACTGGGTGAATCCCTTCGGGAAGCCGTTGGTGTAGATATCGTCTCCGCTGTCCGGGCCGTGGCACGCCCACCTGATACCAGCCGGGTTGTCACCGTCTGAGCGCTTGAACGGGTCTCCGGCAATCATGGAGAAGTTCTCGGGAAACTCGCTGACGTTGGCCTTGACGTTGCCGGAGTCCCCGAACTTGTAGTAGATCTTGAGGAACTGGTCGGGCACGCGGTAGTAGCCGGTGTTGTTGCCGTTCCAGAAGAGCGTTGGGCGCCAGTACAGACTCTTATCGGGCTTGATGCGGGCGGTGGTGCAGGTTGAGCTCTGTGTGCTGTCGAAGGACATCTCTGCAGCTAGTCCGCTTCCGCCATCGAAGGAGTGGAGATGTGGGCTCTCCTGACCGGGGAAGAGAGCGGGATCCAGTCTTTGGTAGCTCAACGCGGGTCCATTTCGATTGTAGAAGCTGAAATAGGGACCAGAGCAGTCGAAGGCCGACGCCGTGGCCGCCAGGCCTGCTGTGAGCGCAAAGAGGCTGGTAAGCATGGTGTTCGATATCGATTGGGGATAGCAAAGTGGTATGGGTCAAGGAGTCGAGGAGTCAATGAGTCAAGGCCAGCAAAGGAATGAGTCAGGCACTAAACGAACGTAACTGAGTCTCGGACTCGAAAGCGAATGTATGGATAACAGAAAGAATGGATGGTATTCCCGTACCGGAAGCCAGAAAATGAGTGAGACAGTGGGTGAAGATGAGATTTCCGGGGGCGGACATGGTATTTGTATGCGGCGTCCAAGACTGCGGGCTCGTCCACGTTCCTGACTACGGACGGCAGTGAGCGCCTCATGGCAAGGGCTGGTCTGGATTCGGCTGAGTAGCCGCTTGCTGAGCCAGAAAAGCTTGACGCCTCCCAAATGCAGTGGGATGCGGACTGGAGATTGCACAGGGAGAGAGTCCGTCAACGGCTGTTCCGTTCGGGGCAGACTGCAGAGCTTGGCCCGGTGGCGTGGACAAGCATACTTTTGAGCAATCGGCGTGAAACCAAACAAAAAAGCGAAGAAATCACCCAATGATAAGCCGACTCGGACTGAAGAGCGTGGAGATGGTTTCAAACGCAACTGGACGCTGGGATCGCCTTCGGGTCGACATCATGTGTAAGCGGATCGCTCGTGGCTGATCTTCAAACGGCTTGGCGCGGGCTACTGCATCCCCCCTGCAGCACACCTCTAATTTTGACGCCTGGAGAGAAAGGAACCACTCAACTCTGCAGAGAATTCGTTATTTTAAACGGGCGTTATTGAAGGCGCCTTAGAAGCATGTGCCTTGCAGGCAGCCGCTCGAACGTGGGCGTGTATCGATAAGGAGCGTCGGTCGCAGCAAAGGTGCAGTAGTGCATACCCCTGTGGAAATCACGGACTACCGGCGGCTGTTCCTGCATTCCAACGTTCGTTTGTCCGCCACTGCTCCCAGCTCCGACCGATAAGAAAGTTGCCGTTACCTCCGAGAAGGGATGACTTATCGTACCCACGCACCTCCACGCGAGCGTGTGCTGTCCATCGATAGTTCGTGCGTCGGAATTAGCGAGCCCTCCTGCAAGCCTGTCGTTGCTGTCAACCACGACATGCAGTGCGGAAACTTCAGGTTGCACTACAGGATGTCTCCGACCGATGAATGTGGGCGCTACACCTGCTGTGCGCCGCAGCACTTCGTCATGCTCGCTCAACTCCCATACTGTGGTAGCTTGTCCATGAAACCCACTCCCCGAGCGTCTACCGCTGGTTCATGAAGTAGTAAAACAGACCATCGTCTGGTCTCTCCACTTCCGCGGCGTGACGTCGTCTCAGAGCGTTCTGGTGCCGTAGCCATATCCACGGTTGAGTCGACGATGGCAGTCAGACAACGGGCTGGCATGATACTCGTATCGATAACGATTACGTCTGCCCTATGATCTGCCATAGGCACCTCGATTTTGCATTGTACACGTTGGCTCTTGCACGCAGCCTAGACCTGTCGATCACATTTCCTTTGAGCTGTGCCGCACGTACGTTGAAGTATGACCCGAGTGACCCAACGCGCCGCGAGAGCCGCTCGCGCCTAGAAATAGGCGAATGCGTATCACTTGCCGCTCAATATTCGCTCGCTAGGCAAGCTGTATGCGCCCTTGGAAAATTGACCAGCCACCAGCCGGCTGTTGGCTGTTGTTTTCGTAAGGAAGTCAGGCCATTCAGCGATCGTGACGACATGCGCTGCTGTGTACTCCATACGGGACTGTATCCGGATCCCTTGTCGAGGAGCAAGTAGCGAAAGATCCGCCAATTCTTCGGCCATCAGAGCGAAGTCGCAGATCTGTTACGCTCGGCCCCAGGCTTTCAACAGAATGAGAGATGGTTGGGTTCGAAGATCCGGGTTTCAAGTTGGACTGCGGAGACGCTGGTGGAGAGGAATTACCATGGGACAGATTTTCGAATGCTAAATGCCGCATCAGATTCCAAGCGTTGATGAGCTGAGCGCGATTCAGCATCCCTTCTTTTCACTGGCCCTTTTCAGCCCCATTGCCGGCTCTTCGCAGTGTCGGGAGGTCACTATGCGGCGATCTGGGGTGCGTACCAATTGCCCTCAAACTGAACCAGCCTCTCGAGGACATACCGGACCGAAAAGCGCCATGAGCAGGTAGGAGATCAGGGGTGGATATCCCCTGAACTGCCTCACCAGGTCGGAGGCTCGGGAATGCTACGCCGACCAGAGCTATAATAATGAAGCCAAGGAAATGCCGTCTACCAAGCGTCACTGGGACCTTTGTTTGCCAGAATGCAGGAGAATGTGGGTCAAGTAGCAAAGCCGGCGTGGGCTGTAGTATGGTGCTCTATCCCCAGCGAGGTTTGCAGCCGTTTGCGCGCACCCGCTGAACAAGGTCGTCGAGTAACGGTTCCAGCAGTGATGCTCAATCGCAAGACTCCTTGTGGCCGTACGCTCCTCAGCAATTATCCTTTCTCCCCAGTGTACGTAACACGACTGTGTGTCTTTCGAGGAGGACGATGGGAGCGGACTGCGCGATCTTTGCGAAGCGTTCGTGAAGGGGCGCATAGAGAGCAATCAGGATATGGAAGGTTCGGCATCATGGACTTGCTAGGCACTGTAGATCAGCGATCAGCGCCAGACGAGCTATTCGATGAGGTCCTCGTCAGCCCAAATACAACCTCCACCTTGAGAGTTCATCTTGGGGCTATCGCGTAAGGATAGCATAGCAAAAGCTCTCGCGTTGGGAATGCGATATAGATATGGAAACGGGCGGAGGATTCTCAAGACAGGGTTGGTGGTGATGCTTGGGCGGGGAAGGAGTGATGGTAGAGTAGGTAGAAGGAGTGTTGAGGAACTCAAATCTCTCGCGGAGTAAGCTACCTAAACGCCTTGGCGAGATCTGCGACTGTCATTTGAAAGCATCCAAGCATGGCAAGTAACCTAACAAAGCAATATTCTAAAAAGATTCGCACGCTATCCTATGAGTTGATGGGATTCCCGCGATATTGCAAGTTTGGTTGGGCCGCCGCATGTGGCAGTTATTCCCGCAATTTGAGAGCGATTGAAGCGAAGTATGATAATACCTTAAAGCTTACCATACCAAGGCCGCTCTATAATGAATGAAGTTCTGAAAGGCGAACAGGATAAGACGAAGAAATCCGCCCAGAGATCCACGCTTATGGGGGACAGTCACGTGATACTCCAAAGTGGTTAGCCTTCATGGCCGCCCTGCCCAGGTGCCTTCGATCCAATGTCCTTTGATTTCCCTCCCCAACAATGCATTCTCCCCTCATTTTAGTCCTCAATTGCGCATCATAACTCTATCTGCGGTATCTCTCAGCGCAGCACTGTCTCGTGTGCCACTCACACGAGACTCGGCTGCGAGCGGACAATGTCATGCCGAACGACCAAATGGATGGCTCCTTCGGCGGGACGCAGTTCCAGCGCCACCTACCATCGGCTTCGAATCGAGCGGCCCTAGAGTTGAGAATAGATTAAAGAGTTCGGGAAAATTGCGGGGCAGGTACGACAAACTTGCAGCCGGTGTCAACGATCAGGTTCCTGGAATTTCGGTCGCTGCGCTGCAACTAGCCGGTGTGGTCACACTTTACCACTGATGTCCTCAGGCGATATCGCGCCCTGATCGGGATTCGTGGAGCGCGCTGCTAGCGCTATGCCGTCTATATGAAGATACATGGTGTTCTCAACATCGGCTTTCATGCCTCATAGCAGAAACCGGCAGTCGCACCGAAACCCATCACCATATATCAAACGACGAGCTTAGCCCTTCTGCCCGAATCCACTTTCGCAAGTCGGCATATCCAATTGAAGATTGCGGAGGCCATAGGCCGGCCCTCCTCCACAGCTGTACTGTGTAGCTGGAGGCTGTCTCCTGCGATTGTGCGGGTTGCTCAACATCAGATCGTGAGACGCTCGTTTAGTCGCTGTCCTCCTGTCATTTCTTATCGAATGCGGGACGGAGGCTCTTCTTCCATTTCTCCTAGTGCGTCATTGGACGCAAGCCTTGTGGAGAGAGCAATACCAGGATCGGCAGAAATAACAGACTCGAAGGGGCGATGGGTGCAGCCGAGCCAAGCAAGCCTGTCCATAGGCTGCGAAAATACGGTGACACGAATACATCAACGTGCGCTTGCGAGATGAAGCCGAGCAACCGTTCGCGAGGCTTGCACGACGCTGCACTCGTCGCGTTCTTCCCCATCCGACGAGATTGTCTCGCCTTCAAACCTGGATTCCAGACAAGCTGCTCCCCACACCTCGCCACGTCAAGTCTGGCGCCCGCCTCATCTAGGCGTGGCGGCTGCGGGCGATATTAATCAACGTAGAATGTTCTGAATCGAATTCTTCCAGGTCGCACTATAGGACGGAGCGGGATTCTTTATTCAGATGGCCATATAGCGTCCAGATATTATAGTGTGTCACCAGACCCACGTGAATTCTGGCCTTCGCAGTGGTTAACCGGGATGATCATCTATGCAGCCGCCGTTTAATTCGGCCACCCTTGGATGTTGCGGGGGAAAAACCAGACGCGGGCAGCCGGACAAGTGGTCCGGGATCAGTAGCCACACGAACTCGGTGGTGCAGCAAGCTATATGAATATGCCCGCCCTCGATACCGCGCGATTGTGGATTCCGCGATCTTTCCAGAAGGACACGCAGTCGCCATCATGCCCAGGTATCCGCTCCAAGAAACATGCCTGGCTGTGATTTACGGCACCCCGTTACTGGCCACCATATTCGTCGCTCTGAGGATATACACAAGACGGAAGCTGAACCTGCGGCTCGGCTGGGGTGAGTATACCGCGACCGCCTACTGCGCAGCGCTGACCGTGCCCCGTAGATGACTGGTTGATCGTTATTCCAACGTTACTTTCAATAGCCCTAATAGGGCCTTCCTACAAACGTTAGTAGCTCACTTCAGCTCTTTTTGTATATTTTCTAATCGCTGCGCAGATGTCAAGATGTGGCATGTCGGCATACACATATGGCAGGTCCCGCCAAATGAGATCGAACCAGACTACGACGAGTACTACGCCGTGCGTGCTCCAATATCTGGGCACTGCTCAAGACGCTAATTCACCGCAGGTGCTCCTCGCTTTCAATCTCCTGAACATTCCGATATTACCGCTCGTTAAAGCTTCGATCATACTTCTGCTCCTGCGCGCCGGCTCGGTCATCGAATGGCTGAAGAAGGTCCTCTACGGCATTCTCATTTTCACCATCGGAAGCGCATTCGTACCGTGGTGCCTCTACATTTTCATCTGCCCGCCGCTCACCGGAAACACCTACAAGCCACGGACGTTTGGAGGTCTGAAATGTATGAACCGTCAGCGGTATGGCGAGATGCTCATCTGGGTCACCTGCGCCAATCTCCTCACCGACCTTCTCATCTTCCCAATTCCCTTCATAATTGTCCGGAGGATGATGAGCGCACGGCTACGATCAAGAATGGTGGTGCTTGCGGTCTTCACCTCCAGCTTAGCGTAAGGATCCCTTGCATAGCATTGTTTCAACCCTTCATTAACACTCCCTAGTGTAACGGGCATCGGCGCCGCCAAAATCTACCTTTCCTACCGCGACCGTCTCTACACTCTCTTCAAGCCGGATTGGACATATCCGATCGACTACTGCATCAACCACGTCGAAAATAACGTCGCCATCATCGTGGCCAACATCCCGATACTGCGCGGCCTGGTCACGCGCTGGGTCTTCAATTTCAAGACAAAAGCCACGCCCATCGAGCGTGAGTTTCGGAATGATTGGCAATGGAGCACTTCAAATTCTTCCACTTTCACGCGGGTGGCGCGCAAGAACAAGTTCGCACAGAAGATCATGCCCTGCATCGACGACGACTTCTCCTCCTCGCTCGCCCGCTCGCGCGACATCCGCGATCCAAACCTTCCGCCCCGCGTCATCACCGACTTCCGCAAGAACCGATCCTTCAAGGCCCGCTCGCGGAAACAGTCGCGCCGCAACAGTCTCGACAGGTACGAGACGGCCGATTGCTGCGAGAAGGGCGACGCGCTAGAGACGGTGAGGAGTATCGGGAGCTTGGGCAGCGCGCCGACGCTGGTGGAGAGCAAGGAGCTGGATTGGCGGCTGAGCGAGGCGAGCCTCATGTCGAGCCCTAGACGGGTCTCGAGTCCGACACTGAGCCCGATTTCTCCTTTATCACCCTGTGTTTTGAGGGGCATTGAGGATGAGGATGAGATATTGAGATACCCATGACTTGCATAGCATATTACGATAGCATAGCATTTGAATCCAAATATGATTAATGGAACTCCATTCGATCTGATTTTCATCTTCAAGTCCCGTAAAGCTCGATCTGTGGCGTTCAGGCACCGTTCTTTCCGCCGTCTTCTACAGCCCTACCATAGCCTCTTTGTCGCCACAGTCCAACTTCGGCGACAATTCTACCTACAGAATGTACCTCACCTGCCCCCCAACCAGAAGCAGCTCACCTCGTCGCCAAATCCTCTGCACGTCACCCCAGCCCCTTCCCCCTTCGCCAAACCGAAACTTGCACCACCCACATGGGCACACTCCCCTCATCACGCACACACTGGCTCCCCACACAGGCCACTTCATGCTCCGGCCGGCGCTCAGGCCCGTCGGCCGCACGCCCAGACCAAGGGTCCAGCCTGCCAGGTCCTCCGGCCAAGCAGTCCGGGCCGCTTTGGGCGGAATCTGGGGTAGCTTCGCAGCTACCCCTCCGCACTTCATGCGCTCTGAGGGGGGTTGGGGCAAGCAGAGCCGGATGAGCTGATCACTTGCTGTTCTGGACGAAGGACAAGATGAGCTGGCTGGGCAGGGAGTTCTTGTGGTGCTTGAACGGCAAGCGGAGAGGGGGCAGAGAAGGCTTGTGTGGGTGTGCATCGGAGGGGATTTCCCTCGCGCTGGAAGAAAGAGAAGGCTTTGCTCGTATTCGATCGTTCGGTTGCTCGTTCTCGAACACTCACAGGACCCCTCTTTTCTTTCCTCCTGACTCAGTATACCTGTTTTCTCCATACATAGAGGCTATAGCACGATTGCAACGGGGCGGAACGAACTTCTTCTCCACGGCAACGCGTCTATAGCTCGGGGTCCTCGATAGGACAATTTCGCTCTCGCCTCGCCAGTGCCGTAGCTGCCCGCTCCGCACTCTGCTCCGACGCTACCGCTACCGTAACTGTTACCTGATCGCCCGCAAGCCAGGCCCAAGGTGTCAGGCGAAGTTCGCACAATGGCCCGGCCTTTGGCATGTTCGCTGGAGCGAAAAGGTGCGGGTAGGGTTGGCGAGCTCATCCTCCCGAGGTCCCTCGCGTATGCGCGTGACGTCTGAGAGCTGGGGTAAGGGTAGCAGGCCAATCAACCGCCGCTAGAGCCGGAACAGGAAAAGGCCCCTCTCGTAAATCGCTTAAATCTAATCTGAAGAGAGATCGTCAGGCAATATCCATGGAGGAGCGATGCAAGTAATTCCGGTGCGGGTGCGGGCGCCACCTTCCTTCCTTCACCGTTCGTTCATCACGCCTCTCAAATTTCCCAGATCAAATCTTCTGTTTCGAGAAAATCAGGAACTGGAAAAAGAGCGCGGGGCGATTTCGAGCTTGGGCAAGCCAAGATCTTGGGAAGCAGGGGCAAGCTGTAACTTACCCCGCGGATGATATGGGTAAAGTTCTTAACGCAGGGATAGGCGCAAAAACTTCATTTAGGCAGATGAATTGCCCCTTGTTAATATCTGGGCCTTGGTGCTTAGCTGGTGGTGAAGGGTATGGGAGCGCAGAGCTTGAATTTTTCCTGAGGAGAGGGAAGCCGAAATATTGGATTGTCATGCGCAGGTGGGATGGTGGAGCTAGTTGTGGCGGCAAAGCTGCGAAATGAACGGCGAGAAAGGAACTTCGGTGGCTGGCGGAGGACGACGATGGTGGGGAGAAGTTGCAGTGTAAAGTCCCCTTCCGAATCTCGGTCATGGTTCTGCGAGACGTGAAGCGTTGATGAGGCTTTCATTTGAAACTGCTCAATTGTTTCGCCTAGCCCATCTCCACCTATCTCTCCTTCATCAATCATAAAAGCCTTTGTCCTACCGTCATCAAACCTCAAACCGCAACTTTTCGAAGATGAAGCGAACGTCGCTATGGGTGGATTAAGTGATACCGAGGCTGCCCGACCGGGCCCGAATAATGTGGAGTGGAGCAGAGCGACCCTCCAATGCAAGAAATAAGAGAGCCAATAACGGCAACACGAGAACGCCACTGGACGCCCAATCGTTCAACTCATAGTCCGGAATCTCGCTCGCAAGACTAATGAGAAATGTAACGTAACGTACATGTCCGACCGAATCGCCTTTTGAGGACGGTGGTACAAGAAGCCGCGAAAGAATTTTGTCCGTGGAGGAAACCAGAAAAAAGTGGAATTTCCGCCCATATGCAGATGCGTGTGGCGCTGGAGTAATAAGCTTGTGCGGAGCGTGTGTTACCGCGTGGTTTCGTCGGAAGGGAGGGAGAGCGGGCGTGATTAATGGTCCGCTTTATTGGTAGGGTATCCATGCATGAAGGGAGACGCGATGATAGCCATCACCTGACGCGGTTGCTCTTCCGAACAACAGGTTACAGGTGTGGGTGAAGAGACGGGAAATTGGAAGACGTGTCGATCGTGAGTGGCTAGCTAATGCGAAGTGGCATGCAGCGTTGTCACTGGCGCTATACCGAGAGGAGGCCTACGATGGCGACGGTTAGAGCAGCGACCATAGAGAAGGATGGCGAGAAGAGTGTCGCTGCAGCGCTCTCGCCCGCTAGAACTTTGTCGTCGTCGCGGGTGCACTGGGTCTTGTCGGTGAGCACCTGTGGGCAGGGGACGCGTTTGAAGGTTGCGCTGTGGCACGTTAGACAGGCACTCGGTTGCGAAGCGTGCAGACGTACGTTGGATATGATGCATCCTCAAACCAGTCGAACCGCCATTGGCAGCCAGCCTGCAGCGCCTCTGGCAACTTGTCGCAGTCTTCTTTTGAACTGACGCCAGCATCGGTCGTACCGAAGACATTTTGGTCGACGCCGTACTGGCGGGCACAGGCGTCATGTGAGGTGGTATTTCCCCCCGGTACCTGTGACGCAGTCAGCGGTGCGAAGTCTTGACTCGCAAGATAAGTCACTTACTGCCAAGGAGAACCGGTTGGCAGTGTTTACATCGTAGGCGGTGTTTGATGCTTGGACGATCATCGTCTTTCCTCGAAGAGGATCGCTGGTGAAATTCAACTGGTAGCAGGCGCAACACCACGCGTCCTCAATATGGTTGTCCGTGAGGCTGGGTACCAGAAAGATGCCCGCGAATCCGTAGGAAAATGTGTCGTTGACAGCCCATGGCTGTTGATCAGAGCACAGAAAGGCGGTACCGCCGTCCCCGCAACCAGTGCCGGCTTGAATATCCGTGGGTTTGTCGTCGGCGGTGCAAGATAGGACCGGGCGGTTGAAGGAGGCCTTCCCATTC